>NW_015165832.1:1283199-1283425 GCF_001447785.1 Gekko japonicus | reverse complement strand
AATGGCATAGCAGTAACACAAATGAATTTTGTAATTTCTAATAATTCACACATTCAGAGATAGTATTACAAAACAGTTCCTACAAACATGCCAGATTTCAAATACTGGTGAATTAAGGCACTCATGAAATTCACAAAAACAAAATGTGATAGGTAAGAAGAATAGCAAAAACTATCAATGCTTAACAAATGGTAATCCGTTGAAACTAATATTGACTTTCAAAGAC
>NW_015165832.1:1263545-1282141 GCF_001447785.1 Gekko japonicus | reverse complement strand
ATTGTCCAGTAATCTTAGCTCTTGCTTAACTACTATTATAACACACTGTATGTTTGTCTATGTATACCTGGTATATCTGGATTCCAATCTCTTGTAGAGAGACAAACTCCTTTAAATTAACCCAGAAACCAAGAACATTCAGGGTTTTTTCATAGTAAAAGAACCACATATTTTTAAAAGTCTTCACTTCTAACTGCTCGGATTAGTGTATAGTGTATATTGGTGCTGGGAGGGAGGCAACAGTGGGAGGGCTTCTAGTGTCCTGGCCCCACTGATGGACCTCCTGATGGCACCTGGTATTTTTGGCCAGTGTGTGACAGGGTGTTGGACTGGATGGGCCATTGGCCTGATCCAGCAGTGGCTTCTCTTATGTTCTTATGTTAAAGTCTCACTGGGAGGCAAAAAATAAATAAATCCCACTCAGCCCTGCAGAAACCAGCTAACACCTGCACTGTTTGATGGATAGATAGGGAGTAGCTTTGTCTGTGGTAGGGAACTGAGGGGTCTTTGGATCACTCCAAAGGCTTAAATGCCCTTAAGCAAACTATGTGACATGTTGCCATGTGCCCCTGCTCAGGTTCAAGGCAAAATCCCTCCTCCTCCTCCTCATGCAAAGGTGGGCACAGAATAATTCTTGCTTACGTAAAGGTCCCGTTCATAAAATATTTCCTTCCAAGTCTATACCCAGGAACAGACAGGAAGTGCATTACAAATTTCATCACACAGGCCCAAAGGTTTAGAAACCAGGATTTCCTCAAAGGGTAAAAGATATCCAAATAAATGCAGAAATCCCAAGTTCAATTGTTTAATTTTTCCTTTGGTAAAATGAGGGGGGGAAAGGCCAGGAGGAGCACAGAAATATCAAGCATGCTTTGGATTTCTCTCTAGGTACAACTCCAGAGAGAAAATATCGTCCAAACAAAGGCCATAGCGTAACAGGTGTCAAAAGTGTTGAAAACCCTTGTGCACAATTCATTATACTAACTTCTTTTTCTGTCTGAGTTCAGATCAACCAAATACACAGATGTACATCAGATCATATTTCATTAATATGCAGGCTGCAATCTTCATTTTATTTTCTTTGGCGTGTTATTAAAATCAAAGGGTTTTAATGAAAGGTCAATGATTACATCTGAGACTAGAACATTTTCTGCTACTTTAACACATTAAATACTGTGCACTATTTCTACAGAAATGGATGTACCTTGGTATGTAGCTTGGCTAGCTGCTTCTCATCAAGATTAAATGGCCTATATACTCTTTTCTTGTACCTAAACTGAAAAGACAACAGATAATTTAAATGTAATTCTTCACTGTACAAACAGTTGTTTGGAAAAAAATGTTATGGTGACACAAAGCTATCAGTAAATCACTCAGTCTTTTGAGACGGAATTCACATCTATATATATAAAAGAAAGTCCCCTCACCGTAAAATCAATGCCTAGAGACACCAAATTCGGAGAGAGTGCTCCTACTGTGGTGTAGATGCTTGCTAAGAAGGAATTTTTAGAAAATCGACCCCTACGTGGGTCAAAAGGGGGGAAATGTGCTCCCCCCATTGATTCCTATGTGACTGCCAGGCTGCTGCCTCCTTCCACCACCCCCCACTCTCTGATTGGCCAGCTGCAGAGCTCAGTGTTCTGAGGTAAAAAAAAAACACTTACAGTGGACTACAGAGAGCTAATGACAGTTGAGGAAATCAGGAGTGGCCAACCACCTGTGAGGTGAAGCAAAGCTGCTGGCCCAGCCTCCCTATGGCTTCAAACATGCTCCCCCTCCTACACCTGACAGGCAGTTGTCTGTCAGGTGCAGCAGCAGTTGTAGGGTGCTTAAAGCCATGAGGGAGCCTGCCCCACCAGTAACGCCTTAGTGATCCTGCCAGCCCCGCATCCCTGGCTTCTAATACTCCTCCCCCTCCTACACTGGACAGGCAGCTGCCTGTCCGGTGTGGGAGAGGAGGTAGGATGCTTACAGCTGCTGGGGAGGTTTGCTCAGCAATGTTGCCTTAGCCCTGCTGCTGGCCCAGCCTCCCTAATGCCTTTAAACATAATCCCCCCAACATCAGGCAGGCGGGTGTCTGTCACATGTAGGAGCAGGACCAGAGTACTTTAATCCATCAGGGACGCCACCCCAGCAGGATCACCTTAGCGATGCTGCTAGCCCAGCCTCTCTGATCGTTTCCAATACACTCCCCCCACCTTCTACACCTAACAGACGGTTGTCTGTCAGGTGCAGCAGCAGTTGCAGGGTGCTTAAAGCCATGAGGGAGCCTGCCCCAGCAGTCTACAGAGAGGTCCTTCAGTAGAGAGAAAAAAGTATGTATCTCTCTCTTCATTTTTACACTACAATCTTCTCCATTAGAATTCCTACAACAAATGTTACATTTCAGACTTTACATCATCAGTATTATAACTGGATTAATGGAAGTTAAATACCGTAGCGAAGCATGGGTATCAGGCTAGTAATAAGATACTAATATCCCTGCTTATGAGTTTCTGGTAACATGGATGTGCATGCTTAACTCTCCCATTAAAATCAGTGTGTTTTAATAGTGGTTCATTGTCATTTGATTGTTTCCTCCTGAATGGATTTCTGTTGGAGAATATATTTATTTATTTATTGTATTGATTTCTATCCTGCCCATTCCGGCCTAGGCTGGTTCAGGGCAGCTCACAACAAGATAAAACTTTCATAATACAAAAACATATTCATCACATTCATACCATTTTGATAAATAATACAATAATATAATATAAAACAATATTAAAATCAGTAATATTAAAGTGCTAGCAATTCTGATGTTTACATTAGACTTTCAAACTCTACAGAGCTCTTAATTAGGGATTCTTGTGTATGAATACTCGAGAGCTTGGCTATGGTCAACAAGCAGAAATATATAACAGCACTACAGCAGCTCAGGAACATTCACACCAAATGGGTTCAGTTGCTGTCAGTGAAATTACTTGTTCCTCAATTCTAGTGATCCATGTGGAAAAGACTGTATACTAAATGGGCCAAACAGTAGTCTCACCCTAGACACAAAGAGATAGTAGCTGGGGCCAAACAGGAATCCCAGCTCCAAACAGACAGCTTTATTCTTTCCAATACATTGCTAAGAAATTACACATGTGATGTCACAGAAAATTAACCTAGTGCAGCCCACAAGAGAAGTGTCAACTCCTTCAGCACAGATGAACAAGAACTTGGGTTGCAAGGGACTGTTTCCACCACCACCCTCCTTCTCTCTCTCTGTCATCCTCTATTCACAGCACAGAAATACTTTCAAAATACACCTGCAGTGGCCCCCTAAAGTGCGGCATATCAAGCTACCATAAATATATCTGAAATCTGAAAACAGTACAATTCTATATGCTTGTCTCATTCCTCTTTTAAAAATAACCTTACTTTTTACAGAATTCCTCATTAAAATTCTGCTGCAGCTACTGCTCATGCTCTCAACATGCTACAATTTCCTCCAAACTAGTAATTATACATTGTGACCCAAGACAAAAATAGACCAGTGTTTACTAGATATTATTCAAAAACGTCCATGTATGGATGAGAAAAAACAGTTCTGAGCAATGTATTTATCCATTCAAATATATGTTTTTGAGTACCTGGGGAGAGAAAGGAGGAAGGAACTAGGCTTGCCGCCTTTTCCTTTTTATTTTTAAAAGTCTCACTGCCTTCACTCCATACTCACATCTCTCTCAAGTCCCACAGAGGACCAGAATCATGATGCTGGGGAGAAAGTTCCTGCCTAGGCATTCCCTCCTGGTCCCCTAACCGGTTAGCTGTGTAACAAGTTGTTCCTCGAAGCAGCACTACAAAAAGACACTGATGGGTTGTAGGGAAGGAGCACTTAGACTGTCCAAGGCTATGTTCAGACTGGCAGTTTGGCCCGATACAGCTGTGTTTCCCTAATGGATTAAACTGACAGGGTCACACAGCCACAACTGTCAGCTGTTCCCCAGTCATACTCACCCCATTGTATGGCGAGCTGTAAACAGACATAAGTGCATAAGCGTGTGCTCTTGCCGGCATTTTAAAAAACAACTGGACAGTGTGCTACATGGCTGAGGCATTGCAGTAATGTGGATGCATGCCCACGGGTCAGCTACGCAGGTGACCTTCTTCAGCAGGGTGTGCTATCTGGTTGGTATGCCCCGCAATACTTCAAAGCACTAAAATTAGAGTTGGTACCATATCGCTCCAAGCCACCAGTCTGACCACAGCCCAAGAACTTACCCTACTACTTAAAAGGCCCTATTACTATGCCCCGTATCCTATTGAGAAGAACAAGAAGAAGAGGAGGAGGAGGAGGAGGAAGAGGAGGTTGGATTTATACCCCTCCCTTCACTACCCAAAGGAGTCTCAGAGTGGCTTACAATCCTTTTCTCTTCCCCTCCTCACAACAGACACCCTGTGAGGTAGGTGGGGCTGAGAGCTCTCTCGAGAACTGCCCTTGAGAGAACAGCTCTGAAAGAACTCATGACTGACCCAAGGTCATACCAGCAGCTGCATGTGGGAAATCAAACCCAGTTCTCCCAGATTAGAGTCTGTGCTCCTAACCACTACACCAAACTAGAAGTTGTATGCAATCTTTTCTCTTTGAAGTACCTGTTAGAATAACAGAGATCCTGGGACAGCTATGATACAGCATTTTGCTACAGTACACTGGATTTTCAACTGCTGTTTCCTTGGGCCGTTTACTCCTTTTCAGTTTAAACCATTTCTCCCCTGAATCACAAATGGAATATTTGTTTTCTTCCTAGCTTTCTCTCCTTTGGAAGTCCAGAATTTGCATCTATGAATGTCATACAGCATCATAGAAGATAGCTGTTGAAGCCCAACAGATCTATCTGAAATATATTTGAAAGCTACAGCTTCACCCACCCACCCCAAGTAACAGCACAAAGGAAAAACAATAAAGAAAATGAAAGTGACAGGGTCTTAGAGCAAGGAGTGCCCTCTCTGAGACACATCATATGGCTAGATGGGCCTGTTCCATACAGACATCATATGGCTAGATACACCCCTGTTCCATACAAATATAATAGGGTTTGGGTTTTTTTGCTTTTTAACTCAGTGTTCCTTTTCCAGTGATGTATATGCAATGATTCTTTATTCTTTATATTGATCTTTATATTGATCTTGTCTCACTAACCTGTTAGTGTTCTTTGAGGGAGTGAACAAACATGTGGACAAGGGAGACCCAATAGATGTTGTTTACCTTGACTTCCAGAAAGCTTTTGATAAAGTTCCTCATCAAAGGCTCCTAAGTAAGCTCAATAGTCACGGGATAAAAAGACAAGTCCTTTCGTGGATCAGAAACTGGCTAATTAATAGGAAACACAGTGAGTATAAATGGGCAATTTTCTCAGTGGAGGGTGGTAAGCAGTGGGGTTCCACAGGGATCGGTACTCGGTCCAATGCTTTTTAACTTGTTTATTAATGATTTGGAGTTGGGAGTAAGCAGTGAAGTGGCTAAATTTGCAGATGACACGAAGCTATTCAGGGTGGTGAGAACCAGGGAGGATTGTGAGGCACTCCAAAGGGATCTGTCAAGGATGGGCGAGTGGGCGTCAATGTGGCAAATGGGGTTCAGTGTGGCCAAGTGCAAAGTGCTGCACATTGGAGCCAAAACTCCTAACTATAAATACATGTTGATGGGGTCTGAACTGGCAGAGACTGACCAAGAGAGAGATCTTGGAGTCGTAGTAGATAACTCAATGAAAATGACAAGACAGTGTGCTACTGCAATAAAAAAGGCCAACGCTATGCTGGGGGTTATTAGGAATTGAAAACAAATCAGCCAGTATCATAATGCCGCTGTATAAATCGATGGTGCGACCTCATTTGGACCGATCACCACACCTCAAAGAGCACTGGAAAAAGTGCAGAAAAGGGCAACTAGAACGATCAAAGGGTTGGAACACTTTCCCTGTGAAGAAAGGTTAAAGCACTTGGGGCTCTTTAGCTTGGAGAAATGATGGCTGAGGGGTGACATGATTGAAGTTTATAAGATTATGCATGGGATAGAGCAGGTAGAGAAAGAAATACTTTTCTCTCTTTCTCACAATACAAGAACTCATGGGCACTCAACGAAATTGCTGAGCGGTCGGGTTGGAACAGATAAAAGGAAGTACTTCTTCACCCAAAGAGTAATTAACACATGGAATTCATTGCCATAGTAGGTGGTGGCTGCTACAAGCATGGACAGCTTCAAGAAGGAATTAGATAAACATATGGAGCAGAGGTCCATCAGTGGCTATTAGCCACAAGGTGTAGATAGGAACTCTCATTCTGGGGCAAGTGATGCACTGTATTCTTGGTGCTTGGGGGGGGGCAACAGTGGGAGGGCTTCTAATGTCCTGGGCCCACTGATGGACCTCCTGATGGCACCTGGTATTTTTGGCCACTGTGTGACAGATTGTTGGACTGGATAGGCCATTGGCCTGATCCAACATTGGCTTCTCTTTTGTTCTTATGTTCTTACGTTAAGTCTCCTGCTACACTTCTTTATGCATTTTTGTGGGCAACGGATCACAAAGAAGCTGGTGCACGTTAGGTAATAGTTTAGAAATAAAACATTACTATCTGATTTTTCATTTCATCTGATAGCTAGGAGGGAAAAGAAAGAGGAAGAAAGTGTTGTAAACCAGACCTGACTTGCAAGGAGTACTCAGAACAGAGACCAAGCACAGCCTTTTGATAGGAACCAAGTTCAGTCCCTCCCATACATGTAACTAAAGCAGCGATTCCCCAAGGGGGGGCTGAAGCATAAACGTTGAAATAAGTTTTGATAGACTTACCAGAGCATAGAAAAGTGCTTGGGCAAATTTCAGAGACTTTAGCAAGGTCTACTAAAAGTAAATAATCCACAAATGGTGGGGGGGGGGAAATCGAAGAAAGAAAGGCAAGCAAAATTGAAACTAATGGGGAGCGGGAGTCCCTGGATGGAAGATTCTACAGAGCTTTCCAAACTCTTAGCAGACATCATGCGCCCTCTACTGGACCAGATGACAAACGTCAATCAGCAGTTGACAATTTTAAACAAGAACCTTGCAGATCAGCTGCTCCAACTGGCTGAAACCACAAAAAAGATAGAGCAAACAGCTGAAAAAGTGAAGGAAATAGATGATAAGACTATAAGAGTTAAGAAAAAGGTTCAAATGCTGGAAAAGAAACAAACTTCAGATGAACTTCAACTTTTGCAGCTGCAAATGGAGAAAACCAACCTAGTCCTCTGATTCCAAGGGGTCCCTGAGGCGAAAGGCGAGAATCTAAAACAACTTCTGAGTGAAGCATTAGCTCCAGTTACAGATTTAAAAGCGGAATATCTTGTAAGTGAAATGGATGTGGTTTGCAGAACCTACTCCATCTACATCAAGAAAAATAATTTGCCTGGATTGAGGAAGACAATAGTAAATTCAGTGACAGAAAGGACTCTGTGACTTCCGGAGAGGACTTTGCTTCTGAAAAAGGGGCAGCCGCCCCCAAATGAAAGTACCAACTGAGGATAAGAATGGATAAAGATAAATAAAGGTTGAAGGACTATGAATTGTGCCTAAAAACATCTATTTTTGATGATGCTCTGGGAATGTTCTTAAAACAATTAAAAGAATGGCTAAAAAGATAATATGTTAGCATGTATGACCATGTTCTATGTAACTTAAGCATTTTAGATTAATACTGATACAAGCGATTGTAATGATCTCCTATACTTGGGGTTTTAATCATTAGTGGTTTTCTTTTCTTTCTCCATAGATGTATTTTCCCCCTCCCTATTCTTTCATTGTAGTTTGTAGTTTATAGAAAATGCAATAAAAAAAATCCCCCTCGGGGGTTTAAAAAAAAATGAACCAAGTTTAGTAATGTTTTAACCATGCCCTTAATGGTCTGGTATATCTTCTGAAAGCAGGGGATTAACCCTTAAATTACCATATTCCCTCTCCCCATAGTCTAACAATAAGTCAAACAATCTGAACAAAAAGCCCCCAACTAACTAGAGATAGGGACAAGCGATTGTAATGATCTCCTATACTTGGGGTTTTAATCATTAGTGGTTTTCTTTTCTTTCTCCATAGATGTATTTTCCCCCTCCCTATTCTTTCATTGTAGTTTGTAGTTTATAGAAAATGCAATAAAAAAAATCCCCCTCGGGGGTTTAAAAAAAAATGAACCAAGTTTAGTAATGTTTTAACCATGCCCCTAATGGTCTGGAATATCTTCTGAAAGCAGGGGATTAACCCTTAAATTACCATATTCCCTCTCCCCATAGTCTAACAATAAGTCAAACAATCTGAACAAAAAGCCCCCAACTAACTAGAGATAGGGGGTAGACTGTCCAATCTCAGCCGTTAACAGGGTATGTGATTATTCCCCAGGCTTCCCTGGCCCCAACTATCTATGGGTCCATTCTCATGTGTCTTTGATATGTGAGGTGAAGGCAGCACTGCCGTGGTTGGCAGTGGCTCAGATAGTTCTGTGTCAGAATATTCTGGGCCATCATAGGGAAAATTCATAGCCCCATCAGGGTACTCTGATTCAATAGAAGTTATTATGGCTGTGGAAAAATCCACCTCAAGTACATCATTCCCCCCACTAGTCACTTCAGCATTCAGAAATGCAGGCTGTCCTGGCAGGGCTGCAGGAGCATCTAGGGCTTCTTGACTCCCTATTCAAGACAACAAATGATCTACATGCTACCTCATAACCACCCTGTCCTCCTAGACTATGTAACAGACTGGTTCTGTTCATGATAACAACAACAGTGGGGCAACAGTGGGAGGGCTTCTAGGGTCCAGGCCCCACTGATGCACTGTGTGACAGAGTGTTGGACTAGATGGGCCATTGGCCTGATCCAACATTGGCTTCTCTTATGTTCTTAACCCTGGAAGCCGCTTGGTTTTCCCTGAAAAGTTCTTGACCCACACAGCCCATGTGCGGTGCCTGCTATCATGATTTCTTTTCATGGATTGCTGTTCCTAAAGAACTCTACTATTTATATTGATTGTAGCAAGTCTATCGGGTATGAATAGGCTTACGAAACACCATTTCAGCTGGGGATCTTCCACTCATAACCACCCTGTCCTCCTAGACTATGTAACAGACTGGTTCTGTTCATGATAACAACAACAGTGGGGCAACAGTGGGAGGGCTTCTAGGGTCCAGGCCCCACTGATGCACTGTGTGACAGAGTGTTGGACTAGATGGGCCATTGGCCTGATCCAACATTGGCTTCTCTTATGTTCTTAACCCTGGAAGCCGCTTGGTTTTCCCTAAAAAGTTCTTGTCCCACACAGCCCATGTGTGGTGCCTGCTATCATTATTTCTTTTCATGGATTGCTGTTCCTGAAGAACTCTACTATGTATATTGATTGTAGCAAGTCCATCGGGTATGAATAGGCTTATGAAACACCATTTCAGCTGGGGATCTTCCAGGAGCACTATGTAGTGTTGTCCGGTATATAGCAAGAACATAGGTGAGTTTTGTCTGTAAGGCTGTATGGCCTACTGTCAAGCTCTGGCACATATGCAGGCCTTCTGTGCTCTTGTTAGCATTATTAAACTTTAGCTTTTGCCTTTAGTCTTTCTACATCTTATCACTGTACCTCTGCCCTCACTTGCCATGTCACATTCCTGGTGTGTGTGTGTGTTGTTAGAGCATTAGGGAGTATTGCTTGTAACATCTTGAAGTGAGCCCCAGAGACAGTTTCTCATGAGACTGTCCTTGGAGATTTCCATGTCAGGCTAAGTTAGATAGAGCAACCATATATCTGTCTAGGTTGCTATAGAAACATATGACATGTGAATGAATGGGATTTTGGGGGTTTACCCATATGTTGTATTTTCCCACCTTGGGACCCCAGTCCTAACAAAGGTTCTGAATCCACTGCATCTCATATCTCTAATAAAGCATTACACTGTGTGTGTGTGGAGAGTGAATTGACTGGGGACCTGACACCTACGTAACTCCATCTTTGTTACATGCTGGTGCTTAGTTTCCCTAAGTCTTGTGAGAGGACTGTGTTCAGCCACTCCCAAGGGAACTTTCCTCTCTCTCATGCTTTTTAGCAGAGCTTATCTTCAAAGCCTGGGTTGTTTCTGCCCATCACTGAATGCCAGTGTACAATGGCCTGACTCATCCTAGTGTTTGGGATAGCTTAATTAATGATTTCTTGACTGGTGACCAGCATTTAGGGTATAAGACACCTAGTTTTAGTTATGCATGTGGTCTCAGGTTCTGGCAAGCCTCACAATTGTGTATGTACTTGAGGCCCAAATGATGGAAGCTTCACCTGCTTTTCTTGTAAGTTTGCTGCTTTAGTTAAAATCTCCTTGCAAGCAAACCTGGATCTCATGTATTGTTTCCTTAGGCTTTCTGTGAACCTT
This sequence comes from Gekko japonicus, assembly GCF_001447785.1. Taxonomy (NCBI): domain Eukaryota; kingdom Metazoa; phylum Chordata; class Lepidosauria; order Squamata; family Gekkonidae; genus Gekko; species Gekko japonicus. Next base: position 1,271,743 of record NW_015165832.1, on the reverse strand, counting down.
GGAGGTCCTGGCCAGGGCCTCTTACAAAGGTTTGACCTGCAACCTTCCTTAGTGCAGTCTGCACTGCCCTTTCCATGAACCTATTTTTGGACAGATGGTTTGGTGCTGAAGTGATATGTTTGATCCCACTGATAGTCAGGAACCTTTGTAATTCCTCACTAGTAAATACATGGATATTGTCTGTTAACAAGAATGTACAGAAGTCCATGGATATGGAATAACTTATGGTGTTCTTCAGTGATGGCAGCTGAAGTAGCCACTTTAACCAGGAAGACATCCAGCCAGTTGGAATGTGCATCCACCAGCACCAATAGAACAAGCCTCCATAAATGAGCCAGCATAGACAATATGAAGTTGCACCCAAAGGATGACCAGACAATTCTCATGGACGTATGGGAGCATCAGCCCTAAATTCTTGACATGCAGAGCAAGATTTCACCAAGTCCTCTACAGCTGCATCCATTTTGGACCACCATGTAACTTAGAGCTGCTGCCTTCATCCTGGTCATGTCTGGGTGTGTCTCATGGAGCTGCTCAAGAAGCATGGCCTGGCCTTGCGGTAGTATCATTACTTTCATACCCCACAGAACAACTCCACCCGCAGCTCTCCTCTTCTAGTATAATATGGTTTCAGTTCCTCTGAACAGGAACTTTCCGGCCAGCCATTTAATACCAGTTGACAAACTCATGATAACAGCTCCAGTCCTAATTTGCTGTGCTATAACAGGGGCTGATTTCAAGCGGTGGAGTAAAAGGACCACTTCTTATGGCATAGGTTGGTCTTTTGTGGTCTTACGGCATAGGGTCTTCAAGTTGGTTAGGTACAGGTAGGTGACTCAGTCCATTTGCATTTCCAATAGCCTGATCTGGTGTATGCAACATGGAATACTGATAAGCAGGGGTCTTGTTGTAGAAAAAGAACTGCCGGAGCTCATTAGCATAACTCATTAGCATAACTTATTTGCATATGCCACGCCCCCTGACATCACCGGAAGTGACAGAAGGCCACACCCCCTGACATCACCGGAAGTGTGTCAGAAGGCCCGGCTACTTACCCTCCTGCTTCATCCTCATTCCCAAACGGAATGAGGATCGAAGCAGAGGGCGGGGTAAAGAAGGGGGCGGGGCTTCACCACGTGACCGCCCCGCCCCCTAGAGGTTCTCTTCCGGAGCTCCGTACCTGAGAGCTCCCCCCCGACTCATGCCCTGCTGATAAGTCACCCAGGATGAGAGCCCATTGCTGAAGCAGTGGCCTATGGTGGCATATTCTTCAGTTCCCCAAACAATTCCAATAAGGGTTTATAATCTGTTAGGATGATGAGTGGGCACTCATAAATATATTGATGGACTTTTAAAAACTCCAAATATGATGGCTAGACCTTCCTCGTCTAAGTGGGATTACCAACTTTCTGCAGGTGACATTGAATGAGATGCAAAACAAATAGGCCTTGCTGTGCTGCCCTAACCAGTTGCTGAGCAGATTTCAGGAAAGGCTTCTTTACTGAGTATTCAAAGCAGAAAATCTCAAAGTTATACTCTTTTTGCTTTGCATAGGTTTATCTCTCACACTTCCTTTTTTTCTCTCCAGTCCTCATTCACAGGAACAGAGCAGGTTATAGAGCACAAGTGGGCTACTGTAAGATTTCCTTGGTGGATAGAGGTCTAGAGAAGGGGTGTCAACCATGCTACTCATGGGCTGGATCAGGCCTCCGGAGGGCTTCCATCAGGCCCGCAGTGGAACTGGCCATCTCCTGCTTCCAGTTCTGCTGCTGCTGCTGCATCATAGCTTGCTTTGCCAAACTCTCTCAATCACTCAGCCATTTAATGTTTTAACCTGGGTCCTAGACTCAGAACTCTGAGCATAAGATTTCTGTGGTAAATGTCAATAAATCAAAAGTAGGTTTGCATCTTACAGAGTTAATGTTTTAAGCATGTTTTTATTTTAAATTTTAAAAATCTTGTGTTTGTGTCCTTTTTAAAGTTTATATCTTTGCTACCTAGCATTACATTTTATGACACACATGACCCAGCCCAACAAGGTCTCATTTATGTCAGATCTGGCCCTCATAACAAATGAGTTCGACACCCCTGGTCTAGAGTATAATTGTCCTGCTGATGGCTGCTGCTGTAGTTTTTGCTTCTCCCCACATCAATGCCTTACATGCGAGAGTAAAAAGAGGAACTACACAGTACTAGTGTAGTTCATTGGAAAGCAGTGAGATGGTTTTAGGTCCTCCCTATTCCAAGAGCTGCCTGACTTGCCCTTATGTTAAACTGAATGCTTTGAAGCAAACCTGTCTCATTGGCCCTCTGCAATGTAAGCAGTGAGCAGGGCTCTTTTTGGGCAGGAACGCAAAGGAACGGAGTTCCGGCTGGCTTCAGAGTTGGCCATGCCCACTACATTCAAAACTTCTGTGTGCCTAGCTACAGAGGGAAGGAACATTGGGCAAACTTATCCACATTCAGAACAGGAAGGCATATGGAAAACTTTCATTAACAGTGAAGGCAGAGGGGAAGCTACAACACCCAACTATATGAAATCCATTTAAGTAACAATTATCAGATCTTCACACCATCCTGAGTGCAACTCCCAGCTTATAACAACTTGAAAGGACTTTGAGCTGCAAAAGATATTTTGTATTTTTACATCTGTATCTGCAATAGTTACCATAATTTTATCGATATCCAAACTTTAAATAAAGGATTGTTTATTCAAGTACCTCTAAGGTTGGAACACCCTTATTTACTGGTTGTGGATATTCCATAAGAAGTCGTTCCTCATCCAAAAACTTCCCATCTCTCCCATTGTTTGCAGGCTGAAATAACCCATAATTGAGGACGTCTTTCAAACTCTGATTCAATGTGCAGAGAATTCGCTGCTTTGCTACCCACACTGAAGCTTCAGGATTAAATCTAATACATTTCTGTAAACAATACATGAACAGAACGGCAAATAAGTTAGTACATAAAATAATACAAGCAGTACTAGTATTCCTATAATTACTGTACACAAGATGTAACACAAATAATAGTGTTCCTACATCAGATTATTAATTTAGTTATTTAATGCTATTATTTTGTACAAAGCAAATGCTATTGTTTACACAAAACAGACATTTTTGTACAACCCTCAAAATTTTATATAGAAAGATAGAGATAAAATGTAAACGAAGTCCAAACATTTATACCTATTTCTTTCAGCCAGCCTGATATCTCATAGGCTAGCAGTGAGAATAAAAGAGGGTGACTGACAATGCATTTCATACTGAACTCCACAGAGTATAGGAGCTAGGATAAATAAATAAATAAATGTATTTAAACAAATAAACCGTTGTTTGTTATCACTAATATTCTCAGAAATATGTAATTAAGTTATAGTTGCAATCCAAATAACACTTTCCTAGGAGTAAGCCCCATGGGATAAAATGTGACTAACTTCTGAGCAGCAGACCTGTTAGGATTGTTCCCTGTACACAGTACAATAAAAGCGAATAACTTTCATTCCCAACACAATAATGAATCCTCACAGCACATTAAAAAGTTTTAACTTCTCAGCGTTTCAAATATACCATAGCACATGACTGAATGAGCTACTAGGTCACTATTGCTGAGACATATATACATTTTGTCTATATCTTTCAATATAAGGGAAAGAGAGTCCTGCACTCACTTGTCCACAGTTTAGGGCATTCCTCTGAAGCCCAAACACCTGTTGCTGCTTGGTACAGCAGTGGGAGAAAGAAGGGGAATAGGCACTGAGGTCACTTCCAGCATGAACCCAGAAGTGATGTCAGCATGTTGCTCAAAGATTCCACTCACCCAACCACAGAGTGTTGATGGAATCCTGTTTGCAATGTCCCATCCTCTACTAGGGCTGCCAGTCCCCAAGCAGCAGTGGGGGAAACTCCACCCCATCTCCTGTTTCCCACTCCCTCATACAGTGGCAGAAGAAGATTCTTTTTTCCTTCAAAAATAGCCATTGGTCTGATGATATGATGTCACTACCAGGAAAAACCCAGACATGATACAATGCCTCTCTAGGAATCACTGGAAACCGTGGAGTTTTCAGCAATTCCTACAGAAGACTGGAGTCACATTTGGAGTTTTACCACAGAGTTTCTGGAAATTCCTACAGAGGCATGACATCACTTTTGGATTTTCCCCTGAAGTGATATCACATCATCACTGACAAACCCATTTCCCTCTCCCCAATCTCCCACTGGTTACCAGGCTGGGTCTGGGAACACTACCCCAGACAACTCCTGCCAGTTATCTGTCAATTTTCGCAATTACTTCTCAGAAAAATTAAAAGAAAACAGACAGTGGTCTAGTTGGATAATGTACAGCTGAGAAGATGTTACCATAAAATCAGGCATAAATATATTTATTAATGAGATGATTGCTCACAAACACAGTTTCAAAGCTATCTCAGCTTTGCTATAATGTTTTGATCTGTTTCAGTTTCATCTCCACGTATCTCAATACAGAATTTAGAATGTTCTTTCACATAGAATAAATGTGTTTATTTCATTTTTCTCATGGAAAAATTGAGAAATTTAGGGAGCACTGAAAAATCTCTTATGAAATATTTTCTCTTTTAGAATGAATGAAGTACTTTGTAAGTAGGGATGGGCACCAAACAGGAAAATGAGGTTCAGTTTGTGGTTCATGGCAAGCCACAAACTGAACTGCCCATTCACAAACTGAACTAGTTTTTTCAGTTTATGCCCCTGAAAACCCCATTTAAAGGAACCACAGTCCCTTTAAATGTGGTTTGCAGAAAGCCCAAAAAAACAGCTCAGCTGATCCAGCTATTTTTGACTGTCTTCTGCAGTCACTTTAAACTTTTAAAGGATTGCAGAAGATAGCCCAAAACAACTGCGTGCTGGGGAATAACTCCCTATTGTTCAGCTCTTTTGGACTATCTTCTGCAGTTTAAAGAGATTGCAGAAGACACTGCAAAAAGAGCTGCACATCTGGGAGTGCCTCCCTGACCCACAGCTCTTTCGAGCTGTCTTCTGCAGTCCCTTTAAACTTAATAGAAATGGCAAAAGACAGCACAAAATAGCTGATCGATAGGGATAGCCTCTCCACCCGTCAGCTGTTTTGGACTGTCTTCTGTAGCCCTTTTAAACTTTAAAGGGACTGTAGAAGATAGTTGAAACAGCTGAACGACAGGGAGCACCTCCCCACCTCTCAGCTGTTTTTGAAGCTTTTGGGGGAACAGAAAGCAAGTGTTTAAAGGGGCGCAGAGTTCCTTTAAACCCAGCTTCCTGCCCCGTGCATGAACCATGAACAGCATGAATCTGCTCTGAATCTGCTCATGGAAGTTTGTGACGGTGACCCATCATGAACTCTTATTCAGGAACCACAAACAGGGCAAAATTCGTCATGAATTTTGCTTTGCGGTTCGGTTCATGCCCATCACTATTTGTAAGGTAAGGTTTTACATTTTGAAATTATGTATCATGAGGCTTTTTTATGTAAGACAATCTATGGCATTAGGTAATGACATTTCCAAGGTTACTTTAGACGTATACAGTATATTTTCAATGTTTATTGTTTAAATGTGAATATTTTGCAACAGTTAATACTATAATGTATTTTAAAATACATTATGAAAGATTACAGTGTTTTCAACAATATAAAACTGAACTTGATATCCAAATATGCTGGTTGTACTGTTGTGACTATGTGAGACTGTTTTAAAATTTCAACTTTTATTTTTTCCTACCTACTAAGGCAGCACAGTGTTGCTGTCTGCAGCTAAGTATAGGGTATGTTTATAAATTTGCTTGTAGAAAATCTAGGAAGTTATAATTTTAAAATCCATAAATATGCCAACTAGTATAATTTATATGCTAAATTGTCATTTTATGTTTTAAAGGAGTAAAATACCTTTTGCTTGGATAGGAAAATAAATATTGCATATAGTTCAATTGTTTCAAAAATTTCTATTTTCTTCACACCAATTTTTCCATAGTTTTCACATTTTCAGAAATTCTACATCTCCAGTTCCCTCAAACAGGTTTCACCTTATATTAAAAAATCTTCTGAAACCCTCTTAATTTACATGGATAGACAAATTAATGAATACATGTGGCTGCTACATCATGACTAATTTGACCCTTACAAGGCTGTACACTCAGTTAAATTCCTAATTTCACAACAGATAATTTGTACCTTATAGAAACTAGGAAAATATTTGTGATCTATGGAGAAATTCTGCACAGATCTACTCAAAAGTGAGTTCCATATTATCCAATTGGTCTTACACCCATGAAAGTGTTTTTAGGATTGCAGCCTACCAGTGCCATCCTGTAGACCCAGATGGGTAACCATGTTAATCTGTCTGTATAAACCTCACTGCTCACTTCTTCAGTGACTTATGGAAGCTCATACCCTACCACAAATTTTGTTAGACTTTAAGGTACTACTGAACTCTTACTTGTTTCTAGTGCCATCCTATGAAGAGTTACTTTGCATAGAATTGTGCTTTAATTTTCTTAACTAAGAAATATAACAATATTTCCTTTCCAGGGAGAAAATGGTTCATAAGCATTCAAATACTTGGATTATCCAAATACTTGAAATAAATATTCAATTTTATACACTTGCTCTGGTTTATTATATAATACATATATTATGGATAGAACATGGGCTTGCAGCAGAACTTCCATCTTCAATGCTGAGTTCAAAGTTTCCCTGCAATTCACTGCCACCTGCTGAAATGCAAAACCTGATAAACAGTTAAGAACTGTGTAAACCTCCAATTAGGAATCAAAAGCCATAGCATCCTCTGTCCTTGCCCCACTCTCTGATGAGTCAAGGGATTTGGCTTCATATTAAGTCAACTTATCAGGGAGATGTAGGGGTCATTTCGTAGAAAAAGACGTGCAGGAGCTCATTAGCATAACTTATTAGCATAACTCATTTGCATATGCCACACCCCCTGACATCACCGGAAGTGTGTCAGAAGGCAACACCCACTGCTCAGGCTCCACTGGACTGTTTTGGATTGCTAGCTATTGGGGGAGGGGGCGTGCAGATCTGACCTCGCAGAGGAGGGAGAGCTTGTAACTGAATAAAACTTGGTCTTAAAGCTGCCACTGGACTGTTTTGGACCGGGGGGCTGGGGGGGGGTCTTTGCAACTTACCTGGCTGCTTCTTGCTCTGACTGAGGGCTGCTGGGAGCAGAGGGTGGGGCTTGTTGCATGTGCCTGCCCCCTGGGCTTTTTACTGCTGGAGCTCCGCTCCTGTGTGCTCCTGCAGGAAATGACCCTGATGACTTCAGTCTTGTGGCTGTATTCCTCTCACGTTCTCTTTGATTACATCACTAATACATGGATGGAATTCATCCACAAACAAAAGCAATTTCCTAATCTGCCCCATATAATGGCAAGAAGCAATCCACTCTGTTTTAAGCAGGAGCTTAAAATGCCTGTTTTACACCAGGGCAGTCACTAAACTCATTCATATATAAAGCAGGAGGTAGGCAGACTCTGACATTTTACATCAGAAAGGAGGAAGGGAATTGAACTCCTCCCATTTTCCTACCTTTCTACCAAAGGCTCTCTATCTCCCTGGCCTTTCTCTCCTGATTTAAAGAGAAGCAATAGAGCATAGGGATGTAAAGTAAGAAAGGGAAGGGGAAGGGGAAGGACTCAGCTCAAAAATCAAATCCTTTGTCGGGGGGGGGGATACAAGAATAAACAAAATCAGTTAATTCCATCATGTCTAGCTTGATTTTAAGTTTCTGCAGCAGTTAATGTTGCACAACAGCAAGAATCAAATTTCTATTCATGAGAAATCACTTAATTTACATATACGCTTCAACATGATTTACATTACCCCAAATAATTTTTTTTAATTAAAATGTATTTGTACACAATGCAGCAATGTGTTGAACAAAATAACTGCCTCTCTGTTATGAATTATTATATGTTTCCCTTACCAAATATTTGGAAAATGCACATATAAGGAATAGGAAAGTTGTTTCCAGGCAATTAATCATGAACTCGTATAGTTAAAGATCAATTTATGGGTAATCATTAACTACTGGCCTATGTTCAAAAGTAAAATCATTAGTGTGACCTTAAGAAGTTTGGGTAAAGTATTTAATGTTTAGTTCTCAGTGCCAAGGGCATAAATTCAGCCAAAGTTAAACTCTTTGGCATCCCACTGGTTTTAGTTGTAAA
>NW_015165832.1:1257327-1263485 GCF_001447785.1 Gekko japonicus | reverse complement strand
ATCATACCCTAACAGTGCAATCATATGCTTAATTTCTCCAGTCTAATTCCTTTGAAATCAGTGGAATTTGAATGGAGTAAATTTACACAGGAGTGCCTTTAAACTTCTTTAAATTCTATGACAAGCTTCAGACCTAAATATCCTTGCACTGAACTAAGGTTTTGAGTGAAAATATCATCACTGGTGACCTGAAATTTTGTCCTGACCTTTCTGATATATGAAAAAAAAATGACCATTATAAATCTAATTAATTCTTTTTGGGCAACTAGAGAATAGCAAAATTACACTGCTAAAATGAAAACTGGTTGAAGGCAAGGACATTTGCACATTTTAGTCAGCCGAAAGTACTCATGCTTTCATCTGATGGGCCATAAGCCAGCCATTGCTTTGGAGGAAAACACATTCCTTGTTTAGTTTTTTTTCTCAACTCTTATTCAATCCCACTGCTCAAAGAGAACATTTATGAGAAACCAAGTCTGTCTTAAAGATTCAGCACACATTCCCCCTTTTTAGGGAATAAGAATGAGTTCAAAACCTACCCCTCCTTGTAAAAAATTCTTGACAAACGTAGCTAAGGAACTAAAGGGATATGCACATTATAAAGCCACAAAAAGTGAGGGAAGTTTTCTCTGTTGTTGGTAGCTGTTCTGTTTCATTAAGTATGCAAGCATGCAGAAATGACTTTCAGTCTGCTGAAATATCATGCACCCAGTACAGTACACACTCGACTTACTTAATCCAGACAGCTAAGTTTTTCCAAAATTATTTTCCATAAACAGGGGCTTCAAGTAAAGCTTCTACATTTTTTAAAAAAATCACATACACATACTACCTAAATGCCTTTATTATTAAATGCTCTGAACAGATCAGATATCTTTTAATTGACAATTTCGGTTTGGTCAACTGGATGATTTTGCACCACTAATTCATAATGGAGTTCTTACCGTTTGCTGTAAATCAGGAATTATTATTCGTATCACTAATGTGTTACTCTGGGTGTCTTCCATCCTGCTGCTTGGTTTTTCTGCTGTAGCCCTGATAGTATCATAAATGGTTTCTTCTTTGGAGCTGTCTGATTCAGATTCCACTGAATAATCCGAAAAACTCTGAGCCATATCATCTTCACTGGAGGTTGGACTGCGAGGCATGTTCAGTACCTGTTAATGCATTTGGCTAAAAACACAAAGGATAGGGGGAAACTTATTACACAGATAAAATGTTTATGTATTTCTGTTGGCATGAGGACTGCATCTGTGTATTTTTGTGTATTTTTCATCTACTCTAGTTTACAAGACAATTGTCACTGCTATACAAAAATATAGTTAGTATAATTAGTAAAATTTGGGAAAAGTAAAGAACGTTTTCTTCCTATGTCTTCTACAAATCTTATGTAAAACATAGCCATAGATTAGATTTGGGGATATCAAATGGGCAGAAAAAATGCAGTTTTCGAATGTAACAGTATTTGGAAGCAGTTATAATTCCATGTTTATTTTAGCCTTTCTTATTTAACAGAAACAGTCCAATTTCAGGGAAAGGCCTATATCTTGTCCTTTTTGTCCTTTTTGAAAGTCTACCTTCACTGCCTATAAGGCAGGCCATGCACCAGCTATTCCTATCTCATGCCAAAGTGGCAAATCCATATTATTAGTTCAGTTAATATTTATCACATCTCTGTCTCATCCATTCTCAGAGCAGCTCAAAGTGGGAAACATATTCCTCCACTCCTCATCTTGTTCCAAATAGACTGGCTTTGTTTGACCTCTAGAGTAATTAACCTGACCCCCCTACCCTCTGACTGGCTTAGGGCTGCCAACCTCCAGGTGGTGGCTGGAGATCTCTTGGGATTTTAACCATTCTCCAGGTGACAGAGATTAGTTCCCTTGGAGAAAATGGCTGCTTTGGAAGGTAGACTCTATGGCATTATAGCCCACTGAAGTCCCTCCCCAAACCCTGCTCTCCCCAGACCCCCCCCCACCCCCAATCTCCTGGAATTTCCCGGCCTGGAGCTGGCAACCTAGTCACTGGCTCAAGGTGACCCAATGAGCTCCATGACTAAAACCAGGTCTCCCCAATGCTAATTCAACACTCTGAGTGCTACTACATAGGAACAACTACAGTAAGCCCTAGCTATGCAAGGATTTATGACTTCAGTTATTCACAGCAACCCGATAGTATGATGCAGCATGATGCTTCCACCTTCGAGGAACTGACTTCAAAAACCAGGATGCTTAGTGCATCAAACTCAGAGAGCTGGGAGATTAGGTGTTAATGCCTCACTGAAAAGCAGTCTGAGTTGACAGGCTGCTGCCTGGTTGCACGCCCCCCTCTCTGACTGGTCAGCACCAGCTGAGGAGAGTTTTAGAAAATACTGCTTCAAAATATATCTAAAATAAGTCAATATACAATAGCTTTCTTTTAAGATTACTCCCCTTGAGGGAGCATTTTACTTTTTATGCTTCACTAAATTTCAGAGAAATGCAGCTCTCTGATGTACCTTAACTGATCAGAAAACATAAATATTTACAGGTTTAATAAAACTGATTAGAAGGCTCAAAAACAAATCATATTGCTGATCAGTATGCTCTATTTCTACAAGAGCATGTCTAATTCCACAGAAGGGTTTTTTTCCCCACCATGGTGGTCATGTTGCTGATGCAATTGTTGATCAATCTGCACTTGCAATGGAGATTTCAGATAGCATAGGATTATTTGCCATGGTTTGCCTTTCATACCAGACGCACACTGCATCCCCTCTCACTGTCATCATATCCTTGTCATGATTATTCACCACTTCTTTTAATTTTTGGCACACACATAGTGCAGTTTAAGAATAGCACAAGTCTCCCCCCCGCCCCTGTTTTAAAATGCCTTCACTCAGTTACAGCACTGAACAATTCAGTGGGTCAGATCCCCTTTCCCACAATCTCACTGTGTAATGAATTTTAGGGATGGGCATGAACCAAAATTCAGCACAAACTTGGCCCGGTTCGGAGCCCCCAACAGATGTTTGGGGAAGCCGCCTTCTCTGAACATTTACCAGACTTTTGACTGGTTCAGTATCAGCTGTTTGATACTGAACCAGTCAAAAGTATCAGCTGTTTGATAGCTGAGCAGTGTGGGTCTGCAGCTGGCCTGGTAGGTTTAAAAGGCTGCAAGCCATTTCACTGGTCAGTTTTGCTTTCCCCCCACTTCAAAGCGGGGGGAAGCTAAACAAACTGGTGAAATGGCTGCCACACATTTCAGCCTAACAGCTGATGGGCACACCCACCACAATGTTAGGCTGAAATGCCTGTGAGCCATTTCACCGGTCGGTCTTGCTTCCCCCCACTTTGAAGTTTCAAAGTGGGAGGAAGCAAAATAGACTGGTGAAATGACTGCCAGCCATTGCAGCCTGACAGCTTACAAGCACACCCACCCCACTGTTCACTTCCCACTTCCAAGCAGGGGGAAGTGAAATGGACCTGCTCTGCTGTTAAACTGGTTGGATTCACTTCCCTCCGCTTCCAAGTGGGGGAAGCAAAACAGACTAGTGAAATGGCTCGCAGCCATTTCAGCCTAACAGCTGATGAGTGCAACTGCCCCACCATTAGGCTGAAATGGCTGCCAGCCATTTAAACCTAACAGCAGGGTGGGTCTACCCATCAGCTGTTAGATTTAAATGACTGTGAACCATTAAACCTGTTTGTTTTGCATACACCCGCTTTGAAGCAGGGGAAGCAAAATAGATGGGTTAAATAGCTGCCAACACTTTAACCCTTCCTGGGGGATCTGAATTGGCCAGTTCAGGGCATTTTTGCCTTAGTTCAGGGTTTGGTTCAGGTGCTGTCCTGAACCCCGAACTGAACCAAAATTTTTAGGTTCATGCCCATCCCTAATGAATTTGTTCCTTCTATATATTTGAGCTCTGTTGCAGCACTGAACAAAATACGTGGTACCAGTTCCTCCTCAAGCCACTGGTACTGTTTCCCTTTCCCCCAGTATTTGGGTTCCATTTCAGTGATGGGCTGAACAAGACACCAGGGCCAATTCCCTACCCCTACTGGTGCCTATATCCTTCCCCAGTCTCCCTGGTTTTGTATTATAATACTCCAGTAACTGTGCTACAACAGAGTCCTGTGCCTGAAAAATTCCCTCCCTCTGCTTTTCCCTATATATGGGCTCCATTTCAGTTCTGGGCTGGCCAGCACACTGGTGCTCCTTCTCCCCACCTACCCCCATACCGATTCCCTCTCCCTCAATTTCATGGTTTTATATTTTTACTAGGAATAAGGCCCATTGTGAAAATAAGGACAATGAGCTCTAGAAAGAGGCTCTGGGCGGGTGCCCTGGCCTTGGGCACTCAGCGTCAATTTGCTGTGGTGACCTCAGCAGGGTATAATGACACAGGGTTCCCCATTTTCTCCAGGGGAACTGATCTCTGCCATCTGAAGAGCAGTTGTAATTCTGAGTGGTCTCCAGCCCTCACCTGGAGATTGGCAACAATGAGTCCCCAGGAAAAGTACAGTCTTTCTCTGCAGTGGGGACCAAAGCAGCTCACATCATTCTCCTCTCTCCCTTTTGATCTGCACAACAACCCTGTGAGGTTGGTTAGGCTGAAAGTCTGTGACTGGTCAAAAATCTTCCATAGCAAGAACCTAGGTCTCCACCTGGAGAAAATAACTGCTTTGGAGGATGAACTCTATGACATTCTATTCAGCTGAGGCCTCTCCCCTTAAACTCTGTGGTGTAAACTCCACCACAAAATCTCCAGGAATTTCCCAACCTGGAGCTGACCCCAATATGTTCCCCACAAAGGCCAAAGTAGGCCTGGAAAGGGCCTCCTCCTTTGCCTTTTTACTGAGAGAACCAAGCTTGGTTGCCTAGCAACAGCCACTGAGGGGAACAGCAGTTTTGGCAGTTTATTCAGACAGGGAATGGCATTGGGCAGGGGAGAGGAGTGGACCCAGCACACAGACAATGGCATGCGAGTACTCTTGAGTGGTGGTTGATGGGCCAATGGCTGATGGAGTGCACAGCACAGCCAATGAGAGAGCTGGAAAGTGCCAATACACTGGGCTTTTGTATATACAGAATACTCTAGTAACTGTGCTATGGCATTGCCTAGGAAGTGTCCGATTTTTTTTTTAAGCCCTCAGGCACTGAGTTCAGTGTGAAAATGTAGAGGAAGGGGATGTTTCCTTTCATTCAAACACAACATTTCCATTTCAGACACAAGAAAAAGAATACATTTGGATTTTTGAAAATAAAATGATATTTAGACATTCCATTCACCTTTCATTTGATCAGGTTGTACTTGCTATAGGACAGGTGCAACCCAAACACTTCAGCAGTATCTACTCCCTGGGTTACAATGAGGATGGAACGAAAGCAGTATACTGCCAGCGTGTATCAATATTCACAGGATGGTCATTTTTAAGGGACATGTACCAGAAAATAGCAATTGTCTTTCATATATAATATACTAGCAGTAAAGCCCGTTGTGAAAGCAATACAACGGGATCTAGAAAGAGGCTCTGGGGCAGTGCTCTGGCTTTGGGCAAACAGTGTCAATTTGCTGTGGTGACCTCAGCAGGGTATAATGACAGAGTCCACTGTTTTCTCCAGAGGAACTGATCTCTGCTACCTGAAGAGCAGTTGTAATTGTGAGTAATCTGTAGCCCTCACCTGGAGATTGGCAACAATTGTTACCCAGGACAAAATAGCTGGTTTGGAGGGTGGAGTCTATGGCATTCTACCTGTCTGAGGTCCCACCCCTCCTCAAACCTCACCCTCTTCAGGCTCCATCCCTCAAATCTCCAGGAATTTCCCATCTGGAGTTGGCAACCCTATCAGGACTGGCCCCAATGTGTTTTCTCCCAAAGGCCAAAGTAGGTGACAGGACCAAGCTTAGTTGCCTACCAACAGGCACTGAGGGGAAAGTAGGATTGCCAGCTCTAAGGAGGGAAATACCTGGAGGTTTGGGGGGTGGATTCTGTAGAGGGCAGGGCGACGGAGGCATCGGCCTTCTGTCGCCCGCCTTAAAGTAGGTGACAGGACCAAGCTTAGTTGCCTACCAACAGGCACTGAGGGGAATGTAGGGTTGCCAGCTCTAAGGAGGGAAATACCTGGAGGTTTGGGGGGTGGATTCTGTAGAGGGCCGGGCGACGGAGGCATCG
>NW_015165832.1:1244247-1256321 GCF_001447785.1 Gekko japonicus | reverse complement strand
TCTGGAGATCAATTGTAGCAGTGGGAGATCTCCAGGTCCCACCTGGAGATTGGCAACCCTAGGGGAAAGTCAGCTGCACAGCAGGGGGTTGAAGAGAATGGTTTGATGGCTGCTGGGCCAAAATTGGCAACAATAGTTCCCCAGGAGCCCCATCGTACCAAACAATTCCTCAAGATTTTCCAAAACACTACTCTGTTTTGGGCTCCTGGGGAACTTTGAAGTAGCACCAAAGCTTTTAGATCTCTCCAGCTGTCACCTGGAGACTGGCAACAGCTTGTCTGGAGTGTGGGCAGTATGGCATTGTATCTGTCTGAGGTCCCCCTCTTCCTCCTCCTCCTCAGATCCCACCCTCAGCAGGCTTCATCCCTAAAATATCCTGGAAGTTTCCAACCTGGAGTTGGCAACCCTATGTCCTGGAGTTCGAACCTGGAGTTGGCAACCATCAGCCAACATTTATCTGTCTGTCTGTCTTTACAACCCCCCCCCCCCACACACACACACACAGCCTCTGCCTAGGGAGCAGCTGACATCATTCTCCTCTCCCAACTGAAAATTCCAACTGCCTTGTGGGGGGGTGAGTTTGAGGTGTGGAATGGAGTGTAGTCCAATCAGCTTCCATATGTAAATGACCTTGGAACGCTGGCCGGGACTGCACAAAGCAGCCAATGAACCCAGCCAGTGTCTTCCGAGTGGCAGTTTTTTCGGCCTAACACTAAAGGGGCCAATTTTAGAATTCTGGCACCCAAAACTCTTTTATAATAAGGGAGAGATATGAAGTATGAGCTAAATAACCATAAAGTAGACAGTAGCCATGGTTCAAAGCAAATTCCACACACAACAGTCTTTTAATATATTTTATCAGTAGCAACCAAAATAACACAAAAGGCACAGAAGACCAAAACTGAAACCCAATACCAGCTCTGCCCAGTAGTGCCTTATCTAAACACACCAGGACAATAGGCTTTAATACAGGGCCTGAAAACATCTACTTCTCTTCCCCCACCTTCCACTTGTTTAACATTCAGCCTCATGATGAGTGGCAGAGCACTGAAAAGCTTGCATGCTGCTTCATATTGTTGTGGTCAGTTTTAACGAAAAGTATTACATGGCTTTCATCTCTGAGCAACTATGGCCCCGGTCACACGAGCCGGAAAATGCGGGGGGCGGAAGCGTGGCTGTTGGCCCCGAAGCAAAATAACGCACGGCTGCCCGATCACAAGTCCTGTCGAGGTCCCGTGATTAGGGCGTGAGGTGCTGATCACACAGCTATCCTGCAGCGCGGCAAAGAAGCAGTGTGGTGCGATCACACCAGCAATCGTTAGGGTGCCACTTCCGTGGTAAACGGGATTTTTTTTTCTCACCAAAAGGTGAGCATTGCACATGATCGTTTGTGTGCATCCTGTGCAGACTTAAAAAAAACAAAAACTAACCGGCTTGCGATGGGACTAGGACGGGATGTGATCAGACGCCCGCCCTTGCCCCGCGTTTTCCGGAAACTAGTACATCATAAGTACTAGTTTTTTATTCCGTATCTTTGGCATGAAGCCACGGGTTAGCCACGGGTGCACTACACTTCCCAGATGTTGCGGTGTGATCACGCCCAGAAAATCCGCCTCTCATCCGTATCTTTAGCACGGCAAATGCTCCGTGTGAACGGGGCCTATGTTTCCCAAACTGTGAGGCAGCCCTACATAAGGAGATTCAGGAACTTTCTAGAAAAGTATGTATTCCTCCACGATCCTGTCCAGTTTTGTTATTGTGAGCCAACATGGTCCAGCCCGTTCATCCAATTTGTTATGCTATTTGATAGGGCAGGGAAACGCCATATTTTTTCTACAGTTTCCTTTTTTCATGAGGTTACACTTATAGAGATTTGCATACAATTAACATGCTCAGTTCCATTCACTTTAATGGGATGTAAGCAACCTAACCTATATAAGATTACAGCATTAAATTAAGACACAGCACCATCTAAGTATGCTCTGCCCCCCCCCCCCCCGGTCTGCTATGCTGCATCTCAGGAGCTGCCTTGTTCTTACCATGATTGAATACAACAGCACTGACCATAACTGTCTGCTCAAATGAAAGTTATATCATATTTCAGTTTACATCATGGGTACAGGGTATCACATGAAACACTATTATGGGAATGGAAGGCTCTATGTAATGATCTTATCCTGTGATAATTCCCCCATGAAACAGGCTGTTATTCCAATCTCATACATAGTTCCATATATTCCACCACCCATATTTGCCAAAGAAACTTCCTATTTCATATACCTGTTCTGGAAGAATACAGTCCCCATTTTGCATTTGGGGAGATATTTTTGTTGTTCACAGTCGAGTCAGACTCTTCGCAACCACATGGACCAGCTCTTGCCAGGCCTTCCAGTCTTCCACCGTCCTCTGAAGTGTGCTCAATTTCATGTTCGTTGCATCTATGACACTGTCTAACCATCTCATCCTTTGCCGTCCCCGTCTTCTTTGATATTAGGGTGTTTTTTTACTGAGTGTAAAGGTATACTAACTTCCCATCTATCTCCAATCACATAGTTGCTTACTCAGATAGTAAATGTTGCTGAATATGTTGGAGTTAGAGCTATTCCATAGTAAGCCTAACCAGACACATTATGAGACTGGGCATTCTATTAAATATTGGTGAGGTATGGAAAGCAGGGTATAAATTTTAAAACAAATTGTGAAAAAGAAAATGTTATAGACAATTTACTAACATGCCCACCTTAGAAGCCAATACAAAGCAGGCTGTAATAGGTGTACAGTTGTAAGCATCATGAAGTGGCAAGGGAAGGGATATCAAATGAGGCAGTAGAGTTTGGTGTGAAGAATAATAATGTTAGAACTATACAAGAATAACTATATTTTATCTGTACAATCAAGTGTTCATTTGTGAAAATTTTTAAAATCTAGCCTTAGACACACTGGGGATGCCTTCACATGGGGATTTTTCCCTGTATGGAATGCAGGAAAACCCCAAATTCAACAGAACCAGGGGTCATTTCATAGAAAAAGAGCTAGGGGAACTCATTAGCATAACTCATTAGCATATGCCACACCCCCTGACATCAAGGGCCTGGCGGTGGACCTGCAAGGCTGGCGAGAGTGTGAGGAAGCCCTGCCAAGGCCCTCCCTGGCCCCAGGCAGGCAGGGGTGGGGAGAGGTGGGGAGGAAGCAACTTACCCTCCCCTCTTCTCCTGCCTCCTCCTGGCTGAATGAGGGCTGGAAGCGGGGCAGCTGGAAGCAGGGGACGGGGCTTTGTCATGTGCCCCGCCCCCCTGCACCTCACCTGAGGGAACTGCGTTCCCCAGCGTTCCCCCCCGAAATGACCTCTGAACAGAACCATCCACACAACAGCTTCCCAGAGATATCCCTTTTAAACTTTCTTTGATCTGGTTCCAAGGGGAACTGTGGGTATTTGCAATTGGAGCTTCCTTGTGGATGCTCCACCTGCAGCCACTGCAGGGGTGGAGGTGTAGTTAAGCTCTGGCTTCAAAATGGAGGAATTCTACATCCCCTTCCTTTTAGCCCTCTAAATGGCTTTCCCCCCTCTCCTAGCTGACCCTTCTGTATGTTTTCAGTGTGACTGAGGTGAGAAAAGGAAAGGGAGGGAAAAGGAGTGGAAAGGGAAGATTCCAGGCCATGGGGGACAGTATGATGGCAGTTGCATCTATGTTTTTCCTCAAAGAAAGACAGGGGGGGAGGGTTGTGGGAGCAAGAGAATGCCTCGAGGGAGGATACTGTTCCCATCCACTTGTTTTCTGCTGCTGCTGTGGTGGGGGCACATTTTAGTGCTCCTTGAATATGCAGCCTGAGTCACCTTTCAGCATACTGCCTGGATCAATATCTGCAGATATAATTTCATATATTTTAAAAAGTCCCCCCCCAGGGATCCATGATTTACAGAAACAGTAAAGGAGGGCTAGACATTGTCAGAATTCAGTCTTTGCTTTAAATGAATAAACATAAATCTTTATTCTAGTCCTTATTAAATACACACTGAGGGAAAGATTTATTTTCTAGTGTAACATATTTACACATTAGTGGTGCCCATTTACTAAATAAAGCTATTATAAATGGAACAGAATGCATTAAAACACCATTAAGATGCAATGAACACAGCCAGAATGGTAACTTCGTATTTTTGATGATGGCAAACAAACTGACTTGCTTCACTAAATAAAGAGCACAGAAATAAGAGAGTACAGGCAAAAGATTTAACTGTATCACTCATTATTGAATCTTGATTTTTTTTTCTGTTACATTTTCTATATTCATTACCAGTACAACCCAAAGCAGAGTTACATCAAAGGAGTTAGAAGTCTGTTTAGGATTGGAGTAAATTTGTTTAGGATTGCATTTTGTATGTTTTAAACACCATGTAAAGCATGGTGGCTTAGAGGTTAAGATGCTGAGCTGCAGACCAGAAAGCCTGTGGTTTGGCAGTTCGAGACCCATGTGGATGCTCCACTTGCAGGTAGCCTCCAATTGCAGAACCTAGCAGTTTGAAAGCAAGAAACTGCAAGTAGCTAAATAGGTACCACTTCGGTGGGAAGGTTACAGCGTTCCGTGTGCCTCGGCGTTTAGCCATACCGGCCACATGACCACGGAAACATCTTCGGACAGCACTGGCTCTTCAGCTTGGAAATAGAGATGAGCACTGCCCAACTAGCTTTCAAGCAAGGGAAACCTTTACCTTTTTAAAGCACATTGTAGTGATATTTATTAAAATAATGTGGCATGATCCAACCAAATTTAGGTACTAAGGAGTTTAAAACATATGCTTTTAAATACTATCAATTTTAATAGAAAATTATGCAAACTGTTTAATTTTTGCAGGAAAATTCCCATAGTATTTACTAAATATTTGCAGCATGACCTAGTCCCTCAATTTGTTCAGGAGAGAATGCTCTAATGTGTGTATTAAATTCTCCCTCTCCCCTTGCCCAGGGGTCATTTCGTAGAAAAAGAGCTAGGGGAACTCATTAGCATAACTCATTAGCATATGCTACACCCCCTGCCATCACCAGAAGTATGTCATAAGGCCACACCCACCACTCAGTTAGTCTTAGTCTTAAAGGTGCTATTTGTTAGTTTTAAAGGTGCTATTTGAACTCTTGGACTATTTTGCAGCAACAGACTAACACAGCTAATTCCTCTGAATCTAAACCCACCACTCAGGCTCCACCCCCAAAATCTCCAAGGTATTGCCAACTCAGAGCTGGCGAGCCTATCTGATGGCACATGTGGGGGAAAACAAGCAAACCACCCATGTCAGGTAAAAAGGATAGAAGTTCAGCACAATTTTATCTGTCTGCTCCATCTCTACCATGGTCCACTTTGTTGGAACTGAATTCATCTGAAAAACAAGTGGATGAGAAGGATCCTGCACCTTGGTGGGCTTGAGAACAGGTATTGAACTCACCACAAAATTTTGCAAGCAAGAACCAGTTGTTTAACTGAACTTGGAGAGACTGTTCCATTTCCTGTTATACAGTGCTATATTCATATATTAACAACATCAGTTTTCTTGCTTTGTTCTGTATGGTAAAAAGGCTGAGTTAAAGAAATTTTTAATCAATTTGACTTGCAAGTTCTTTTCTTGAATTAGCCCCATAGAACACGCACATAAAAAGGTTACATATGAATACTGTATGTGGCACACAGAGTAAGTACCCCTTATGCTCTCTGTTGCTATTATGTGACTCTTTTTGCCAGCATCTCATCTGAATTATGCTTTAGAAAACCCAAATAGCCTAACCCTGAGGAAGAGTGCCAAAGTACTCCATTATGCACCAGACCTACAGCTTTTTTTTTTTTTTTTGGCCTTTCATAGCCAGTAGCCTATCAGAATCCAAATACTGGGGCAGTTTCAGGTAAACAACACAGCACAAGGGGAAGGCTTTAAGCACCTCTCCTTTATTCCAATCTATATGCCAAGTCAATATGTTTTCAAGACCTTCAGGGCCAGAGTTCATTAGTTGCGTAGATTTTCCGAGTTATGTGGCCATGGTCTTGGCATTGTAGAACTTGACATTCTCCAATCACCACCCTCGGCAAAAAAGAGGCATAATCAAAACATTAGTAGATCATGCAAGACGGATATGTGAACCGCACTTTCTCAATAATGAACTAAATCATCTAAATCACGCACTTCAAGCAAATGGCTACTCCAAGAATTAAATCAGAAGAGTGATTAAACCAAAGGTAAAACAAAACTGAGGAAAAATAGCCTCCCACAGGAAAAGTGTTTTTGCCATATATCAAAGGAATCACTGATCAGAGGGGAAAACTTATGAAAAAACACAACCTACAAACAGTATTCAGACCCACCAGAAAAAGAGAAAGACCTAACAGTTCTCCCACTGACCTTTCTTTTCCATATAGCTGAGCTACCAAACCATGTCAGTTCCTAAGATTTACTGATCTCAATCTTTCTTGCTGATAGAGAGAGTAAAGGACACAACTAATATGAAAGGAACTCCTCTTCAAAGTCAATATAAAGGTAAAGAAACAAAATTTACAACTGACATTTATAAGGAAGGCTCAAATCCAGAAAAAAACCCAAACCAAGAACTGTGTGACTTCTGTTTTGAGAAGACCATAAAACATTGGAGAGCACTTCTTCCATCATACCCAGGTAGTAGATACCTTTGCATCTTAAATTAATCCATTAACATACCTAGGTAATGACTGTAAAAGCTTCATAGAGATAAATGTCATTAAAACTAGGGGGCATATTACATATTTTCTAGGGGGTGTACTGCATATTTTTGTAGACTTCCTATTTCTTGCTACATTAATTGCTTGTCAGTCAATGTGAGATTCTAGTTCCTGTGGCTTTTTCAATCTTACAACAATACTGTGGCACCTAAGGTGAAAAGGAAGATTTATAGCCCACATCAGACATTACTACATTCACCCATTTCTTTTGATTATGAAGTAGCATGGTGTTCTCATTCGCAGATGCCCGTGTTTCCCATTTTACAGGCTGTATAAATGTCAGGAACGTGAATGGAGAGAAAAGAGGAAATGTACTCAGGACAAACAAAGCAGAGATAAAGCTTTACACTCTTGTAAGTAAAAGCCTAGACGATATGCTTGGAGCAGTGCTGATATCTATTCTTGATATTTAAGAACTAAGTTACCTATAAAGAACATTTTCAGTCTTAAGTATAGCTAAGTGACACTGATGTAGCCAACAGCAATTCTCCCTCCACACCTCACCTGTCCTCTCCATGATGCATGCATGCTGTGCCCAAGGGCCCACTGAACTTCAGCGGCACCTTTTGGGGGCTGCGCAAAAAAAGGGAAGGGGAAGGTAGCAAGCATTGTTCCCCATGTGGTTCTTGAATCTATGCCCCTATTTCCTGAAATTAAAACTCCAGATAACATTTCTTGAATCATCAGGTTTTACAGCCCCTCGCATCAGTCAGCAAACTCATAGCCTCCATTTGAATATTGCACCATCCTGAGGGTTTGTACAGCTAACTGGGAATTGGGGAGGAAGAAACACTATAAAGAAAGTACAAATATAAAATTTATGGAGATAATGTCCCTACATAAACCCCAGTGCCATCCTAAACATAGTTATATCCTTCTAAGTCATTGCAGTCAACATGCTTAGTAAGGTGTAATGCATCTTTGCTTAGGGTGGCACTGCTTGTCACTTCCACTGTATATGACCAATTTCAATATTTTGAAAAGGTTTGCTTTAAAAAAAATACTTACACATAAATCAGGACATTTAGTTCAAATTAAAAATTCCCTGATGAAATATCTCTCTCTCTCTCTCCCTCTCTCACTCTCTCTCTCTCACACACACACACGCACTACAAACATATATTAAACATCAAGTATTTCCATAGAGAAAGAAAACTTTTTTTCAAATACATTAAAACATATCAAAAATGATGCCATGCTTTTAAAGAAAAGACAAGGTAGCAAAACTGTTGTATTAAAATATATAGTTCTAATGGAGCACTTTGTTTTGTCGTGATTTAAGGGCTTGTGCCCCTGTGTAAGCCGCCCTGAGCCCGTTCGCGGGGAGGGTGGGGTAAAAATGCAATTAATTAATTAATTAATTAATTATTAATAATGATAATAATAAATATCCCATCTGACAACCTCCCCCCCATCCTTCACCGGAGACCAAGGGGGACCTGGCAACCCTAGAAGGTAGGGACCCCAGCAGAGTATAATGTAGAGTTGTCAGGTTTCTCCTGGCCATAGGCAGGAGGTGAGGAGGGTAGGTTTGCCAGATCCAAGTTGGGAAACTCCTGGGGGGTTGGGGGTGGAGCCTGGTGAGGACAGGGACCTCAGTGGAGTATAATGTTGTTGAGTCCAAAGCATCCATTTTCTCCAGGAGAAGTGATCTTGGTAGTCTAGTGATAACTTGTAATTCCAGGAGATCTCTAGGCCCCACCAGAAGGATGGCAAACCTATCTCTAGCAGGTAGCTCACGAGCTACCAAAAGCTTCCCAGTTGCTGCAAAGTAGTTCATGCATCCCCTAGAAGAGATGGGGGGGGGGATTAAAAAAATTCTCCTTTAAGCTTTTTTTAAAAAAATCTTTTATTTCATAGGATTTTCCTCTGTGCTGCTCACCTGGTAGCTTCATTTCTGGTGCTCTTTCTATTCTTTGTTTCTAGGACAGAAGAAAACATGCTTGTGGGGAGGGGAAGCAAATTTCACATATTCACAGGGAATTTCACAGGGAGGCGGAGAGAGAGAGTAGCTTAGGATGACTTCCATTAGTCAGAAGTAGCTCTCATTAAATAAAATGTTGGTGACCCATGGTATATATAGTCCTTGTCTTAATGACATTTTAGCTGTTTTCAGTCTTTAATCTTTATCTAATTTAAAAAAGCATTTCTTTAAGTTGATAACTAATATGAAATACGAAATATCAATAGTTAACAGAGCCATAAGCAAAAAAAATTCTTTTAACAGCTGTTTACAAATAAAATGTCTCTCTGGATTGCTTCACTTTAACAGCTAGTCCAGCTGGTGCATTTTTTTTTCTATTTCAGCACCTTTTAAACAACAATTTACAGTTACACAGTGTTGGTTGTAATTGTTGCTACAGGGCAGCAAGAAGATGTTTCCCCATTCATCTCCCTCACAACAGTAATTAATATTATGTAAATTATGTGTTATATCTGTCTTACATTCTCTTTTTTTAAAGATACTTTTATTGTTTTCAGAAAGTATAGAAAAAGACACTACAAGAGAAAAACACACAAGCAAACAAACAACAACAATGAAGCTCACACTCTTGTACCTATTTAAATCTACCTCCACAAAATAAAGACAAGTCTTAGTATATCTATCTCATGTTATTGTTTAACATTAAAACATGTTTTTAGATTTTTATTGTTAGGTTGGTAGTTTTCCAAGATAATTCTCAATCCATTTGTAGAGTCTCGACTACTTATTTTTAAAAGTTCCTTGTTTTTATCTTGTAACTGTAAAGTCAATTTGTCCATCTCTGCTGCATGCAATAGTTTGTATATTATTTCTTCTTTTGTTGGTACTTCTTCCTTCTTCCAATATTTTTCATATAGTATTCTAGCAGCTGTTACTACATGTATCATCATATAAACATTTTGTTTCATATAATTTTGTGGCACAATATTTAATAAAAACAATTCTGGAATAAATGGTATATTAATATTTAACATTTTTGTAATGTCTTGTGTATCCATATTCAAAATATGGATAGTAGAGCAGTTGTACACCATCTTGTGGAATATCATATTAGAACATCCAGAGCACTTTTGTTAATTATAATGTTATTGTATTGTACTGATTTTAAATTGTTTTACATATGTTTTTATATTGGCTTGTGCCTCCTGTAAGCCGCTCTGAGCCCGCATGTGTGGGGAGGGTGGGGTATAAATTGAAAAAATAAATAAATAAAATGTCTTAGCAATTTTACAAGACCACCAAACACTGTTTGCCCAAAGCCAGAGCACTGCCCCAGAGCCTCTTTCTAGATCTCGTTGTATTGCTTTCACAACGGGCTTTACTGCTAGTACCATCTATAAAACATTTTATATAAGTTTTCTTTGTATGAAACAGCTTTTGTAAATTTCACATTTACCTTTCATATCTTGGACCATTGTTCTAGTTGTATATTATGGCCTATATTTTTGCCCATTTGATCATAGAATCTTTTACAACTTCGTCTTGCATTTTATTGTCTAACAAGAAGGTATAAAATAACTTTATAAATTTCCCTTCTGAACATAACAAAATTTTGTCCAAGTCTATAGGTGCATCATAAAATCCAATTGTTTGATTTTTTACATATCTTGAGTCTAACTGTGCTGTTTCCCACCAATCCAGATAGATGCCCTTTTTCTTGAGGTTGTCTTGGTTCAATATTTTATTTTGGCTGTCTAACAAATCTTCATATCTTCCAAATACTTCTTTTGTGAATATCATAGGATTTATAAAGGTGAGACCCATTTTGGTATTTTCATATAGCACAACTTTTGAACTTCTTCCTTTAATAAAGCCACTCTTAACATGTGTTGTTTAAAGTATTTATGGTTACAACTTTTCCCATACCAAACAAAGGCATGCCAACCTAGTTTTAAATCATGTCCTTCTAATTTTAATATTCTTGAATTCTCCAATGTAATGGTATAGTTGCCGGTCCGGTAACGCAAAGCCTCCTCTTTCGTTTGCGTCTTGCAGTACTTTCATCTTAATTCTGGGCTTTTCCCCTTGCCAAATAAATTGTCTCACCGCTTTAACCTTCTCTTTAAAATACTGTTGATTTGTTATAATTGGTATTATTTGGAATAAAAACATAAGTCTTGGTAATACGTTCATCTTTACTGTAGCTATTCTCCCCATGAAAGAGAGCTGCAAGTGTTTCCAATGTTCTAAATCTTTTTAATTGTCATTAAAAGTTTTGTATAATTTTCCTTAAACAAAGAGCTGCACCTATTGGTTAGGACTATTCCTAAATATTTTATTTTCTTCTGCACTTCTATGCCAGAACAATCCTGGAGCATTTGTATTTGTTCTCTGGTGCAATTTTTGGTCAGTATTTTTGTTTTAATCCTCACAGTGACCATATTCTTTTATTAAATATAGCAGTTGGTTAATAGATTCTTGTGGTTCTTCCAGTATAAATCCAAATTGTAATGTATTCAATAGCTGCCATTGAATGCATGATATATGTGAAACATCTAATTGACTTGCCATGTTGAGCTTCGTCCTGGGCTAGGATCCAAATCCATCCAATCACATTGCTAGCCCAGGAAGCACCTAGCCAATCACTTTACAGCAAGCTCCCTGAGCAGGAACGTCCATGATTGGTCCTTATCTGAACAACCATATTGGTTGGTATTTGTACAGTGGGTGTGGCTACATTAGCCAGGAATGTTTAAAAGCAGTACAGCTGAAATGTAAAAGCTGAACTGTTCTGTTCTGGCTATCAGATGTTGATCCATGTTGGAGTTGTGTTCGAGATGAAGAATAAAGCTGTGTTCTTGCTGAATCACTCTCCGACTTCTTTGTTAAGCGAGTGACTTAACACAAATCATCTGCGAATGCTTGTAATTTATATTCTTCTCCTTTAAGTTTGAGTCCTTTTACTGTATTATTTTCTGGTATGTTTTGGAATCTCAGCACATATGCAGCTTTCTCTAACTCTAGCTTCAAGACCGAATCCTCCAAGAGGTCTTGTTTAATCTTCATTTCCTGCAATCTTTGATCTACCTCTTCAGATTCATCCTGTAGCTGGGTAGTAGTCTGTTTCAATGTGACAATTTGTTGTGCATTGTCCAAAATTTGCTGTTTAAATTCCTCAGTTTGAGAGGTAACCTGTAACATCAGAGCTTCAAATTTGGCTTGTAATGGCTCCACAGCAAATGGTATTGTGTCATTAACAGCAGTGCTGACAGCCCGAGGAATTGCATTATTGACAGCAGTATTGACAGCTTGAGGAATGGCAGATTCTATTGCTTTAGCTACTATCTCTTTGATCATATTCTGAATCTCCTGGCCTGACATTTTGTCTAAGTTTGTGGCAACTGATTTGGAT
>NW_015165832.1:1233147-1244236 GCF_001447785.1 Gekko japonicus | reverse complement strand
GGGGAGGGCCTACCTGAGCCAGAAGACATGTTTCAGTTAAATCACACTGCACCTCAAAGTCCTCCCTCCCTCTCTTTGAATATTATACTTCAGTAACAATTATTAGGAGCTGCAGTGGCTCAAGTGGTTAAGACACTGAACTGCAGGCTGTGGAAGGTCGGTAGTTCAGCAGTTCGAGACCCGGGTGCCACATGACAGCGTGAGCTCTACTTCCAGCTCCTGCCAACCTAGCTGTTCGAAAGCAAGAAATTGCAAGTAGATAAATAGGTACCACTTCAGTGGGAAGGTAACAGCATTCTGTGCGCCTTGGTGTTTAGTCATGCCGGCCACATGACCACGGAAACGTCTTCGGACTGCGCTGGCTCTTCGGCTTTGAAACGGAGATGAGCACCGCAACCCTAGAGTCGGATTCGACTGGCTTTCGAGCAAGGGAACCTTTACCTTTACTTTAACAATTATTACAAGATGTTCTCAATGTTCCCAAACAGTTTTACCCACCACAATATTTTTCTGTTCTTCTAGTATAAACAATGATACAATTTCCTTCTATCTTAACAGTTGTTATTATTAACACAAAAACAGTCTAAGCATTAAATCACAACAGTTTAACTGAACCAGACACCTTCTGTTTTCTCATATACCACACATTTAGGTTGTTAGCTTCTTAAGTCTCACATTAAAGTTAACGTTTTCATATACCATTCACTGTTCACAATTGTTTTCTCTGCCTTTTTCCAGTTCTCCAGTCTTACCAATCTTGTAGTCTTATTTCTCATGCTTAAGATAGTCTGTGTCTAGGCCACAAAATGAAAATTCCAAAAGATGAGAAAGATGTCCCAGTAAAATATTGTATAAATCCACAGAAAAGCCAGGTTATAAATCCAGGGGTATTTTGTGATTTATAAATCCACAACAAGCAGGAGAGTCTTCAAAAAAAATAAAAATTGAAGAAAATGAAATTTTCCCAGTAACCATTTTGTATACATCCAAAAAAAATGAAAAAACCAGTTATAGATCCAAGGAGGGTACTTAGTACTTTGTAAATCCACAATAGTATAGTTTGTAATTCCAAGGAAATAATTTATAATTCCATCAGGGTATAGACTTGTGGATCCAGAAAACAAAAGAAAATATTCCAGCAGGCTAACTTCCTCTTTTTAAACCAGTCCTTTTATAATAATGTTCAATCCAATCTTCTAGCTCTTAAAGTCTCCCAAACAAATAATCTAACAGGGATTTTCCCACTTGAAAGAAAAAAAGACCACCTTTACAAAAATCAGCAAGAAGTCCTTTACAAAGTCCAGACACACAGAGTTCAGAAGCCTCTTGAAGAGCTCATAAAAGAAAAGGAAATCTCTTAAAAGGGAAAGAAAAAGGAAAAAAATAAAAAGAGACACACTCTACAGAAAGGAAAAGATATACCAATCTTTCTAAAAAGCCCAAAGTCTTTAATTAATATAGAAAAAAACCACCAGACTTCTCAATCTTCCCAAATCCCTTTTAAACTTTAAAGCAACTCAACAAGCCTGGGCTGCACTTCCAAGCCACAGAATGGGGAGGGTCGTATTTCCCAGGATTTTAAAATTTAATTAGGTCACTTCTCCCTCATACGAGCAGCAAAGTCTAGGTTCAAGATCCAAATCCAGTTACTCATGCTGTGTTAAAGATGAAAGTAAAGCTTGAGATTCTCTATTTGGAATATAGCTCCTGAATCAGCCGATCTCGCCTCCGTGCTCCAATGGCTGCCCATGAGCGCTCCCTTCCTGGACCTTGCTCCGGGGCAATGAGGGGTCTACTCAGGTACTGCCGTATCCGAGAGCCCCCAAATCAAGCCCCCTGCACAAGCCTCTCTTTGGGAGAGCTTGTGGGAGACCGGATTGCTCCGGATCTCCCGCTAGGTCCGGGAGATTCGGGGGTTCCTCAGGAGCATCCTGGGAGCCCTCCGAAGATGGCGGGTCACAAACCGGAAGTCCTGTCTTACATTCTCCAGAAGATTTAGAAGGTATCAAATTATGCCCTTACGTACCATTTCTGTTAATGTAGCAGATTTAGCAACCAAAAAAATAGTATTAGAAAATGGAGAAGTAACAGCAGTTACCCATCCAGGTATTCCAAAAGCCACTCCCTCTGACTGTAGAAGGAACTAATCCTGATCTCTAGAGGAGGAGGAGGAGGAGGAGGAGGAGGAGATACCGGGTAAATTGGTGGAAACCATTATTAAGGAAAGAATTAGTAGGCACATAGATGAACAAAACCTATTGAGGCAGACTCAGCACGGTTTCTGTAAGGGAAGATCTTGTCTCACTAACCTGTTAGTGTTCTTTGAGGGGGTGAACAAACATGTGGACAAGGGGGATCCAATAGATATTATTTACCTTGACTTCCAGAAAGCTTTTGATAAAGTTCCTCATCAAAGGCTCCTAAGCAAGCTCAAAAATCATGGGATAAAAGGACAAGTCCTTTTATGGATCAAAAACTGGCTAATTAATAGAAAACAGAGAGTGAGTATAAATGGGCAGTTCTCCCAGTGGAGGGGGGTAAGCAGTGGGGTACCACAGGGATCAGTACTTGGTCCACTGCTTTTTAACTTGTTCATTAATGATTTGGAGTTGGGAGTAAGCAGTGAAGTGGCTAAATTTGCGGATGATACAAAGTTGTTCAAGGTGGTGAAAACCAGTGAGGATTGTGAGGCACTCCAAAGGGATCTGTCAAAGATGGGCGAGTGGGCGTCAACATGGCAAATGGGGTTCAATGTGGCCAAGTGCAAGGTGATGCACATTGGAGCCAAAAATCCTAAATATAAATACACATTGATGGGGTCTGAACTGGCAGAGACAGATCAAGAGAGAGATCTTGGAGTTGTAGTAGATAACTCACTGAAAATGTCGAGACAGTGTGTGACTGCAATAAAGAAGGCCAATGCTATGCTGGGGATTATTAGGAAGGGTATGGAATGCTGTTACCTTCCCACCAAAGTGGTACCTATTTATCTACTTGCAATTTCTTGCTTTCGAACTGCTAGGTTGGCAGGAGCTGGAACTAGAGACGGGAGCTCACTCCGTCATGCGGTAACTCGGATCTTGAACTGCTGAACTACTGACCTTCCAAAACCTGCAATTCAGCATCTTAACCACTTGAGCCACCGCAGCTCCTTAAGCCTCCCCTCCCACACCCTTAAACTGTGCCTGCCTAAATTGGAAAGGTGGGAGAATAGTGGGATTTTGTAAAGCAAGTTTTAAAATAAAAAAGAAGCACAAGGATCACAGCAGAAAGACACCCTAGCTCCTACCTGTGAGGAGGACTACAGAGGCGAGGAGCGGTGGCTGGGAAGTTTAGCAACCCCGCCCTCTTCTTCCTGCTCTCAGAGCCAGCCTCTGCTCTTTATACTTCAAGGCAGCTAAAACTCAGAACAGCAAGGATGGGCAGGGGAGGGGGGGAGAGAAGAGAGCCCCACTCCTGACCCGCATTAAAGGCCTGGGCGGGCCAGTTCTGACCCACAGGCCATAGGTTTGACACCCCTGTTCTAAAGCCTCAGGAAAACTTCAATAAAGACCTGTTCCTAGCTGTTAATGCTTTTTGCTCACATAGTAACAGTAAATATTAATTTATATTGAATCTGCATTTTAAAACAGTTGCTTTCTTCCTTAGCCTTCATAATGGGTAGGGTTGCCAGGTCTCCTCCTCACTCTGGTGGGGGGATTTTGGGGGCGTTCTGGGGTGGATAGGGATGCCCCCAAGCCCCACCCCCAAGAGCGACCACCCAGCCAGCCACCCCTCTATCTCCCCTCCTGCCTGATTTAAAGGACTTCAGCTGCTTGACAGGGACCACGTGGCCCACTGATCAGCTGGAGGGCCCTTTAAATCTAGCAGGAGGGAGGGAGAGGGGCGTTCTCACAAGAGGACCTCTTTAAAGGGTCTTTTTGAGAGCAGGGTGGGAGCCACGGCATACAGGGCTGGAGGAAATCATCTGACTAGCTTATAGTTTGCAGATCCTCTTGATTCAGCATAAACTGAGAACTGCTCGTCTGCAATGATTTTGTGAATATATTCTATGAAATCTGGTTCCAAACACTGCATGGGGTTCCAGTTAGTTTTGAGAACCTCTAGATTCTGCACAAGCTGAGAACTGTTGGTCTGCAATAATTCTATGGATATATTCTGTGAAATTTGGTTCCAAGTTATACACACAGCAGCTTTGATCTGAGAGGAAGATAGATTGAAATGTGGGCATACCTGGGAAACACGTACAGCTGTACACCTGCTGCACACAGCTACATAGGAAATTTCTGCCTTATATCAGTGACATCATTTTGTCACAGGATTTCTATTGACACTTTCTGTATGTTGTCTGAGGGCGTAGGGTAATATCCATACATATGTATTGTGTCATGTTCAAGAGCTATTATTGTTGTAAAGTAGTGCCTGGGAGCATACTTACATTATAAGCAGTGACTGTTGGGTTGTGACCACCAACCTCAATACAGAATTAATGCATTAGCGTGAAATAGGAATAATATGTCATAAACTATTGCTTAATAAATTTGTTTTTATTTTAGTACAGAATACATTCATACTGTTGATGGTTTTTCCTTAGTGTTTTCTTCCTTTTTGCATATCCCCAAACTATGACAGCAGAAAACCCTAGCAGCACTGTGCTAGGGTTGCCAGGTCTGGGTTGGAAAATACCTGGAGACTTTGGGGGTGGATCCGGGAGAGGGCAGGGTTTGGGGAGGGGAGGGGCCTCAGCATGGTACAATGCTATGGAGTCCACCATTCAAAGCAGCCATTTTCTCCAGGGGAACTGATCTCTGTCAGCTGGAGATCAGTTGTAAAAGCGGGAGATCCCCAGGCCCCACCTGGAGGCTGGCAACCCTACTGACTGTGCCCAGCATGGCAACACCACAGAACAACACCGGTGCAACTCCATTCACCAACAGAAAAAGGGGAGAAGCCAGGGCATGGCAGGAGTTAGCTTCCTGAGGCACCCCAGCCTGCGAATGCCCCCAGCAATCAGCAGAAAGTTACACCATCAAAAACTATGATGTAGCCCATAAACTCATACAATGGAACAGGCCAAGTGCCCCTCTACAGCCATTACCCCACCCACAAACACTGGCAGAACACAGGATGCTGAGTACAGCCACAAACCAAACACCCCCTCCCTAGCGGTGACCAAACCCTGTCCCCCGCACCCCATCACAGCCCCCCCCAGCACTAAATAAACCCCAGCCGGGATGTCCCATGCTTCAGTAGGTAGGGCTTTTGTTAGATCGCACTAACAAAGGACTCTTAGAGTGATTCAGCAAGTGATTCAGCTTTATTGGAAGTAACGAACAAGCACTCAACTCAGTAAGAAACCAGAACAGAAAACAGTGGGAGCTTATGCTCCTTTTAAACATAACCGGGCTAATGTAGCCACGCCTATTTACAATTAACAACCAATGAGATTGCTTAGTTAAGGACCAATGGGAGTCTTTCCCTCCTAGGGAATGGTATCGTTCTGATTGGTCGCTGTTACGAAGCGAACAATAGGAAGTTCGCTCAGAGGAGCCCTGGTCTGGCTCGAAGCTTAACATAGGAGTCCTATGAGGTGATTCATGTAATCGTTTCAATACATTACAGCTTTGGTGTGCACGCTTACAGCACACAGCATTGTACTTCGTTGGTGGAGAGGCTCAGAGAGGGCGTACACCAGGAAGACTTGACCTGAATAGAAAAACAAGATTGATCCCAGACAGGCAGGCCTCAGAATTATGCCTAGGCAAAAACCCTGGTAAGTGTGACATCTTGGCCTGACCCAGCTGCAGCATCTCCCTCCACCCTGACATCTGCATATGCCGAACAATGGACCTGCCTCGCCCACAGCTAACACCATTCCACCTGGATCACCAATCCTATCAGCCTCCTTTCACCTTTTCCTCCTCACATTTCCTTCACAATAACAATTCCCAACGTCTATCCCATTTCCCACCTAATACAAAAGGAGGTTCACCAAGCAGCACTGTTCCTTTTTGATTACTTTAATTAGCAATCCATTAGCCCTATGAATCACTAGAGAAAGCAACCGGAGTTTCAGCCCAAACTCCATTTTACATCCAAAAGTCCTCGTAAGAACATCTCCTGTTCCCTTTGTCCATTCCTGGGAATGCTCTTCAGCCATTCACAGACACCCC
Source organism: Gekko japonicus (assembly GCF_001447785.1). Lineage (NCBI taxonomy): Eukaryota > Metazoa > Chordata > Lepidosauria > Squamata > Gekkonidae > Gekko > Gekko japonicus. The sequence goes on along the minus strand of NW_015165832.1, from coordinate 1,238,063 downwards.
TAGCTAATCTTATCAAAAGCACATTAATACCTTTGTTTACACTGAACCTCAACTCTTATGCAAACTGCCACAAGTTTTCCGGGTCTTTGTCTATCCTGGGAAAGCCATTTTGGGATATTATTTTGAGGCATCAATGTCAGACTGCCTCAGGACACATTTTTCCTATAAAAATAGCACCCAGAGCTCAGTCTGGGTATGTGTGTTTTCCTGGATCTGAACTGCACACCCAGGATGCTGGACATCTTGCTTTTCCCCCGGGATTCCTGCTCTACAGGACAAGTAGCTATCACCCCAACACCCCCCTGTATTTCCCGCTAATCCCTTTATTTCTTAATTGGTCTTGTATATGTGTGCCTTCTTGTGTGCTTATTGTATGTTAGTACTTTTTTTCTTCTCTTTAATACAATTAATCTCTATTTTACCTTTGGACAGGTTATTTGAGAGCTCTCTTAAAAGGAAAGATCCCCATAGATGTAGATAGCAGAACCTTGCTAAATACCCCACCTCGCTGAGTCCTGCCATTTAGCTAAATTCCCCTAGAGCAGTGGTGGCGAACCTATGGCACGGGTGCCAGAGGTGGCACAGAGTCCTCTCTGCGGGCACATGTGCCATCGCCCCAGCCAGGCCCAGACCATCATTAAAGAGTAGAATTCTCTGCCAAATAATTTTAAGTAAATGAAAGCATTTGGGATTGCTTTCCTTACTTTGTTTGGATCATCTTAAGTTAATGTATGAGTTGTTTTTTCTAAAGTAAAACCTCAGTATTCAGGTTAAATTGCCGTGTTGGCACTTTGCGATAAATAAGTGGGTTTTGGGTCACAGTTTGGGCACTCGGTCTCTAAAAGGTTCGCCATCACTGCCCTAGAGACTGAAGGCAGTGATTCAGCTTCTTAGATCTAAGCTGCTTGGGGTAATACAGGTGCCCTTCTTATACAGGTTGGGGAGGGGGCTCTCAGGCTACATACCTCTGTTGGGGTTGTGCTGTTGCTAGGTCTTCCCTCCCTGCTTGCTGGCTCTCCATGGGGAGGGGGGAGGGGGGTTAAGGGGCAGACTTGCCATAGGGAATGGACCAGCAGCTCTGCTTTTACATAAAGGACTGGCTGTCGTCACCACAGCAGCCCTCAGGAAGATGCCAGTAAAAGAATTGACTATCTGATCTTGCTTTGGATTTTCTACACTGAATCTGCAAAAGTAATTCAAATGAACCACCTGTTTTCATTAAAATATGTTGATCACATTTTGGATTTATCAAGCAAATTATTCCAAGTTCATCAGGCCACAGATATGGAGAAGAGGTGCATAATATCTGGAAAGCAATCAGGTTTGCCTAATTTGATGACGTGCAGGTTCTGTTTAGATGGTAGATAAGCTACTAATAAAAATGTCTTTTTGAAAAAGTGCACATAATCAAGAAGCCTGCAATTGCACACATTCTTATTTGGAAGAGTCCCAATGTAAAAACTGACTTAAGTAAAGGAAAAGTTTTCCCTTGCTTGAAAGCCAGTCAAATCTGACTCTAGGGGGCAGTGCTCATCTCTGTTTCCAAGCTGAAGACCCAGCGGTGTCCGAAGACTTCTCCGTGGTCATGTGGCTGGCATGTTACCTTCCCACCGAACTGGTACCTGTTTATCTACTTGCAATTTCTTGCTTTCAGACTGCTAGGTTGTCAGGAGCTGGGAGCTCACTCCATCACGCAACACTAAGGTCTCAAACTGCCGAACTACAGACCTTCTGGTCTACAGCTCAGCATCTTAACCTCTGAGCATAAACAGACATAGAACCAGGCCAGGAGCATTTCTGTTCAGAATTAAAGACATTCAAAATATACCACGTAAATGTTAAATAACTAAGATGAATAATTTTGTTTGCATTGTGTGGGTTAAGTGCCATCAAGCTGCTTCCAACCTATGGCAACCCTAAGAATTAATGACCTCCAAAATGTCCTGTTATTAACACCCTTGCTCAGGTCTTGCAAACTAAGGGCCAGATGAATAATTGGAGCCCTGAAATAATATTTAAGGGTTTTCTGCTCAGGGTTATTGCATCAGTTCTTGCCCCATACTGCTCTGCTTTATTCCTCAATTTCTGCACATTTTCTTGAGACTTTAGTTCTCACCTTGAATTTTTCCTGGTTTTTCCCTGGTTCTTTTGAGACCACTTTTACCTCAGTCTTCTAGCAATCAAACTTCAGTTGCAATTGTTTGCATGTAAAATGTTCCCAGTGCTTTTGCTGGTTCTTCCCACTTCCAGTCCACTTTCTTCAGACTGGATAGTGACTGTGGGACAACTCACCCTATGCTCTGCAATTGGTACCTTTTTCATTCTCTGCCGGGGGGGGGGGCAGAATCTCTTTTTTTTCTATGGACGTTTGCTTTCTTGCACTTTCAGAAGGCACATTGCTCTTTCCAGCTACTTAGCCTTCATTCTTTGTCTTTATGCTTTGTCTACTGCTTTCTTGCACTTTCAGAAGGCACATTGCTCTTTCCAGCTACTTAGCCTTCATTCTTTGTCTTTATGCTTGGAGGATATGCCCTGACACCCCCTTTCCCCCCACAGAAAGAAAGAATTTCCCTATGTATCCAAATAAAGTCTCTGGACTGGCATGGTATTGTTTTAAAATGGTACAAGAATTCACTACAATGAAGAAAACAGGGTTGTGCTTACCTGTAACTGATGTTCATCAATGTCTTAGACTGTGTATGTGCAGGCCTACAATGGCAAGATCTTCTAGCTTAGAACCTTTAGGGGCATCCACATGCCTATTGGAGCCGTTGTACCTGTTTCCCTCCCATAATTATTTTCCCAGGGTGAAAAAGGGCTGCTAGAATTGAGAGGAAATGGTGATCCTTCTGTGCACTAATGGTTGGATACAGACAAACTTGTTTTGGTGTCAGAGATCCTGTATGTGCACTAAGAAAAAATGCATAGATATGGGATGCTTTAGGGATAGGAAGGGAATAGGATCTGGTGAAGACTTTGAAGTCAAACTTAACTCATATCATTATATGTGAAATCTGAGTTGCATTCTCCATATAACAGCAGAAGAAGTTAAAGAAGACTACTTGCCCTTTTTTCTCCACTTTTATATAACATGTCAATCAGTTTTTATAGCATCGAGGAATGACAAAAAGTAACAGGAAATTACATTTCAAGTCAGTTGTAAAGATTACTTTCTTCTTGTGCTAATGAGAGTCCCATCTGATTGCATTAGCACTTTGTCATGAATTTCAATTAGAATAGCCCATGATTGTGGTTTCATTTGTTGATCACACTGGACATCTGGAATGCTGTGCTATCCTGCCCGCAAGAAGTTATATGCACTACCATAGAAGTGATGGGGAAGAGAGTTGTCCATTGCCTTTGATACTGTGGTGATCACTATCAGAGATGTGGAACATCATGTCAGGAATGCAGCACTGTGTGCACATCCCCCCCCCACTTTCCCCCAACAATTTAAAGGGAATCTTCTCTTTAAATGGTTGGAGGGAAAGTGAGGACTGCCATGCCTGCCCTGCAAGTGGCGAGTTGGCTACTTGCAGGGTAGGCACAAGTGCCTCCCCCCACACTTTAAAAGAGCAGGCACTGCACCTGCCTGCCTTGCAAGCAGCGTGCTTGCAGCTTCAAAAGAGTGGGCACTGTGTGCATCTGCCCTGCAAATGGCGAGCTCATCGCTTATAGGGCAAGCACAGGTAGCTTCTGCTTTAAAAGAGCAGGCACCACATGTGCTTGCCTTGCAAGCAGCAAGCTCACCTCTTGTAGGGCAGGAGCGGGCACCCCCCACACTTTAAAAGACTAGGCACCGCATGCACCTGACCTGCAATCAGCGAGGTTACTGGTTGCATGGAAGGCATGCACGGCCACCAGTATTTTCAAGCAGGGCTGTGGACAGCTGTTGGGGCGGGGTTTCCCCCCACCGGCCAGTTGGCTAGCATCTGGGGGAAGCCCAAAAAATCAGGCGATGCCCTGTCTCCACCTGGGAACTGGCATCCATAGCCTGAAGCAACAGAACAAAGTTCTGGGATGGGGTAAGTTCATTGCTAGTGGAAGACGGTCAAGCCTTACCAAGGGATGAAGACAAAGCGGAATTACTCAACTCTCACTTTGTTTCGGTCTTTAACCGTAAGGTGAGCTGTATACAAACGGAAGAATGCAGGGCATATTGAGTCAGATTGAGGTGACAAGAGAGGAGGTCCTAAAATTGATTGACAACTTAAAAACTGATAAATCACCAGGCCCAGATAGCATACATCCGAGAGTTCTGAAAGAACTCAAATGTGAACTTGTGGATCTCCTGACAAAAATATGTAATCTTTCCTTAAAATCTGCCTCCATTCCTGATATTACAGGCCAGTCAGTCTGACATCGATACCGGGTAAATTGGTGGAAACCATTATTAAGGAAAGAATTAGTAGGCACATAGATGAACAAAACCTATTGAGGCAGACTCAGCATGGGTTCTGTAAGGGAAGATCTTGTCTCACTAACCTGTTAATGTTCTTTGAGGGGGTGAACAAACATGTGGACAGGGGGGATCCAGTAGATATTGTTTACCTTGACTTCCAGAAAGCTTTTGATAAAGTTCCTCATCAAAGGCTCCTAAGTAAGCTCAAAAATCATGGGATAAAAGGACAGATCCCTTTGGAGTGCCTCACAATCCTCACTGGTTTTCACCACCCAAGTCCTTTTATGGATCAAAAACCGGCTAATTAATAGAAAACAGAGAGTGAGTATAAATGGGCAGTTCTCACAGTGGAGGGTGGTAAGCAGTGGGGTACCGCAGGGATCAGTACTTGGTCCACTGCTTTTTAACTTGTTCATTAATGATTTGGAGTTGGGAGTAAGCAGTGAAGTGGCTAAATTTGCAGATGATACAAAGTTGTTCAGGGTGGTGAAAACCAGTGAGGATTGTGAGGCAC
>NW_015165832.1:1148659-1231601 GCF_001447785.1 Gekko japonicus | reverse complement strand
AGCAGCACATGTGAAAGGGATCTGGGTGTTCTGGTTAATCACAAGCTAAACATGAGCCTGCAGTGCGATGTGGCTGTGAAGAAAGCTAATGCAATCTTAGGATGCATTAACAGAAGCATTGTGTCCAGATCACGGGAGGTACTGTGTCCGGTTTTGGGCACCACATTTTAGGAAGGATGTTGACAAGCTCGAGCGTGTCCAGAAGAGGGCAACCAGGATGGTGAGAGGGTTTGAATCCAAGTCTTATGAGGAAAGACTGAAAGAGTTGGGTATGTTTAGTCTGGGAAAGAGAAGGCTTAGAGGGGACATGATTGCAGTCTTCAAGTATTTGAAGGGCTGTCATGTAGAAGATGGAGCAGATCTATTCTCTCTTGCTCCGGATTGCAAGACTAGATCTAATGGGTGGAAATTAGAAGGGAATCGTTACTGGCTAAATATCAGGAGAAACTTCCTAACTGTAAGAGTGGTTGAGCAGTGGAACAGTCTGCCTCGGGAGGTGGTGGATGCTCCTTCGCTAGACTTTTCAAGCGGAGGCTGGATGACCATCTTTCGGGTATGTTGTAGGGCTATCTTTTAGCTATACTCCTGCAGAGTGCAGGGGGTTGGACTAGATGACCTGCAAGGTCCTTTCCAACTCTAACATTCTATGATTGTATGATTCTATGAAAGTGACACCTTTAAGACCAACAAAGTATCTGATGAATTGTGCATACATACAAAAGCTTATACCCATAATTAAACTTTGTTAGTCTTAAAGGTGCCACTGGACTCAAACTTTGTTCTATGATAATGAATGTAACTTAAGTGGGATTGTGACTGGTTGTGCAAGGGCAGTAGACAAATTACTCAGGAGAAGTAGGGGTGTTGGGAGAGGGGAGTAGGCTATCCCATGGACAGTTCCCATTGCCTGTAAGATTTGGCATCACTATGTTTGTAGCAGCCCTTAATACTGAATGCTTTAAAAGCTGCTAAATTTTGGTTGACTTCAATCTTTCCCCCTTCCTTTCATATCTTGAATATCTGACAGCATTATATATCGTTAAATATAGGACATTTTTTGGTTTGATCATTTTTAAAAATTATTTTCTCATTCAGGTTACATTTTGCTTCCAGTTGTCCTGTTTCACTGAGTTAACAGCTTTGTCAAAGGAGCATTCCAGGGTTGTTTTTTGTTTGTTTGTTTATGTGAGAAATTTAATTCACTAACTTAGGAAGCATGGCCCATATGGCTCTGGGCATATGAACATCTGTTGTTTCTGCATGAAAGGACATTAACTATAATGTGTCAGGCAGTCTTGTCAGTTTAGTGATTTATATTTTGCAACATACTTAGGTTACAACATATATTTAAAAACACATGCCAAAATCCACAAATAGCATCTATCTGTCTTCAGTGTTAACTAGGACAATAAAAATGTACTTTCACTGCCACCAAAATGTACTAGTAGCAGAATTTAGGTCAAATAAAGAGGTTGTGACAACCCCATATATTATTCTGCAAATATTCCAAAATGTCCACTTTCTGCTCAAACCCACTGTTGGAAAATTGCTGGGGGGGGGGGGGGGGGGGCTTTTTTGGGTTTTCCACTGAAGCTTCTACAGATCTACCCATTGGGGGTGTATTTTATTTTGTTGATTTCAAATTGGGATGTTATTAATTATGCCTTGCAAGTTTCCTTGAGCCATAAAGAAAGGTGAGGTGTAAATAGTTTAATAAATAAGCTAAAAATAAATATTATTTATTTACTTCCAAAATGTATATCTGACCTTTCTGCCCTTATAAGGGCTGCCACTTATGGACAAATTATTCAGAAGAAAAGCTCATTAAGTTTATATTTTACTTTCCATATATCACTTTCTTACTTTTACTTCCTTTGAAAAAAAATTATCCAGTCAATTGATATTTAATTTCTGATTTGCTGTAACCATTAGTCGCATAATTCATTCGAATGTTATCATAGTAAAATCCAGCACTGTCGATCTGTTCATCATTATAATAACTTAGTGGAGAGATGCCCCTGAATAGGGGTGTGCACCCAAATAATTTGGAATTTTTCGGGTTCGGATCCACCGAACCCGAAAAAAATTCAGTGTTTGCCGATATTCCTGAATCCCAGTATTGATATGATACTGTGGTTCGGAAATTATTGGACTAGCTGAATTTATTCAGCTCAATTATACACTATGGGGACTGTCCCCATAGGGTATAATAATCCCCCCTTGAAGGGGGGGGTTCCTATCACTGAAGGGAAGGCAAATTGCTAGCACCAAAAATCCTCAATATAAATACACGTTGATGGGGTCTGAACTGGCAGAGACTGATCAAGAGAGAGATCTTGGAATTGTAGTAGATAACTCACTGAATATGTCGAGACAGTGTGTGACTGCAATAAAGAAGGCCAATGCTATGCTGGGGATTATTAGGAAGGGTATTGTAAACAGATCAGCCAATATCATAATGCCCCTATATAAATCAATGGTGCGACCTCATCTGGAATACTGTGTGCAATTCTGGTCACCACACCTTAAAAAGGATATTATAGCTTTGAGGACGTCCTTCTTCACCCAAAGAGTGATTAACACTTGGAATTCACTGCCACAGGAAGTGGTGGTGGCTACAAGCATGGACGGCTTCAAAAGGGAATTAGATAAGCATATGGAGCAGAGGTCCATCAGTGGCTATTAGCCACAAGGTATAGATAGGGACTCTGGGGCAAGTGATGCTCTGTCATCTTGGTGCTTGGGGGGGTCAACAGTGGGATGGCTTCAGATGTCCTGGCCCCACTGGTGGACCTCCTGATGGCACTGGTATTTCTGGCCACTGTGTGATACAGAGTGTTGGACTGGATGGGCCTTTGGCCTGATCCAACATTGGCATCTCTTATGTTCTTATGTTCTTATGTAATGCCTCTGCGGTGCAACTCCATAGAGGTTTAAACTTTAACATTTAGGTCCCCCTGGTTGCACTCCAGCCGGTTTGGCAACCTTCTGCTTGGAAACATCTGTTGAACTCCCTGAGGAAGACACTGAAACAGGAGGATATCTGGACCTCTGTTGGAGGAAGACTGAACACTTATTATATCCGGAACTCTGTTGGAGGAAGACTGAGCACTTATTCAAAGTAGACTTAAAGGAGTCCTCCCTCTTAAAACTTTTGTATAATTAAGGAGGACCGATATTAATAAAGAGGTTGTGCAATATCTTTTGTGCTATATTAAGAGACGATACTTAGATGTTTTGATATATGATTCTTTCTCTGTATTAAGGCTTATATGATAAATAATATATGGTGAATAAATTGTAAAAATATAAAACTAAATATATATAAAAATTATTTGAGATATTTTATAATCGTCTGTAGTACGGTATTTGCTGATTTTTGGTATTCCCAAGAAGCCTACAGCCGGTTTTGCCATCAGTTCCTGTTGGTCTTTAAGAGACCTTTCACTTGGATGGAAGGTGGCCAGAAAATTATGTGGTGCCTCTGTGTCTGGGACAGTAATCTCCCATCCTGTCAGAGGACTATAAAAGACATGCATGGCGTAGAAATGAAGACTCGGTAGCAGCTGTGGGGTCAACAGAGCTGTGTAGTCAACAGCAACCTTAGTAGGATCTGTGGGACTGACAGAGTTGGTGGTATCTCAGAAAAAGCTCTCTTAGGAAGAACTCTCACTGTGGCAGATCTTTCCCAAAGGCTCTGCTTCTCCTGTTCCGCAGCAACACAGGTCATTTAGAGATCACTGAAATGGTCAGGAAGTGGCACAGCACTGCTTCAGAAAGGTCAGCTACCAGCCACCCACTTCAGAGATCTCTAAATGACCTGCATGGCTGAGGAACAGAAGCAGCAGGACCAATAAGAGAAGGCTACCACAGCTCTCCCGTAAGGAAGCCTTGACACAGAAGGCAATCCAGATATGCTTCCCAGGTCACTCCGGCATGGGAGCCTGACAGAGACAGACAGCGGATGGTTGCTATCTCCACTGGCCAGCCCTCATATGTTACTCATGCATAAGAAATGGAGATGCTGTGAACACATCTGCATTAAAAGTGCTATCGTTACCTCACATAATGCCCTTCCACATCTATATATATAAAAGAAAGTTCCCTCAGCATAAAATCAATGCCCAGGCCAAACCGCTGGACCTAGAGACACCAAATTCGGGAAGAGTGCATGGCGTAGGTGCTCGCTAAGAAGGGATTTTTAGAAACTCGACCCCTAAGTGGGTCAAAAGAGGTAAAATGTGCTCCCCCCATTAATTACTATGCGGCTGCAAGGCAGCTGCCTCTTTGCACCCCCCCCATCTCTGATTGGTCAGCGGCAGAGCTCAGTGTTCTGAGGTAAAAAAAAAACCCCAACAATTACAGGGGACTGCAGAGAGCTAATGACAGCTGAAGAAATCAGGAGTGGCCAAGAACCACCTGTGAGGTGAAGCAAAGCTGCTGGCCCAGCCTCTCTGATGGCTTCCAACACACTCCCCGCACCTCCTACACCTAACAGGCAGTTGTCTGTCAGGTGCAGCAGCGGTCGCAGGGCCCTTAAAGCCATGAGGGAGCCCACCCCAGCAGTAATGCCTCAGTGATCCTGCCAGTCCCACCTCCACAGTGACTTCTAATACTTCTCCCCCCTCCCCCTCCTACACTGGACAGGCAGCTGCCAGGAGGCGGCAATTTAGGAATGTGGCAAAGACATTTGCACATAGTACTCCTAAGGGTGCACTGAGCTGTGCAGGCCAAGTACCAGCAAGATCACCCTGTGGTGCTCAATACAACACAGTCTCCATAGGAGCAAAACAATCCAGGAACACAAGTAGAGAAGCCATCTCATTCGTGGAAGGTGGCAGGAATTGACTTAATAGACTGCTTCTTAAATGGACAGTTATATGTTGCCTGCTCCGGAGTGAGCTCATCAAGCAGCCTGGTGATCCTAGCACCTGAGGGCAGAACCACCAATGTGGTCTACAGAGAGGTCCTTCGGTAGAGGGGGGAAAGTGCGTATGTCTCACTTCATTTTTTACACTACAATATTCTCCACTAGAATTCCTACAACAAATGTGACATTTCAAACTTCACATCATCGGTATTATAACTGGATTTACGGCACTTAAATACCGTAGTGAAGCACGGGTATCAGGCTAGTAGTATATATAAATGAGGCCTCCCAAGATCCAATCATATGCCAAATGATATTTCACTGATAATAATTTCTGATCCAGAAGGTGACATTCAATAGCTGTTCAATCCAGGTCAAAGTGTCCTCAGCTCTTTGCTAAAAGGACAAGCTTGCTGAGGACACTTTGGCTTGGATTGAACAGCTACTGAAAGGCACCTTCTGGACCAGAAAATTTATACTTTCATTCTATGCCTAGTAATTTTACTATGGAACAATTCCTTTCTGGTCCACTCTTTATCCATGCTGTATAATTGTATTGTATTATGTATTATGATATAAGCCAATTTGTTCCTCATTGTGTTTGACCTCGGAAGAAAGCCCTAACAGGCCGAAACGTGTTATGTCAAGTCCATTGGCCCTCGTGTATATGATTTTGGAATTTTTACATGAGGTGTGATTGGGCCCCTATGTTTTTTTAAATTCTTTATAAATAAATGCATGTATTTTTACACATTAAGTTTTAATTGTTGGCCCTCTACTCAGTTTGACTTACCTTTTTAGATTCTTGATCTTATTTTGGAGACCCAGAAGACATAAAGTGCCTTTAACATGCCAACTATTTTGCTCCCAGCCTCCTGGCGATGCTGTGGACGCCGGGGGCTGATTTGCTACCCTAGAGAAAGCCGGGCAGCAACAGGGCCACGACACCTGGCGTCATGACGTTAGTGGGGGGCGGAGCTGGCCCTGTAAATAGCTGGGCTCTGCTCCCACCAAAGTCAGTTGCTCCGCATGCTTGCCCACTCTCCTGCCCTGTTCTTAGTGTAGGCTGTTACTCGTCGCCTATTGGGGACAGGTAGGAATTTTTCATTTCTACCCAGTATTGGCTGAATGGGTGGAGGTGTTTTCGCCTCCCTTGCACTGAGAGAAGTGGATTGAATAGTTGGTTGTGATGGTCGATACCTAAATAGGTTGGTCACTTGGCAGGTTTTGTGAGGGCAAGAAATCAGAACCGGTGAGCACCTTAAGGCATTTTCCCATTAGGGAACAGGGGGTCATCAGGAACTGCCTTCAGATTTTAGGGTCCAGGGTGAGGAATGGAGATCACCTCTGGGAACCTCTTAGGGCAAGGCTCCTCTCTGCAAGTTGTAAGGCTTCAGGGGTAGGCGCTCCTAGGTGGACACCAGTTTTGCTGGGTTGCCGACCATGAGCCAGACCATTGGCTCAAGACCAGAACTGGGTGACCCACCTGTGAAAAGGGCAAGGAGGTCAGGGAGTGACCCCTGCCTTGCCTGTTCTGCCTTGCCGTAGTCATCCCTTGCCGCAACAGTTAATAAAGTGGTCCTTCTTTACTTCCAAATGGTCAGGGCCGGCCCGAGGTGTTCCTGCGTCCTAGGCGAGCACAGATGCCAACCTCCCGGTGGGGCCTGGACACCTGCCTGGGTGCACAGTGAGAGGTCCGCATGCGCATGCACCCCCCTTCCCGCTTCCCCGAGATTTGGAGAGGTCCCTTCCTGCCCCCAGCCAGCACGCCCCATGTGAGCTGGCTCGGCGGAGGAGGAGAGGTCCCCATGCTGGCAAGTCAAGTCAAGTTTATTAATACGGTCAAGCGACCAGCCAATAGAACGATTCCAAGAATAATAATAAAATACACAATAAATACATAAGTAGCTAGTAAATACATATAACGAATATATATAAAAACTTTAAACGAATACAGGAACAATACAATATATCATTGAAACACACCAATACAACGCTAATTTGTCATCAGATCACTAACTAGGGTATAAGCTTCCTCTTTTTAAGGGCCAGAAAGCAAAATTTTGCCACAGCTAAAGATATCCTCTCTATCCGGTCTTCCAGCAAAAAAGTTAAAATCCTCAGTTCCGCAATTTTCAACTGAACATCCAAGGGTTTGAATTTGGACAACAATGGAAAAATTAACAGCTGTCTCTCCATAGCATAAAAGTTACAATGTAACAATATATGTGAGACCGACTCTATTTCAAGATTTGTACACGGGCAACATCTTTGGGAACTAGGCCAGCGCCGAAACCTTCCTTGTAACAAGTTAGATGGCAGGGCATCAAAACGTGCTCTAGAAAAAACCCATCTATAGCTGTCATATATGATGTTAGAAAGATATGGAGCGGGGGCAAAACCTGTCCAGGATTTTAAGGCTTTATATCTTAAGGGTAAGAGCGCTTCTTCCGTCTGGACCTCTATATCTATTAGGCGTTGGGTTACTATAGATTTAGCTTTTGTCAATCCAAGCTCCAAAAGACTTGCAGGATGAAGCCCGATTGATCCAAGCTTGCCTAATATTTTGGAGGACCATTCAGGATATGGATTGGCAGCTAAAAAAGATGGAATTAGGCCTGTAGGCTTCAAGTGCGTTCTTAACCAATACAAAATTGAAGCAATCCAAATTTTTGTTTCTATTTTTGTCACCCCAATCTCCTGCCTAAGAACTACATTTGCTGTGCATTTAGGCGCATTAAATAATGCTCTAATAAATTTAGATTGAACTTTTTCCAGATCCTTAAAATTATTATCACTTAATGTAGTTACTTGCATACCATATGTGAGTTGGGTTAAGACCTTTGCGTCAAATAATTTCAGAGCCGCTAAAATTACACCTTGGCCCTCCTTCCTAAAAAATCTGATAATAGCATTAACATTTCTCTCAGCAGAACAGATTGTAGAAGTTATATGGGCTGAGGAGCTGCCATTATAGTTGAAGGTAACCCCTAAATACTTATATGTTTTTACTTGCTCTATAGAATGTCCATTTATTCTCCAAATATCTTTCTTATAAGCCCTGTTAAAACGAATAATCTTGGTTTTGGAGTAATTAATTGTTAATAATTCCTCATTACATTTCCTACTAAAGGTTCTTAAGGCCCGTTTAAGACCAACTCTAGTTTGGGACAGTAAGATGGCATCATCCGCGTACATCAGTATTGGAACCGCCTCTCCTCCTGAAAAGTTAGGGGCGTGGACGTCTATCCCATGAAGAGACTGAATAAGGGAATTAACATATATATTAAACAGGGAGGGGGCAAGTAGACAACCCTGTCTTACTCCCTTCCGAGAGGGAATAGATTTTGATAACATTCCTTCACCATTACATCTGATTTGTAATTGCGTATTCTCATGGACTTTAATCATCAGATGCAGAAGTCTTTTATCTATGGTTGAGCAGTTCAGTTTTGCCCAAAGTCTACCCCGAGATACAGAGTCAAAGGCCGCCTTCAAGTCCACAAAGGCGACAAAAAGAGATTTCTTGGCAGCTCTCATATATTTTTGAATAAAGTAGTCTAGCACAAGGCAGTGGTCGAGTGTTGATCGACCATGGGTGAAGCCCGCCTGTTCTTTGCTTAGATATTTATCATGTTCAAGCCAGTTATGTAATTTAATTTGCAGATGTCTAGAGTACAATTTACCAATAGTGTTTAAAAGACTAATCGGACGATAGTTGCTAGGGTCAGACCTGTTACCTTTCTTATATATAGGATTTATAATTGCAAGTCCCCAGTCTGTAGGAATCTGAGCAGTATGGTCAATATAGGTAAAAAGTCTGGCCAATAGCGGTGACCACCAGTCCACATTGCTCTTGAGAAGATCTGGGGGAATAAAATCACTTCCGGGGGCCTTCCCATTCTTTAATTGCTTAATCATTAGGGAAATCTCTTCTGGTGTAACCGGGGGCCAGGTTGGCAGGGTCTCTACAGGGTCCATCATGGGAGAGGTCATCTGAGGATCACTATATAATGCCGCAAAGTGTTTCTCCCAAATCTTAGCGGGAATAGTGTCTACCATCGTAATACTTTTATTCCTATGCACTCCGGACACAAATTTCCAGAATCCCACATTATCTTTGTTCTTAGTTATTCTATTAAGGTTTGCCACCTAGATAATACATGGGCCCGTTTTTTTGACTTTAATAAAGCCTTATAAGCTTTTTTGCTGAGCTGGAAGTCATTTAATTTATTTGGATTTGCCAAAGATGCCCTACAACTCACTATAAGGTTCTGCTTGGCCTGAAAACATTCTTGGTCAAACCACCATGCTGGCACTTCCCAGTCCTGGCTCACTCCCCACCCTTGGCGGCTCCTCTGGGGCTTGGCTCGGCTCGGCTCGGGCGGCTGCTGCCCCTAACAAAGGGATCCTCCTCCTTGGTGGCAGCAAGGTGGGGGTGGGAGCAGGAGCACCGAGCAAGGCTGCTGCGGGGGGCAGCCGGAGGCAGCGGACTGAGGGCTCCCGGGGGCGCAGGCTCCACTGGCCATGGCTCAGCCCTGGCTGTGCAGCTCAGGAGGAAGGGAAGGCCATGCAGCTCAGCCCCAGCCAGGCAGAGAGGTGGAGATGGCGTCTGCGTAGGTCTCCTGGACCTGTGGGCAGCAGGGTAAAGTGGCCGGCCCGCGGAGGGGCACAGAGGGGGGTGGTCTCCGAAGGGCAGCTGCTCCTCTGCAGCGGGCGGTGGCAGGGCCCTCAGAGCTGAGCTTTTGGCAGGGCGGGGGGCAGACGCGCCTCCCTCCTCCCTGGATGCCTGGCTGCTCACACCGGGGTGACGGGGGCGGCTCCAGCAGGCACAGGTGGGCTGACAGTGGCAGCAGGGCCCTTGGGTGGCTCAGTCCGACGCCCCCATGATGGCCCCGCGCTCTAGGCGAGAGACTAGCTCGCCTAGTGAGCGGGCCAGCCCTGCAAACGGTTGTCTGTCTTGTTATTCCGACTGGGGGGGCAATAACTTCTTCTGGTAAGCTGGTGTCCCCACAGCCTTCCCACAGCTATCCATGCTTTGGTTTTATTACGAACATATGAATCTACCTTATTGCTTCAGCTGCCACAGTGCTATGTACTCTTTCTGGAGGCAGCTTTATAAAAACAGAGAAATCTTTCCCAGCACATCCTTCAACTGGAGATGCTAGGAATTGAATCTGACACATTATGAATGCAAAACAACTTAGAACTCTTTATTTCATATTACTACAATGCATTACAATTTATTTATTTACTTGTATACTGTCTTTCTCACTGACACTCAAGGATGATTACATTGTGTAAAGTAATGCAATCAGTAGGACGAGATATCTAATAAGCATTGTAATGGAATTTAGAATTACAAAAATTATAAGTGGGACTGCCTTTGAAGAGTAGTACCAGGCCACTTCCACAACAGCAAGCTTACTAGTTCATTGACATTTTTCATATGGCTACCACTTTATCCATTACACAGGAAGAGAATATGTCACACCCCATGCACAAAATTGTGTGGAAACATAAGCAGAAGGTTAATATTAAGTTCTGTTTCTCCTTCTCGTCAAACATGCAAATGGTTTTTCTCTAGGGATTTATAAAAATATAAAAATTATATTTTGGCAAATTATGTAAAAGGAGGAAACAAGCACAAATGCAGTTGCAAGTAGATAAATAGATACCACTTCGGTGGGAAGGTAACAGCGTTCCGTGCGCCTTGGTTTTTAGTCATGCCGGCCACATGACCATGGAAACGTCTTCGGACAGCGCTGGCTCTTTGGCTTTGAAACAGAGATGAGCACCGCAACCCTAGAGTCGGATTCGACTGGCTTTCGAGCAAGGGAACCTTTACCTTTACCCATAATGCACTTTGCTTTACAATTCAGGGATTAGAAATAAACAATGAGTCTTCTTAATCTCTCAGAAAGCAAGCAGCGAGCTGTTTTACTTCTATGAGGCACACAATTCCTCATTTCCATGGTACAGGCATACCGAAGCCAAGACATACAGAGCCTCCTCTGAAGCAATTTAAATGGCAAGATATTACTTCTGGGACTATAAAAGAATGGGGGAAAGACCATTTTAAGGGAAACTGAAATACTAAGTAATTGTACAAGTCTAAATGGCACGTTATTTTGTAAAAACGACTCTCTGCAGTTATATGATATTACCAGGTCACAAATAATCATTTAATAATGCATTTCAAAAACATTTTTAAAACACATGAAAATTTTTTAATTACTGATATTTCTAAGGTAATGTTCCTTATTCAAACCTGATTTGTAGGCTAAATATTTCACTGATATAAAATAATATAACATTGTTGATTTTATCAGATCTGCACTGATTTATCTAGGGATACCAGTCCCCAGGTAGGAACAGGCGATCCCCCAATTTTTCTTTCTCCCCCCCCCCCAGATACCAGCCAATTGGCTGGTGGGAGGAATCACCACCACCAATAGACCTCCATGGCCCCACTTGAAAAGAGTGGGGACATGCCCATTTGCCTTGCAAGCAGCAAACTTGCCGCATGCAGGGAAGGCGTGCATGGCACCTGTTCATTTGAAGCAGGGGCTGCCTGAGCCTGCCCTGCAAGTGGCAAACTCAATGATTGCAGGGCAGGCACACACAGTACCCACTCATTTGAAGCAGGGGCCACCTGAGCCTGCTCTGCAAGCAATGAACTCACAGCCTGCAGGGCAGGTGCGCATGGCACCCACTCATTTGAAACGGGGGCTGCCCAAGCCTGCCCTGCCAGTAGTGAACTCACCGCTCGCAGGGCAAGTGCATGGTGCCCGCTCTTTCGAAGTGAATTCGCCACTTGCAGGACAGGAGCAGACAGTCCCTGCTTTCCTCCCAACCATTTAAAGGGAAGGTTCCCTTTAAATGGTTGGTGGAAAATGGGGAGGGCATGCACATGCAGTGTTGCATCCCTTGTGTGATGTCATCACTCTGTGTGGCATCATCACATTGGGGACAGCCCCACCCCCTCCCAGAATGCCCCCCAAATCCCCCCACCAGGGAGAAAATGGGACCTGGCAACCCTAGATTTATCCAAGATCAGGACTGAATATCCAAGTCTGAAAAACTGCTGGAGGGGCAGGGGGTCCCCAACCTTTCTGGGACTGTAGGCACCTTTGGAATTCTGACACAGTGTAATGGACACAGCAACAAATGGCTGCCACAAAATGGCTGCTTCAGGAGATGGAGCTAGCCACAAAGCAGCTGCCATAGTCTACCTTCAGTCACACAGTGAAGATCTTTGTGCTATGGTGACAGCTTGCTGTCAAAGTAACGTTTGCACAGCCAATCAAATCTCTAATGGCCAATGAGCAATGTTTTGGGGCAAAATCCCCAGCTGGCCCCACCCACTTTTAAAAAGCACTGAGCCCATCGGGGATGGCGGGATATAAATATAATAAATAAATAAATAAATAAATAAGCACTTGGTGGGCACCAGGATTGGTGTTGGTGAGTGCAATGGCACCCACGGGCACCATGTTGGAGTTCCCTTTGCTACAGTGTCCTGTTTTATTCTACCCACTCATTTCATACAATGACTTACAAGTTAAATAATATTCATACGGATGTACAAAATAATGCCATTTTCAAAACCTGAAAACAGAATGAGAAAAAGAGAGATCATAGCAAAACAAAGTTATTTTTATTAAAAGCTAAATTCTCCAGAGATAAATATCTTTTAAAATATTTGTTTGGTGAAAATCTCTCTTAATAAGAGCAAACATTTAGGAAATAACTAGGAGATGCAATGCCTTCTGATTCACTTACCACCAATTGAAAAATAAATATGTTTTTGCGATCAAAAGTTTGTTTTCAATTGAGTCCATAAGAACAACTTTCCCCACGATAGAACAGAACACCAGGTGAAATAAGGTAAAATAAAGGAGGAACAGAGATCAATATTCATTGTTTTTATTAAATGATAATTTATCTTATAAAAGTAATTAAGGTCAATATCCTATTTGCATTAACGTGTCATTTTTAAAAATTAAAAAGCATAGTGTACTGCAAGTAATAATGGGCTCACAGGTCGCTTTTGGACAGATTAATTCTAGCATTCTAGGTTAGATTATGATGGCCAAACTCCAGGTGGGTCAAGGAACGAATAAATATACACTGCAAGAAACTTTTGTAAACTAATGTGTTCTGTTTATAACTATCATTCTATAAAGTGCATTGTGTATTATTATGACATCCTAATCAGGTATGTATATTCAGTACATTCAGTATAACAATTAACATACAGTTCATACAATATAACAGCTACCAATCAATTTTGCATCAGTATTTTAAAAATCAAATCCCTTCAGGTGGGGCCTGGAGATCTCCCAGAGTTATGACTGATCTCCAGACTACAGAGATCAGCTCCCCTGGAGAAAATGGCTGTTTTGGAGGGTGGACTCTGTGGCATCATACCCGGCTGAGGTCCCTTCTCAAACTCTGCCTTCCCCAGGCTCCACCCCCAAATCTACATGAATTTCCCAAACCAGATTGGACAGCCCTAGGTTAGATTTCCCCAAAGATGACATCAGTAAATTGTAATGTTAAAATGTCTGTGTGTATAAAAATCTCTGCTCAAGTTCTTCTAATCAGCGTGTTATATAACTGAGTTGTTTTTCCTGCCCGGACAATAATATACATTAAATCTCAATTACTGGTATTTTAAGTCTACAGAAGAAACTGAGCACTCACAGTACAAAATTATTTTTCATTTTTCTTAAAAAAACAAAAAAGCAAAAACAGAAAATAAAATAACAGAATTTTCATTATATTAGCCAATTCATCCATAGATAAGTCGACTATAATTGACTATAATGGTCCCCATAGGGTTGCCAAGTGGCACTTACCTTGCCGGTGGGGGACTCCCGTGCGGATCCTGGTGTGTGTGCGCAAAGTGCATGCACGCTGCATACATGTCACAGGGAAGTGACGTCATGACACCGGGCACGCTGGGAGCGGGGCCATGACCATACAAGGGAAAACCATAGAGTTTTCCCTTGTATGGCCGTGGCCCCGCCCCCAGCGTGCCCGGCGTCATAACGTCACTTCCCTGTGATGTGCACGCTGGGGCGGGGTTCCCCCCGGGGCCCGATTCCCCGGCATCAGGGAACAGGTCTCTGGGGTGGGGGGGTTTCTGCCCCCCGGGGGGACATGGCAGCCCTAGGTCCCCATAAGCTACAATGGAGCTGGAAAAAACATTTTTTTACACACTCTGGAGGATACAGCAGCTGTAGAGGACAGATTCTATGGCAACACAGCTCTAATGAACTTCCTCCCCTGCCCAAACCTTGTCTTCCCCCCTCCTCACCCCCAAATCTCCAGGAATTTCCCAAGCTGGAGTTGGCAACCCTACTCCCACCCCCAGTCTCATTGCCCTGAATATACAGGCCTCTCTGGGAATAAAAATCTTCTTACAGGGACCTCTGGGGTCAACATCTCGGTCAAATTCTAAACAGCAGTGAGCAGATGAAACCTCTTATCTGTGGGGCGTATTTGTTGGGCTTTCCGTGTCATATGAAACTGGCCACTGCTGAGAACAGGATGTCAGACTTCATACAATATTGGTCTGATCCAGAATGGATCTTACGTTATTATGTGGTGTTACTGATAACCTCAAGGATCACTTTGCACAAACAGTAAGAAACTAGCTCAAATTACCTTCTGTCTTTCAATGGCAATATGTAACGGCACTAGTGCCATTACAAAGGTATTTGCCTGCTATCAGTGCCTGGCCAAATATTAACCTGAGCTCTTCAGATCCCTTTAATCACTTGTTACATTTTACATGAGTGCTAGAAATCAGGCTGTAACACAGAGCAGGTCACACACTAGAAACCATCGCAAAATCAGAACAAAGCTTACTTTCAAAATAGTTTGATTTTATTTGACAAACATGTTTATTAAAGTACTAGGAATAAGGCCCGCTGTGGAGAGAAATACAATGAACTCTAGAAAGAGGCTCTGGGAGAGTGCCAAGGCCTTGGGCACTCAGTATCAATGCACTGTGGTGACCTCAGCAGGGTATAATGACACAGAGTCCACCATTTTATCCAGAGGAACTGATCTCTGCTACCTGAAGAGCAGTTGTAATTTTCAGTGATCTCCAGCCCTCACCCAGGAAGAAATGTCTGGTTTGGAGGGTGGAGTCTATGGCATTGTACCTGTCTGAGGTCCCACCCCTCCTCAAACCTCACCCTCTCCAGGCTCCACCCCTCAAATCTCCATGAATTTCCCAACATGGAGTTGGCAACCCTATCTCCTTCCCAGCCAAGCATCAACTTGCCATTATCTGCTCCTCTGATTTCAGCTTTGCATCTCCTCCCCCCTCTCTCCTGGAGATCAGTTGTAATTCTGAGTGATTTCCACCCCTCTCCTGAGATTGGCAACAGTGATTTCCCAGAAGGGAATGGCTGGTTGGGAGGGTGGAGTCTATGGCATTGTATCTGTCTGAGATTCCACCCCTCCTCAAACCTCACCCTCTCCAGGTTCCATCCCTCAAATCTCCAGGAATTTCACACCTGGAGTTGGCAAACATATCTATTTCACAGCCAATCATCAACCTACCTTTATTTCCCCCTCTCTCTTCAGATTTCCATTTCCCCCGCACACACACCTGCAGCCTCCTCTGTGCTCTGAAGCCCTGACTGCCACAGAGTTCACCATGTTCTCCAGGGGAACTGATCTCTGCCATCTGGAGAGCAGTTGTAATTCTGAGTGATCTCCAGCCCTAAACTGGAGATTGGCAACAATGGTTTCCCAGGAGGAAAAGTAGTCTTTCTCTGCAATGGGGACCAAAGCAGCTTACATCATTCTCCTCTCCCCCTTTTGACTTGCACAACAACCCTGTGAGGTAGGTTAGGCTGAAAGTCTGTGACTGGTCCAAAATCACCCACTCAGTTTCTACAGCAAGAACCTGGATTTAGCAGACCCTGCTCTGAAGCACTGACTGCTATGCCTAGGGCAGCCAACCTCCAGGTGAAGGCTGAAGATCACCAGGTATCACAACTGAACTCCAGAAAACAGATCTCTCCCCCCCAGAGAAAATAACTGCTTTGGAAGGTGGGCTTTATGGCATTCTGTTCAGCTGAGGCCTCTCCCCTCCCCAAACCCTGGCTTCCATAGACTCTACCAGAAAATCTTCAGGAATCTCCCTACCTGGAGCTGGCAACCCTAGTCAGGACTGGCCCCAATGAGTTCCTCACAAAGGCCTGCAAAGGGTTTCCTTTGTCTGAACCAAGCTTGGTTGCCTACCATGGTGAAACGGGCTCCAATTTACAACTCAGCTGTTTGCCTCCCACCCTCGTCCTGTGGGCATATCTCACTCCTTAAATTCGCTGCCACCACTCACGGAATCATCACTGCCTTTTTAGAGGGACAGTGAGACCCCTCTGGCCGAATCTCCCTATTTGGAGATGGAATCCCCAATCTTTGGGGGATCTACACACAATAGTCTCTACCTCTGGAGGTTGTGGGCTCACCTGTACTTCAGCCTCTCGCTCTTGCCCAAGAGAGCAGGGAAACTTCCATCCATTCCCCAGTCCAGTCAACTGTGGAGTGGCTGAATTTCTGCTGCTCCCAGGGACAAAGACTGCCTTGGGACAGTCCCTGTTTTCCCGCACTTTTTGGCCTTGGGGCAGCTGGGAACTGTAGGCCAGCAGATGAGGAAGCCCCATTCAACCCAGTGAGTGATACCCCTACAGGCTCCTCTCTGGAACTACAGCTCAATTAAACCTTATGTGGGAACATTTTAAACAAATGACCACAGCCATCTTACAAACACAGGTAACTGTCATTTCATAACACCAACAGCCACTGAGGGAACAGTTAGTCCCACACAGGAAAAACATCTTCATCAAGAGAGAAAGCCGTTTGCCAGTAATTCTGACAGGGCACAGTGGCTGAAAGGGGAGTGGGCGGGGAAGAAAAGCAGACCCAGCACCCGGCCAATGTCACGCAAGTACTTTTGAGTGGTGGCTGATGGGCCAATGACTGAGGGAGAGCATGGAATCTTGCCACCCCAAAACAGGATTATAATATGGGAGAGATTATTTCCTTCTATGAGGGAGCAAATGGCTTCCACTGTTTCAATTTTTCATGTTATGTGTGCATGGCAGCCAATAGCATTTTGTCAACCTTGAGTCCTTCCTTCTGCCATACATAAATCCTACTCTTCAATACAGTTATACAACTTTACCTAGCCTGCCTACTTTCACGTATATCCTTCTGTCCCAAGATTCATTGTGAAACTTCACAGTCTGAAATCTTCATGCAGCTCTCATTTGGGTGAGGCAGTGGTCACAGTTTCCACAAACGAGCCTTATCTGTCCCCACCCACAACTTTACAGTCTAAGTAAAATTCTTACATTGATTATATGAAAGGAAAACATAAAGTAAAGATATCAGGAGCACAGAGGAACTGAGCCAAGAAGGAGATAGAGCTACAGAAAGGTAAGCCATACAATGGCTGGCAAAGTTAACTGGTCATGTCCCCAACTTCAGACAAAGTACTTCACATCTATAGTACAAATTCTACCTTGTTTCAAGTGGTCAAAGGATGGTGCGATGTTTCCTCTTGCTTGCAAATCAAGAATAGGGTATGCACTCAGATTCCTGATGTTAGGTTTACAAAGCAGTGGTGGATGTGTTCAAAACAACATCCATTTATTAACAACAAGATACAGGGAAGCAAGTAATTGGTTTCAGGACAAGAGAGACCATAGAGTCTAGAAGTCTAACAAACAGAACTAACTAGCAAGGACTTCACATCATGAGACTAAACCAACACACACAAATATCAGAGGAGAGAACATACTGTTCATAATGTATACAATAACTACAAGACAGTTGGGGAAGGGACGCTACCTCCTGAAAGCTAAGTGGTCATGCTAAACCAAGCATTAAAATAGTTTTAAAAGTCCAATTTTACATTAAAATCTAAAATCATCTCCATTACAAAATTATCTGTGAGGGACAACTTCAGGTAAACATTTCTGCTTTTTTGCATTTATTTGACAGGATTGTCTATAAAACAGTCTGACTCTGTCCATGCATAATAAGGGACTGGCCCATCATTAGGATCTCCCACAGGTTTTGTATGCTTTTAAATTTAAGAAGCTGCAATGTACCTTGAATTCTACTGGATCTAGGGGTGGAAGGGCAAAAACGAGGCTGTTTTCCCCCTGTATCTTTTCCCCAATTGGACAAAGAGTAACTTTAAGCAAATACGATTTAAACTGGAAGAATGCTGCAAGGGAAAGGGTTAACTCCTCCCTCCAGTCTGTGGCCCTAACTGGATTCTCCTCTACTATCTCTCCTGCTTTTTCCTAAAAAAATAATAATCTAATTAATCCTAATCATGGATCTTCCACTGATCATGTCCAGACTGGCCATGCCAGATGCTGAACCATGCAGCCTGGAACTACTTAAATACATTCAGGCATGAAATATCCTTTTAGTGTAGTTTATGTAGGAGTCAGTGAGAGTGTTATTTATTTAAAACCTTTCCATCCTGCCTTTCCACTCAGTTAGGGCCAAAAGCCAGCAAACGGTTAAAAAGATATTGAAAAGCAGTGGCACAGTGGGTATATCCCACTGTCTTAACATCCGAACTGTGTCAGTTCGAGCCCCGCGCTAGTGTGAGCAGCCAGCCTGTTGTCCCCAGCTCATCGTCCACCCAGTGATTCGAAAGCCTTGGCAAGTAGATAAAATGGGATCCACTCCTTAGAGAGGGTGGGAACACCAACTCCCCTGCGGGAAGGTGTTAACTGTCGGTTAGGATGTCCTGCTCCAGGCCCGGAAGGCGGTAGAAACTACTCGGCCACAAGAAAAATCCCTGCAGTGGGATGCTCCGGCCAGGTGGTGGCAGTGTGGCGATACGACATACGGGTCCTGAAGCCCCAACGTCATCAAGCCAGTCGACGCAGCCGTTCAGGGCATGACTGATCCAAGCCAGAGACATTTCCACCGTGCAGTTACGGCATGTGCAGTTTTTAAAAATGAATTATATGTTGTCTTTCCTATCCCCTATGAAACATTGTTAGTCCCCTGTCTAAAAGTGTAACTGTAAATCACTTTGAGCCCATTCATGGGGAAAGCGATTAATAAATCGAAAGCATCATCATCATCATCATCATTATTATTATTATTATTAGTAGTAGTAGTAGTAGTAGTAGTAGTAGTAGTAGTAAATATGTAAAATAAGAGGGCATATCACAGAACGCTGGACAAAAAGTCTCACCCTGTGGTAGAAGACAATGATAGGACAGACTAATGTTCATTCTACAGGTGTGGTGCCATGACCAAAAAGGTCTTTTTCGGGTTTCCACCCATCTGTCTTCAGATGACAAGGGCACCTCAAGCAGGACCCCCAAAAATGACCATAGTGATAAGGTAGGGTTCTGTGGGAGTAAGCAGTCCTTAAGGTATGCAGGCCCCCAAGCCATATAGGACTTTAACCAGCATATTTAATTGGGGCCAGAAGCAAACTGGAAGCCAGTGCAGATATAACAAGAATGGAATGACGTGGTTCCTTTGACGCACTGCACCCAGCATTCTATAGTACCAACTACAGTTTCCAGATACTCTTCAAAGGAAGCTTCATGTATACTGCATTGCAGCAATCTAATCTGAATGTTACTAGTCCTTGTACCACAGTAACAAGATCCTGAGAGACAGTTTGGTGTAGTGGTTAAGAGCGGCGGACACTAATCTGGAGAACCGAGTTTGATTCCCACTCCTCCACATGCAGCCAGCTGAGTGACCCTGGGTCAGTCACAGTTCTCTCAGAACTCTCTCAGCCCCACCTACCTCACAGGGTTATTGTAAGCCGCTCTGAGACTCCGAGTGAAGGGAGGGGTATACTACTACTATTAGTAGTACCACTCCTTCTCCTTCTTCTCCTGCTCCTTCTGGAAAGGCACTGCTGGCTCCCCAGCCAAAGCTGGTTGAAGGCTTTCCTTGCTGCTGCAACCTGTTTATCTAACAGGAGGCCCAGGTTCAGCAGTATCCCCAGGCTAGTAATCTACACCTTTAGCAAGAGTGCTACCCCTTCCAGAACATAACATACCTGAAGTTTTGCAGGAGTTAACTATTTTGTAGGACTATGTTATAATATAATGGCATATTGTGTAATCCTATTATGTAGGACTAGTTATTAATATTTCATGTCTACATCCAAAAATGATATTTGTTGTAATATATTAAATAAGTCTTTTAAACTACTTTATATAGCTGTTTTATAACTGAATGTAATTGGCATGCACATCCCAAACAATGGGAAGTGTTGTTACAAGAGAAGTTCACATATCTGATTCAGGTTTTTGGTTAGATTGGGAAAAAAACTTGTTTCAAAGTAGCCTCGGGAGCATTCACAGTAACAGCACGCTTGTTTGGGACTGGTGGTGGAAACTGGCAATTGTAGTACAATTCACAGTGAAACAGTTCTTTTGGGTGTCCTGTTTTTTAACTCTAAGACACTAGAGCAAGGGTTTGCCCTAGAAAAACTGGTTTAAAAATATAGTATGTATCATAGGAAGACAGAATTAATTTTTCCTAAAAATGAGAATTCACAATTGTAAAGGCAAAAAGGAGGGAAGGTACTTTGTGCTGGCCCCAGCCAGCGTTTGAGACTGTAGTTAACTTAGCTATTTTATGAGGCATGAAAACTCAAGACATTTCATGTGTCTGAGGACTGATTCTTGGAGAGTTACATTTACCCACTCATTTCTGACAAAGACAATTTTTTTTCCATTAGTAAGTCAATTTGATTTAAGAAGTCAAGTACTGATGTCTTCTGCACTCTAGTTTCAAAAAGAAGTAATTTAACTCTAGCAGAAATTCCTCTTACTATCGCTTGATTGGGATTTGTGCAAAAGAGGCTCCTGTGTGGTTGAGATATGTGAAGCCCACTTCTAAGTGAAGGAAGAAAGGCAGGCACAGGAGTAACTTATGCACCTTCTTTCCTCACATGTTTGTGACATCTGAATCAGTTTAGAGATTTCCAAGTTTAAGCATTTCAATTTTAATAGCTGGTTCCTACATTACATTTGCATCCCTGTTTTATTTTTACATGCGGTAATATGGCAATAGCCACACACCTATATTATGTACTGATACATGTATCAAGATGTTGATCCCAACATCAATTTCCTACTGTGTTAAGAAATAATCCTAGCTGCTTCTAAAGGAGGGGGGTTGAAACCATGCCCCCAACAGGCAGGAATAATGTCTATATAACCATTCTCATACCACCTGCACTGTCGTCACCCCTATGCCACACCTTCACTCCTCCCTGTCACACCTGCACTTTGCAAAGGAGCCCCTCCACAGCACAGACCCCCCCACTCCTTTACAAGGCTGAAAGGGGGGGATGTGGCATTCAGCCCTGCCCCCTCCCATGGTGATTGTAGGGGAGCATCCAGGTGGACACTCAGCTGCAGCCACCCTGGAATTTTCCCATTTATTTATTTATTTCCCCACTTTTCTCCCCATTGGGAACTCAAATCAGCTTCCAATTCCAAAAAAATGCAACAAAAGCAAACAGCAGAAAGAGGAGAAAGCTTCTGAATAAAGAGCAAGCCTTCCCCTGAGTGAAAAGCAACTTTGATCCAGTAGACATTATATACTTGGATTTTCAAAAGGCTTTCGGCAAGGTACCTCACCAAAGACTCCTGAGTAAGATTAGCAATTATGGGATAAGGGAACAGGTCTTCCTATGGATTAATATTAAACAGGATGCAGATGGTAAGAATAAAGGAAAGGTTCTCACAATAGAAGGAAGTCAGCAGTGGTGTCCTTCAAGGATCAATATTGGGACCAGTGCTACTTAATTTTTTTCATAAATGTTTTTTTCATAAATTATTTAGAATTGAGGGTAAGCAGTATAGTAGACAACTTCATAGTGTAGTAGGCAAGTTCATACCAAATTATTCAGGATGGTGAAAACCACGGTGTATTGTGAAGAGCTAAAGGTGGATCTCTAAGTTGGGGGAGTGGGCAACAATGTGGCAAATGAAGTTCAATGTTGTTAAGCACATTTGAACAAAAAGTCTAACTTTAAATAAATGCTGATCGGGTCTGTAGTGGCTGAGACCAAGACTGAAAGAGATCTTGGGGTTGTACTGAAAAGCTTGCTGAAAATGTAGACTCGGTGTGTGGCAACTGTAAAAAAAGGCAAACTCTGTGCTGGGAATTATTAGGAAAGGGAATAAAACTAAAGCAGCAGATATTGTAATATCTTTGTACAGAGCTATGATGCAACCTCATTTGGAATTAGGTGACACCTGGAGATCTGCTATTATAATTGATCTCCAGAGGACTAAGATTAGTTCCCCTGGGGAAAAATGGCTGCTTCAGATGGTAGACTTTAGGTATTATACCCTGCTGAGGTCCCTCCTCTCCCCAAATTCCTCCTTCTCCAGGCTCCACCCCTAAAATCTCCAAGTATTTCCATACCCAGAGCTGGCAATTCTGTTTGGAATACCAAGTGCAGTTCTGGTCACCATATCTCTAAAAGGATATTGCAGAGCTGGAAAAAAGAAGAGTGCAACTAAAATTACTAAGGTGTTGGAGCACCTTTCATATGAGGAAAAGGTAGAGAATCAGAGTTTTCAGTCTAGAAACATACAGCTAAGGGGGTACAGGACAGAACTTTATAAAATAATGTAAGGGTGGAGAAAGTGGATAGAGAGAGCTTTTTCTCCCACAATACTAGAACTTGGGGGCACCCAATGAAATTGATGGGCAAACATTCCCACCCAAACATTCCTATTTTGTAGTATTAATGAAGTGAAAAACTGGATTATGTCACTTGAAAGACTGTTTTAAAAAAGAAAGTGGCACATAAATTTCATGTCACCAAATGCAAAAATATTTTCACATATGTCCTAAAACGTATGGCAGTTATCAAAAGTGAGTGCATTTATAGAGTGGACTACACAGTACCACGTACTATTTACCCTGGTAAATAGCTAGAGTAAATGAACACTTTAAACATGGAAGGTGCACTGCCTTTCTGCAGAGTTCATAGCTCCAGTTCTATAAACTGGCTATCTGCCTAAATATCCATGTCAGTACATGATGCATTGTTTTTGTTTTTTAAATTCTTACCTTTGTTAACTATCCTCTCCCTGGTTAAAAATTAAATATAAACAGGGTATAAGTAAACAATGGTTAGAATTCAAAGAGCTACTAGAGGTTTGTCAAAGGCCCAGTGAGAATTTTTACTACTTTGTTTTTAAATAATAGATGTTTATGCTGTATAACAAACTGGTCTTGAAACTTTTGTCAGTTTTAAAAGTTGTTTTGCTGTAGAGTATGGGAAGCTGCTGTTTGCCAAACTGAAGCCTGAATTCTCTTAGGTGTACAGAACTAGTTATGCAATTCTTTCTTCGATATAATTAAAACATTAAAACATGTTTTCATTTTTAAATTATATATTATTATTATTCACATCTTTCTTTATATATTAACAATGTAATAAGATTGTCAAAGGCTCTACTTTCCTAGGGCATGAAATTAAAGGGCTTCAAAAAAGTAATTACAGCTTTTCATTGTTAAAAATGCACTTCTAATATCTTTTGTCAGAATAGGTAGTTTTTTAAAAAGCACTTCATAATGGCTTTCTATTGTGTAGTCTCACAAACACACCAATAATCATAAAAGGAATTTCAAACACAAAAGCTATAGTTAACCAAATTTAAAGACCTAAAAAGTCTGAATATTGGAAAGAAAAGGTTAAAACCATGACCTTGGGTGATCTTGACTTGGGAAACAAGTCCACATAAACTGTGTTAATGCCATTCTTTTATGCAGAGAAATGACAAGTGCAAATGTTACCATTTCTCTTAATATTGATATGGCATTAATACAATCATGGTGTCACTAAGAGCCAATCTATACATTACACAAAATACCAATAATAGATCTCCTGTCAATTTTCGTATTCTGATACAGATTTAGAGAGTTTGAATTTCATTTGAAAGTAGTTGTGGAAGAGGAGCTGTTTAACCCTTTTTTCTTCTCCATCTCCTACATACCCCAAATGCAGCTGGTAGCCCCATACGTGAAGGAAGTCAGATA
Organism: Gekko japonicus; assembly: GCF_001447785.1. Classification (NCBI taxonomy): domain Eukaryota; kingdom Metazoa; phylum Chordata; class Lepidosauria; order Squamata; family Gekkonidae; genus Gekko; species Gekko japonicus. Next base: position 1,207,636 of record NW_015165832.1, on the reverse strand, counting down.
CCTCAGTAGTAAGCCAGGATTAGTTGCGGTAAAAACTGCAGGTATCTTTTAGTGGAGGGGGTTATTTGGGACTCTGTGGCCCTGTTCATACGAGCCCATTTGGGCCGGGAGCGGGACGGAATGGGGGCGGAGCAAACCGGCGCGATCCCACCTCAACATCTGGGGAGCGTGCCGGATCCGTCCCGGTTCCGTCCCTTCCAGCGTTGCTCCGTGGCGAAAAAGAACCACCTCCCGAGGTGATTCTTTCTGAAGGGCCGCAGCAACGCTGGCCGTGGGATCGCCGGCGCGTCCTTGCGCCGGCGCATCCCCGGCTCCTGGCCGAACTGCGCATGTGTGAGCATGCGCAGTTCACCAGGCTCCCCTTCCCTCCGTCGCGTTCTCCCCAGCATCTGATCGTGCCGGGGAGTGTTGCGACGCGGCTCGGGGGATCTGTGAGATCCCGCTGCGCCGTCCCAACTGTGCTGCGGCTCACTTTAGCCACGGTACTAGCGTCTAATTCCCTGCCGTATGGCAGGGACCTGTATGTTTTAAATTGTGATTTGTAAACCACTTAAAGCTATGAGGAAAGGTGGGATATATTATCACTAATTAACACACAGCCCATGGAATGCTCCTTAAATATAACACTGGGATCATACTGGGAGAAACATCTCTGCAACATCACGCGCTCCATTCCAGAACTTCTAAACTTTCCCCCCGTCTCAAATATTCAAACATGTAAAGCCATCATATGGAGATCTACTATAAGAAAGCTGGTGGCAGAGAAAGGGCTTATCTGGGAACTGAACCTGAAACTTTGTACAATGGCAAATCATAAAACCAGATCAACAAGCTTGGGTATATCTCTATGCAGCAAATTTTGTTCTGTTGTTTGGGCCTGAAAGCTTATCTGTCTAGTACACTTGTATCCTTCCCTTCCTTTGAGGACTCACTATTGCATACATGCTTCTCTGTTCCTTATTTTATCTTCATAATAAACTCCGTGTGGTACGTTATGCTAACAGAGAGTGACTGGGGCAAGGAAAGTTCTTGGTAGAGAGGGTATCGACACATGGGTTTCTTAGATTCTTGTCCAAGTACTACACCACACTGGCTCCAGTTTAAACTCTAGACAGTATGCTTAGATCCTTGCAATCATCATACTAAAACTGTCTTCCTTATAACCTAAGTTCATTCCTTTCCTGGTTTCTGCCTAATGAAATTAAGTCTTACCTAGCACTGAATTTATAAAAAGAGAGAAAGTGGGTCATTCCACAATTTGAAAAAAACAGCCCCAGCTATGGAATTTCTGTGTCCAAAATCGGCCACCATAAACTTCTATTTTTTCCCTTCTTTGTGACACATAATATAAATTATACTAGCCATCAGAAGATCAGTCATTTAACAAAGTCAAGCATGGAAATGTCTTAGGAATATCAGAATAAACTAGTAATTTGGTCCCTTCACTCTTGACTGTTATGGTGAATCATGATACAGCTTGAATACACTCAGTTTCACAGTCTGGATAGAATATATGTCCCGGCAGTTGTATCTGTGTGAAGCCTATAGTAAACATGCACTTCACTACAAGCACAGTGCTGAGTATAACATACTACATACTGAATATAGTGCTTCCTTTGTGTGACAAATAAGTTAAAGAATCTGTTTTCAATATCAGGTCTAAACATTTAAATATTTGAAGCATGTGAGAATGAGCTTCTGAACATGTACAGAGTCTTTCCCTCACTACCGTCACCTAGCATATTTCCACATCTAGCAACAAACTAGTCACATTTGGAGCATGTGAGTGACCCACTTTCTCTCTTTTTATAAATTCAGTGCTGGTTAAGACTTAATTTCATTAAGCAGAAACCAGGAAAGGAATTCTGAAGTAAATTGGAGAACACATACTTTGATAATTGCAAGGGAACTGAGCCCATGAGCACATACAAAGAGCTTTATCTCTCAGATTTTCCTATTAAGTAACTTTAATATGAAACTTTCATATTTCTGAAAGAGGTTAATTTCAACTGATTAGACACTGATCATAAGCAAAAAGCAACAATGACTGTTTCCGGTGCGTAGAAAACGTTCTGCACAAAACAAAGAGAACACTGGGTAAATAAAGCTGAAATTCTGAACTCATGAAAAGCACTTTAATACACATTTCATTTTAAAAAAGGAAAAAACACTGTTCAGTTAGTCAAAGGATGCACTCTTTACGTCAGCAACTTTTAACAAAGGTATTCAAAATGTGTGAAAACATACTGAAAACCAGAAAAGACTGGAAAAAAGGAAGACTGAGAAAGATTTATGTCACTTCTCCCGCTGCCAAAAGATTAAATATTTGGCAAAGTAGTGACTGTTCTTTATGCTGGAAAGAAGAGTAAATGATTATACTGTAGCTCTTGTTGAGTAACTTTCTTGAACAGAAGCAGGGATTTGATCAGTTTCATAAGAACCTTTGATCTGTGAAAGGGCACCACACCATTGTGTCTTACCCCAAAACAAAGACAACTGAAATCGATCAGTGAAACTGAAGTCGCTGAGCAACATGAGAGACTGAGATCATGTTGGTGCTGGCTGCGTAATGCATTTGTCTCTTCTTTGAAATGCATTTGACTCATTAAGAGAATTTCTGTACCTCCCCTGCCATCCTTCATCTTCCTTGTCTCCAAAAGCTTTTTTTATTTGTAGAAACCTTACCTGTTCCATGTCCCAAGGTGACAATCCTCAAGTCATCAGTTTCTAGGAGCTAGCACACAGAAAAGGAAAGGTATTTATGAAAGGCAAACTTTCCCTGGAGCGGTGACTTCCAGCTGCAAACACAGAACAATAAACCTGAGCCAGGTTGTCAGGCAGCCCAGCCTCCTCTCTCCCCTGCCAATCAGAAAACACATTAAAGCCAAATAGTACACAGGACTAGATGGAAAAGATCTAAGGGAAAAGTGCAAAGGAGTCAGAAAGACTACATGATGGGAGACTCTGTATTTGGAGAAGGAGCAGGAAAGTAGACAGAAGTGTACATGATTTGAAGGAAAGGAAATAAGTGATAAGGCAAGAAGTACCCTAATAAAAATATACCTTAATACAAATCTTAGGGACTTACTTGTGGCATTTCTTAGGTTCAATTTAAATGTGATGCTGGTGGACCAGAAGAACCTACTGATGTGACTTTGAACGTTTTCAGTATTTCATTTAAATTGGGTGTCTTCATAGGATTGCCAGCCTACAGGTGGCAACTGGAGATCTCTCACTATTACAATTGATCTCCAGATGACCAAGATCAGTTGCTTAGAAAAATGGCTGCTTTGGAGGGTGGAATTTATGGCATTTTATCTCCCCAAATCCCACTCTCTCCAGGCTCCACCCCCCCCAAATTTCCAGGTATTTCCCAGCCCAGAGCGGGCAGCCCTAGGTGTCTATGCATGCAAAGCATATATGTATGCAATGTTAGTGCAACACCCAAATGGGCTATGGAACTCTGGTGTACCAGCACTGCATGCATAATGGCTGGAGGCCCAGTTTAAATTGTGACACTGGGCAGATGCAAAGTCACACAGGTAAGAACATAAGAGACGCCAATGTTGGATCAGGCCAAAGGCCCATCCCGTCCAACACTCTGTGTCACACAGTGGCCAGAAATACCAGTGCCATCAGGAGGTCCACCAGTGGGGCCAGGACATTAGAAGCCCTCCCACTGTTGACCCCCCCCCCAAGCACCAAGAAGACAGAGCATCACTTGCCCCAGCGCCCCTATCTATACCTTGTGGCTAATAGCCACTGATGGACCTCTGCTCCATAAATTCTGTTCTACCAGTCTCATGTTTAATTCAGCGCTTAGGCTGGATATACACAATTAGGTGATAGACTGAAATCTACAATTTTAAACTACAGACAGAAGAAACCAGTATCAAATGCTCCCACATGTCAAAACAATCTACAAAAAGAAAATAAGTACATCAAAAAGAAAGATTCTGGCCCAATCCTTAGCATGTTTCTATACTAGTTTTCTATTTTAAGGGATATTTTAATACAAGAGAGCAATGAAGAAACATGATTCCCCATACTGCAGTATGAAGTTGTACAATCCATCCCACCACCTCAGCATTCTGTGCCTCTTGTGTGAACCAGGCCTCTGGAGTTATTGCAAGGCTGACCAAATAAGTACATTAAAATCTGTGTGCATGTGGGGTGGTTGGTCCCTTCCCAAACACTTTTAAGAATGAGACAGTATCAAGATTGGTACACAAATCAACTCCTTACATTTCCACAGCCTACCGCTGTAAATATGTGAGATTAAGATGATACTCAGAAACTTGCAGAACTGCTTCCTTATACAAACAAACAAGCGTATTGTCTCTTGTCCATTCACCTATAATCAGATATATCATCTTAACAAAGGACACTGGAACAGAGCAGGGATGAAGCTCTTGTCTTTCCCTTCCCTCACTTCCCTCAGGAGCAGCAGAAGTGGAAGCAATTTAGTCCACTCATCTGGGAAAGCTTTTGGGGACAAGGAAGCTGAAGGATGGCAGGGGAGGCTTAATGGATATCAGCAGGTTTTCCCCTAGGAGAAATACAAGGGCATGGTTCAGATGTAACGAACCATTTTCTCCAGGGGGGTTGATATCTGTCACTTGGAGGCCAGTTGTAATTCTGGGAGTTCCCCAGGCCCCACCTGGAAGCTGGCAACCATAACATGCTTGGGGGAGATCTCAGGCTCTTGCATTTCCTCCACATCCTTCCACCTCTCGTCTGCAGCTTGAAAATGAAACACTGGTGCTTCCATGACAGCCATGGTTGGCTGATAATTTCATTCAGAAGTATTCGCTCTGTGGCCTGAGCAATAATCATCTTACGGGGTTGCCAGGCTCCCGTAGCCCTGCCCCCTGCCACCGATCAGCTGGCCAGCAGGGGAGGCCTAGCCCAGCATTTCAGCCACAATGCTGGTGACACAGCAATGTCACCTCCAACAAATGCCGAAAGTGATGTCATCACGGTGCCAGAGACACTCTGGTATTTGGCCAGAAATTCTATGGTGAAAATACCAGAGTGTCATCACATTGTGGCAACATGATGAGGTCACTTTTGGCACAAGTATCACCACATTACTGGCAACATGGCTGAAATGCTAGGTTATGTCTCCCCACTGCCGGTAAATTCCCCCCCCCCCAGCCAAGGGATACTTGGCATCCCTGATCATCTATGTTGCCAAGCTACCCTGTGCTCAATCTCTAGAAAGAAGCAGTACTAATAGGGTTCCAATCTGTTTATTCAATTGCTGGTTTTAATACTATTTTTTTTACAATTTGTTAATTGTTAACAACATTTATGGTGCTTTATGCCTTTATTATATCTTACTTTGTAAACTGCCTTGAGCACCTTCCCTGGAGAGGTGGAATTGGAATTTTGTAAAGAAATAAGTAATAAATAAACTCAACAACCTAATCTTTCATGCTGCCTAGACAGCAGCCAAAACCTCCCTGGAAGCTACTTTGTCTGCTTTGAAAGACCTTACTACCATACATGTTGGTGTGATTATAATTACTCGGTGGCAACGGGGAAATCATTCTACACATTTTCAGATTAATTTACTTATTTATTATGATATTGTATGTACCACAGATGAGCACTGGCACTAATTTTTTTTGTAAAACGGTGTTCTAGATCATGTCTACTATGATTGCTTGATGCTGGGGAGGTTTCTTGTCCTTCTAGCACTTAAAAGCCAGTTCCCTTCAGAGTGACATGTCCCACAATGAGAGGATCAGGAGGATAACCAGGCCAAAAAGAGGAAGCAGAATATACAAGGGCAACATATAAAAAGTGATAATAATTTCTAAAGAGTGCCTGTGTTACAGCTTGAACACATGGGGCTTTGCTCCAGTTTCCATATGCTCTGGGGAAGTGTTTTTGTCCCCCGACCCCACTTCCACACAGCGTCATTGTACATTGGTAAACTACCTGGATTTTGCCTGGCTTTTCTCCAATCTTTCCCAAACTTGCTTTGCTGGAAAGTTTTGGGAAATATCACAACAAAGCCTGGATGGCTGCTGTGTGGGTGGAAAAGTCCAGATTTTCCTAGACGTTTCCCCTCTCCCAAGCCCCACAGAGATGGGCTTTTTTGAGTTTTTTTAAACTGTAAATGGTCGTATCAATATAATGGTATATCACTGTATTGACTACCAGTAAAAAAACAACCCACACCTGATTAAGCTCTCCCCATGCCATGGTGGGGGGAGAAATGATCACCATGGGGGATCAAGGAAATTAGAAAACAGGGAAGCACATGGGCTAGAAGCCCCATCGCCACTGCACAGAATTGGCAGCTGCAGCAACAACGGGGCTTCTAAAGGAAAGTGCTGCTATGCGGAACAGCTCCTCTGCTGTAACAACACAAAGCAGAAATCAAGTGGAATCTTTAAGACTAAACAAGATTATTCCAGCACATGTTTTTGTAAATTAGCCTTCAGCTCTCCAATATGATGGAATTTCATTTTCATCTGAAGAAGTGGTGACTGACTTTAAAAAGCTTATGGGGAAATAAAATTGGTTAGTCTTAAAGATGCCACTTGATTTCTGTTTTCCATGTGGAAATAAAGAAAAGACTAATAGTGGTTGCGGTCACACGCATGATAACACCGGGGGGGGGGAGTGAGGCTATTTGCTCTGCAGGAATCTGACCCGCATTTGCACGATCACACAGTCCCTGCGTGATCAGACGCAACCGTGGGTGAATCAGGGGGGGTTTTTGCTGCGTGTTTCCAGTGCGCTTCAATGAGATATCGATTATTTGCGTTTCCGCACTGAGTGCTCCCTATGTAATGTGCGATGATGTGCATACCGAAACGGGGGGGGAAAACAACAGCATGGAGTTGGGATGGCCTGATCAGACCATCCCGACACCATGGGAGTGTGCTGGCGCAATCACACAGGGGAAAGTCCATTCCTGGCCCGTAGCAAACCCATTTGCTATTGGACTCTCCCTAGTGTCTTTTTACCCCACTTTTGCGGCGGAGCAAAACGGGTTGCCGACGAGTGCAGGATGCTTGGCAGATGTTCTCGTGTGATCACGCCCTTAAAATCCACCCGACATTCGCGCCTATGGCGCAGCTAATTCTGCGTGAGATTGCGACCACAGTATTTCATCATACAACCACTTATCCATGTATTATTATACATTAACCAGTGTATTACATTATTTGAGTTTGTAAAGAAAACTACGGCAATATGGTATTGATTTTTCTTCCTAATAAATCTAACTAAAGACAAACAGGGCTTAAATTATGAATACAAGAAAACTTAGGTCTGGAAAATTGTCTAAGGGAAGTATGGATATATTAGTTAGACCAATGCCTTCCTTTCGCCTTTCCACATCCCCATACAAACCCATGAGCATCAGTGAATAGTTGTTTGCTTTAAAAGGCTGTTTACTTTGAAGCTTCAAGGCCACGGCTTTCTTTGAAGGGTGAAAATGCAATACTATCAGAATAGGATTTGTTATGGAAGAGAGAGCACTGCATTTTTGTAATATTTACTTTACAAATAGAATACAAGTGGAGGCAAAAAGCCACTCTTAAAGGGAAACAGGTTTGTTACCCCACACCGAATCCTCAGAGAGACCCTGAACTTTGAGTTGCATCAGCCAACTCACAGTAGTCTCTGTTTGACTTTTTATCTCAAACTCAAACCCATTGCTTCTTCACCTATGCATACATACCTCCTTCCCTCAGCTGTGTGAGGTTACCTTCTCCAAGCTTAATGGATAATTAACAGAGCAACTGGAAAGAATTAGAACCCACCGAGGAAACATAAGCTGAATGGTTAGCTAGAATCTGCAGAGCTGGACAAAAAGAGGTAAAAAGGAACACTACAATTGGCTTGCAAGTTCACAACACAATTAGTGCTACTTTTAATGCCATAATCCTAAAGAGTAGGTATCCATTTTGATGACATTTTAATACAGAAAAGTGACATCAAGAGAAACCAGAAAAGAAATCTGAACATTTGAATCAAACCAACATAATAATGAAATATTATTACATTCCTTGTATGAAGGCATATGATGTATCCCTACTATTGAAGCTAAACAAGCCTGGCCATGAAAGGTGCCTGGATACCATATATGGCTGGAAACTGACCATCTGTTCATATGACCTTTGCCCATCCTGGTTGCTTAAATCAGTTGGAGAGGGGGCTGGAAAACTGGGTCCAGGAGGCAGTAAATGCTTCTTCGAGAGAGCAAGGGGTCCCTTCAGGCTATGGTACATCCACTCCTGAAAAAAATCTAATCTGGACTCATGGGATTTGAATAACTATTGGCCAGTCTCAAATGTACCATTCTTGAAGAAGGTGACTGAACAAGTGGTAGCTGAACAACTTCAAAGATTCCTGGATGATGTGGATCATTTCCAGTCTAGCTTCCAGACTGGTTATATGACTAAAACTGTGTTTGTTATCGTGGTGAATGTCCTGCCCATAAAATGGACAGCGGGAGTGCGATCGTATTGATTTTTCTGGAACTCTCCATGACTCTAGATACCATCAATCAGGGAATCCTCTAGACCACCTCTCAGGGTTGGGACTTGAAGGTGCAGTTTTGCAGTGTTTTCTGAAGGTGATGCTGGACTATGGTGTCCTACAAGATTCCATCTTGTCCCCCATGCTTTTCAACATCTATATGAAACCACTGAGTGAAGTCATCTGGATATTTGGGCTAGGTTGTCACCAACACAGAGATGACACTAGCTCTGTCTCATGCTTCCAGTTGATCCCAGGGAGGTTGTGGAAACCATGAACAGCTGCCTGGAGGCAGTTTTTAGATATGAGCGCCAATAAATTGAAGTTTAATCTGGACAAAACAGATGTACTATTGTTGGTCAGTATGACTGATCCAGGGTTTGAAGTGTCTCCTGTTCTGTTTTGGGGTGCACTCTTCTAAAAGAGCAGGTTTCCAGTATACGAGTGCTGCTGGAGCCAGGCCTCCTATTGACTGAGCAGGTAGCAGTGGTGGCCAGAAGTGCCTTTCACCAGCTTCGGCAAGTGAGCCAGCTGCAGCCTTTCTTCAGCAAAAAGAGAGAGAGAGAGAGAGAGAGAGAGAGAGAGAGAAGATCTTGTCACTATGTCCTCTGCCCTTGCCACAGTGTTACGTGGTAACATCTAGATTAGATCACTGCAAGGTGTTCTATATGGGGCTGTCCTTGAAGAGTGTCTGGAAACCACAGTTGATACAGAATGCTGCAGTGAGAATGCAGGCCCTGCCTGCCAATGCCCTTACCTCTTGCTCCCCCCCTTACCTCTTGCTCATCTCCGTTTCAAAGCCGAAGAGCCAGCGCTGTCCAAAGACATTTCCGTGGTCATGAGGCCGGCATGACTAAACACCAAGGCGCACGGAACGCTGACTGTTGGAATAACTGATGTACAAAGGTTGATTGCATGTTTGTAAATAATAAAACAATTGGGATGATGGCTTAACTTAGGGGGGAGGAATTGTAATGTATTGAAATGATTACATGAATCACCTCATAGGACTCCCGTGTTAAGCTTCGAGCCAGACCAGGGCTCCTCTGAGCGAACTTCCTATTGGTCGCTTCGTAACAGCGACCAATCAGAACGATACCATTCCCTAGGAGGGAAAGACTCCCATTGGTCTTTATTCTAGCAATCTCATTGGTTGTTATTTGTAAATAGGCGTGGCTACATTAGCCCGGTTATGTTTAAAAGGAGCATAAGCTCCCACTGTTTTCTGTTCTGGTTTCTTACTGAGTTAGTGCTTGCTCGTTACTTCAAATAAAGCTGAATCACTTGCTGAATCACTGTACGAGTCCTTTGTTAGCGCGATCTAACAATTGGCGACGAGGGTGGGATGTTAGAGCAGGTAGGCAGCCCTGCGGACATCCACACTTCGGACTCGGAAGAAAGCGGGCAAAGCACAGCAGCCGATCCGGCGGAGGCGCCACCAGCTCCGGTGCCCAAGTCTCCCACGATGGCTGGAAGCCAGAAGTTCGAGTGCTTCGAACCCTCCTCAGAAGACTGGGACTCCTACCTGTCCAGGTTCGAGTTCCATCTGGAGACCCACGACATCACCGATGAGGCGAAGAAACGAGCATGCCTCCTGAGTTCCTGCGGGAAGGGGACCTTCGACATAGCCAGGTCGTTGGTGGCCCCAACTGATATAAAGACTGTCACCTACGCTGACATCACGGAGAAGCTTAAGGCTCACTATTCTCCACAACCGTCGGAGATCGCCTGCCGGCACGCTTTTTACAAGCGGAACCAGGCCGGAGGCGAGACCATCGCAGATTTCGTGGCGGCCCTTCGCAAAGCCGCACGGCCATGTAATTTCCACAACGTGGAGGAAGCCCTCAGAGACCGTCTCGTCTGCGGTCTCAAAGATGAAAGGCTGCAACAGAGGCTGTTCGCCCGCACCACCCTGACCTGGGCAGTGGCCTACGAAGAGGCCGTGGCCGCGGAAGCAGCGGAGAAGTCCACGAAGGAGGTCCGCCAGCGGGTGGCAGAGCCCAGTATACACGCTCAACGAGACAGCGAGGGCGAAGACGCGGATGATGACGTCAACGCGGTTCGAGGCAAGCGGACCCCAGCGAAGACTACCAACGTCAAGCCTTGCTCCGGTTGTGGCGGGAAGCACCAGCGCGGCTCCTGTTGGGCTCGTGATGTCGACTGCAGAGCGTGTGGGCGGCGTGGTCATCTGGCCAGAGTCTGCAGATCAGCGAAGAAGGATCCCTCAACTAACAACCGGTCAGCGCAGAGGGGCACTCCAGTCAGCACCCAAGGCAAGACCCGTTCCTCAGCATCGGAAGCAAGCTGCCAGTTGACGGCGACCTTGTCGAGCGCATCGGCCGTAAATCGCACCAGCAGCCAGGGCAAGATCACCGTGACTCCACTCCTCGACGGCCGACCCTGTACAATGGAGGTGGACTCAGGATCGTCCGTGACGGTGATTTCTGCCGCGTCCTGGCGCCAGTTGTTCCCGAACCGAAGCCGGCGGCGGCTCCAGCCTGCGGGAACCAGAGTGTCCGACTTCCAGGGCAACCGAATTCCCTTGGCCGGACGGGACTCTGTTACTGTTGAGTATAAGGGGAAATGTGTTAAACTGTCATTCCTGATTGCAGAGGGAGACCGGGTTAACCTGCTAGGGTTAGATTGGTTTGAGCCATTGGGCATCGGTATTTCTGGGATTAACAGGATGTCTGAAAATAAATGGGGCATGCTGTACGACCTGTTCCCTGATGTATTTGCCGAAGGGTTGGGAAGGTACAAGGGCCCCCCGGTTGCGTTTGACTTAGATCCGTCAGTCAAACCTATTAGGTTGAAGTATCGGAAAGTACCTGTGTCTCTCAAACATAAGGTGGAAAAAGAGATTGACAAACTAGTTGAGCAAGGGGTTTTAGAGCCAGTACCATACAGCAAATGGGAGACCCCGATCGTAACCCCTGTCAAATCAGATGGGTCCATACGACTATGCGCCGATTACAAATGTACGATTAACAAGGCGCTGCAGCAACATTCGTACCCGGTCCCGGTAATAAGCCACATTTTGGCTTCCCTGGGGGGTGGCAAGATTTTCGCCAAATTTGACCTGGCCCAGGCATACCAGCAGTTGCCTGTCACCCCGGAGGCTGCCGAGGCCCAAACAATTGTAACCCACCAAGGGGCTTTTAAAGTGAACAGGCTGCAATTCGGGGTCAACGTAGCACCTGGGATTTTTCAGGGCCTCATGGAACGTCTACTAAGGGGGGTACCTGGCACAGTGCCCTATTTTGACGACGTGCTGATTGCGGGCGGGTCTGAACAGGAACTACTGGACCGGGTTAAAGAGGTCCTCAGGCGTTTTCAAAATGCCGGCCTCAGAGTTAAGCGCTCAAAATGCACGCTCGGGGTGGAAAGTGTGGACTTCCTGGGGTTTCGCATTGACGCAGAGGGAGTCCACCCCACGGATGAGAAGGTATCTGCAATCCAAAACGCCCCCAGGCCGGTGAGTAAGAAGGAGCTCCAATCCTTTTTAGGACTCCTGAATTTTTATCATGCGTTTTTACCGCATAAGGCATCAGTGGCGGCCCCTTTGCACGCGCTTTTGCACAAGGAGGCAAAATGGAAGTGGGGGCAGGCCGAGGAAAAGGCTTTTGTGGGAGTCAAGGAGCTGCTGACATCTAATGCCGTACTCACGCATTATGATGAACACAAGCTCCTGGTGTTAGCTGCTGACGCTTCACCGTTTGGAGTAGGCGCAGTTTTAAGCCATCTGATGCCTGATGGGAGCGAAGCGCCTATCGCTTTTTATTCTAGATCACTATCTGCGGCAGAGCGGAACTATGCCCAGATAGACAAGGAGGGTCTGGCGTTGGTAGCGGCTGTCAAAAAGTTCCATGATTTTATTTTTGGCAGACGATTTTTGCTGGTCACTGACCACAAGCCGCTACTGGGGATTTTTGCGCCCGATAAGCAATTGCCAAACATCATGTCCCCACGCATGCTTAGATGGGCGATATTTTTGCAGGCTTATGATTTTGACTTAGAGCACCGGCCTGGGAAAGCGATTGGGCATGCGGATGCCCTCAGCCGGTGCCCGGTGCCGGACATTGGCGCAGACCCTGCCCCCGCCTGTGAGGTCTTGGCAATTGAGGAGCTTCCTCGACCCCCGGTATCATCCAGGGACATTGCAGCACACACGGCCAAGGATAGCGTGCTGTCCCGAGTATTAAACTGGGTTTGGAGGGGGTGGCCGGTTGGAAGCGTTGAACCGGAGTTCGGCCCTTACAAAAGCCGTCAAAATGAACTATCCATTTCTAAGGGCTGTGTATTATGGGGGAACAGGGTGGTGGTTCCTGACAAACTCAGGACGAGAGTGTTAGAGTCGCTGCACGAGGGTCACCCCGGTATGGTACACACCAAAGCGTTGGCCAGAGGGTATGTCTGGTGGCCGGGGCTGGACAAAGAGATCGAAGAATGGGTACGAGGGTGTCCCAAATGCCAGCAAGTCAGACCCGATCCCCCACAAGCTACACCCCAAGGCTGGGAGTCATCTGGTAAACCCTGGGCCAGATTGCATATAGATTTTGCTGGCCCTCTCCAAGGGCAAATGTTCCTAATTGTGGTGGACGCTATGTCCAAATGGCTGGAGGTCGTGCATATGAAATCGACCACATCACTTGCTGTGATCCATGCGCTCCGCCGACTTTTTGCCACCCACGGGTTGCCTGACGTCATCGTCAGTGACAACGGGCCTCAATTTGTGTCTGAGGAATTTAGGCTCTTCCTCACGAGTAATGGCATACGCCAAATGACTTCGGCCCCTTTCCATCCGGCATCTAATGGCCAAGCCGAACGGATGGTCAGGACGGCCAAAGAGGCCCTGGGTAAAATGGACGAAGGGGACTGGAGCCAGAGGCTGGGCTCCTTTCTTTTGCTGCAGCACACCACCCCCTGTAGTGCTACAGGCCGTAGTCCGGCCGAATTGTTAATGGGGCGGAGACTCACGACCCGTTTGAACCGAATGCACCCAGACCTCACTGAAGAGCAATCCGAGCGTACCACGGCGCAACCGAAGGTGCGCATGTTTGAAAAAGGGGACAAGGTTTTCGCACGAAATTATGCAAACGGGCACTTGTGGCTTCCTGGGGTTATATCCGACTCTGTGGGTACTCGAATGTATGTGGTGCAGTTAGCTGACGGTCGAATATGGCGGCGCCACATAGATCAGTTAAGGAGACGTTGGGCTAGGGACAGCGCTGACTCTCCGACGGCTGAATCCCCTGATGTCGAGTGGACACCCCCAGAGCAGGCGGTGAGTACCGAAAGGCCCGGTACTGTCCCCGAGTCAGGGCAGAACCCTGTGTGCGGGGCTGAAATCCCAGTCGAGTCTGTGCCTGATCCAGGCTGTAGTGAACCCCACTCTGACCCACAACCTTGTCTGCCCGTGGAGCCTGCACCGCTCCGCAGGTCCCAGCGTTCGCGGCAAATGCCGACTTATCTGAAGGACTATGAGTGTAAATACTGTTGGAATAACTGATGTACAAAGGTTGATTGCATGTTTGTAAATAATAAAACAATTGGGATGATGGCTTAACTTAGGGGGGAGGAATTGTAATGTATTGAAATGATTACATGAATCACCTCATAGGACTCCCCTGTTAAGCTTCGAGCCAGACCAGGGCTCCTCTGAGCGAACTTCCTATTGGTCGCTTCGTAACAGCGACCAATCAGAACGATACCATTCCCTAGGAGGGAAAGACTCCCATTGGCCTTTATCCTAGCAATCTCATTGGTTGTTAAATGTAAATAGGCGTGGCTACATTAGCCCGGTTATGTTTAAAAGGAGCATAAGCTCCCACTGTTTTCTGTTCTGGTTTCTTACTGAGTTGAGTGCTTGTTCGTTACTTCAAATAAAGCTGAATCACTTGCTGAATCACTGTACGAGTCCTTTGTTAGCGCGATCTAACAGGGAGCTCACTCCATCATGCGGCACCCGGGTCTCGAACTGCTGAACTACTGACCTTCCACAGCCTGCAGTCCAGCGTCTTAACCAGTTGAGCCACCGCAGCTCCTCATGTTTACTAAACATGTTTACTCACAAATAAATCTCATTATGCTCAGTGGGGTTTATTCCCTAGTTAGCATGTTTAGGATTGTAGCCAAACACTTATCTCCATCATGGTGGTGGAAAGAAGAACACGAAGAAGCATTGTGTCCAGATCACGGGAGGTGGTCATTCCGCTCTATTCTGCTATGGTCAGGCCTCAACTGGAGTACTGTGTCCAGTTTGGGGCACCACATTTTAGGAAGGATGTTGACAAGCTTGAGCGTGTCCAGAAGAGGGCAACCAGGATGCTGAGAGGGTTGGAATCCAAGTCTTATGAGGAAAGGTTGAAAGAGTTGGGTATGTTTAGCCTGGGAAAGAGAAGGCTTAGAGGGGACATGATTGCAGTCTTCAAGTATTTGAAGGGCTGTCATGTAGAAGGCTTTCTTTTTCTTTTCTTTTTTTTGGCCCCCCAAAGGGGAATTTTTAATATATTTTTTTGCATTTTCTACACACTACAATTATGGGATGGGGGAAGGGATACTAATACCCTAACTCTATTACTATGGGTGATGGGTGAGGGAGATCTAATACATATACAGAGAAAGGAAAACTACCATTCTAATCTATTTCATCTACTGGGTTTGGGGGAAGGGAGAAGTCACGATCTAAATTAGATGTCACGATCTAAATAGTTGAAAAAATGTTTTTTAACCTAATATTACACGTTATAGCAAGATTCAATTATGATAGTACACATTTAAGAGCTTAACACAATTACTGCCTTTAGTGCTATTGTCTTAGTTCTAGAGTCTTTTCTTCTTACGTTTCTTCATTTTCTGGAGTTTGGGGGCAGCCTCTCCTTTTTCCGATTCACATGATTCTGATGACGTGGAATTTTGGCTTGTTGAATCCTGTGAGCAGGATTCTTCTTCTTCTTCCTCCCCATCTGGTTTTAAATTCTTTTCCTTCTGCTTCTTTTTTGTATTGAACAATTGATCCATAAATTTTTTCACTTTTGGAACAGTCTCAACTTTATATTTTTTGTCCTGGTAATTGAAGCTCAGCCCTTCCGGGAATAACCATCTGTATGGTGTTCCCCTTTTTTTGCAGAGTGAGAGTAAGCATCCTGTAGAGTTTCCTCAGTTTTCTAACTTTGAAAGGGATGTCTTTCAAAAATTTTATGTCTTCATTCTTGATTTTTAAGGATTTTCTCATTGTTGACTTTAGCACCAGTTCTGTGGTAGATCATTTCGTGAATTTTAGATAGATTTCCCCTGGGAGTTTGTTTTTCTTTATACAGTCCGGATAAGTCCTATAAGCCACATCCACCTCTTTTATTAAATCTTCTTGTTTATAATCCATTAATGGGGCCAAGGCGACCACCAAAAGTTCTTTTAAATCCTCGTTCTTCTCTTCGGGGATCCCATTGAAACATAGAGCATACATTGATCTTTCCAGCTGGAGATGTATTCGTTGCGTTTTATCAGAGGATCTTTCCTTCTCTGCTTCATCCACTCTTTTGTTAATGCTCTCAGTCTGTTTTTCCATCCTTTTCAATGTTTTCTCAGTTGCTGAGGTTCCATTAGGGGGTGCAGTGCATTTGCTAACAGTGAAGAGAAGTTTGTAGTTACTTCCTGGTTCTGGGAGGGAGTCGTTGGTATGTAATTTCCGGTCACCAGTTTTTTCTCCGGCACCCTCCGTCCTCTCCCAGCCATAATATCAACAAGAAGTAAGTTTTCCAAAACAAGACAATAGTTATGCGATTTAGTCCCGATTTGTATACTTTAGCAGTTTTTGCATTCGCTTAACTTCTTATGCATTTATTTTAGCTCAAAGTCTTTTTATTTCCAATTTAAAACCATTTTTAAAGTTTACTCAAAAGAGGGGGGTGCTTGAATTCCTGTCCCCCAGCGCTTCAAATTTAGGTGCTTCCAATTACTGAGAGCCAGTTTGGTGTAGTGGTTAAGTGTGCGGACTCTAATCTGGGAGAACCGGCTTTGATTCCCCACTCCTCGACTTGCACCTGCTGATGTGACCTTGGGTCAGTCACAAGCTCTGGCACAGCTGTCCTTGAAAAAGAGCAGTTTGTGTCTGAGCTCTCTCAGCCCCACCCACCTCACAGGGTGTCTGTTGTGGGGAGGGGAAGGGAAAGGAGTTTGTAAGCCGCTCTGAGACTCCAAGTGAAGGGCGGGGTATAAATCCAATCTCTTCTCTTCTCTTCTTCTTCTTCTACTACCAAGGTTCAGTTCGTTTTTTTCACCTGAGCTTTGCTTAACTCACAGTTTGTAGCCTTGGAGATCTTTTGGAAGAATTTTAAAAGTTTGATCGTGATCGCTTACTCCGGCAGTCATCTCTGGGTGCCACACTGACTCCGTGGCGATGGTCCTTTCGGGGAAGAAGGTGAGCCTCAATTCCTTGCCATCACCTTGGAAGAGGCTCTCCTCAGCTCCCCAGGATGGGGGTCTCCTACAGAAACCCCAGGGAGGTCCAGGACGAACTCAGGCCCCTCCCATCTGCCGGGTCTCGGCACGACTCAATCAGAGCGAGACGGGACGCGTCCGAGCGGCGAAGCGCTTAAACCAGAAGTCTCGACTTTCAAAAGGCTTTTGACAAACTGCCTCACCAAAGACTGCTGAGTAACTTAGCAGTCATAGGATAACAGGATAGGTTCTCTTATGGATTAAAAATTGTTTAAATTATGGGAAGCAAAGAGTAAGAATAAATGGACAGTTCTCACAATGGAGGGATGTAACAGTGGGGTCCAACAAGGATCATACTGGCGTTGGTACAATTTAATTTGTTCATAAATGATCTGGAACTAGGGCTGAGTAGTGTAGTGGCCAAGTTTGCAGATGACACAAAATTATTCAGGATGGTGAAAACCATAGCTGATTGTGAAGAACTCCTAGAGGACCTCCATAGATTGGGTGAGTGGGTAACAATATGGCAAACGAATTTCAGTATTGGTAAGTCTAAGGTGATGCATATTGGGACAAAAAAATCCCAACTTCAGGTATAGGTTAATGGGTTCTGAACTTCCTGAGACTGAGAGGGAAAAAGAAATGAAAGTGTCAACCAAGTGTGCTGCAGCAGTGAAAACAGCAAAACTCTGTGTTGGGGATTATTGGGAAAGGGACTGAAAATATAATAGCCAATATTATAATGCCCCAGTATAGATCTGTGGTGCAGCCTCATTTTAAATACTGCATTTATTTAAACATCTATATGCACCCCTTTGCCCACCTAATTCGGGGGTTTGGGCTGGGATTCCAATGACACCCAGCTGTATCTGTTGATGGACAGATGGACAGACTTCACCCCAGATGTTTTGGCTAGGGCTTTGGAGGCTATGGCTGACTGGTTACAACAGAGCTGGCTGAAACTTAATCCAGCTAAAATGGAGTTCCTGTTTCTGAGTCTTGGGGGGCTGGGTGCGGGAATCTGACTCCCAACCCTCAGTGGGATGCCACTGATTCCAGTGCCAATGGTGAAGAGTTTGGGAGTGATCCTGGATGCCTGTCTTTCTATGGAGGCCCAGGTCACTAATGTTGCCAGAGCAGCCTTTTACCATCTTTGGCTGGTTAGGCAGCTAGTCTCCTACCTTTCCTCCCATGACCTAGCAACAGTGATCCATGCAATGATTACTTCCAGGATCGATTACTACAACTTGTTCAACCCGTAAAACTGATCTGGAAGCTTCAGTTGGTACAAAATGCAGCAGAGTATTTGTATGAACATGATTAAGTATTCCTCCTCGAAATGTATGTAAATAGAAGTAAGGCATCCCTTCTGAATAACCCCTACAGTAGGCATCATAGCAAAAAGAATATACCTGGCACCTGTAACATGCAGAGAGAGGTGCAGAAGCTGGGGTATTACACTTTTTAAAAAGGAATCTATAATTTTAAGTCCTTAGTTTGAACATTGAGCCATAAAGAGTTTTGTGAATTTAAAATGCATGTGATCATAGGATTATATCTGCATGAATGTAGCTAAGTGTCAAATCAGTGTGAAAATCAGGCTGAAGAGGTTGTTATATAATTACAGCAAGGGTCCAAGCTGTTTTGCAGCAGACTATGAACATGGGTGGGAGCAAGAGATTTTTCCCAGTCCTTCAGTGTATCCATATACATGGACTGGGGACTCCGGTACAGTATGAAGGCTAGAAAGCATAATCAGTAACCTTAGAAATGGTTGTTTCCAGAAAATATTCCATTTTTTGTTCAGTAGGCATAAGCCATTCATAGTACTAAGCATATACCTGTCAATTGAGTGCATCAGTGTTTCTGCTTATTAGCAACTGAAGCATGCTGAGAGCCTGAAATCTCATTTGAGTTGTTTAAAAATGGATTTAGCTACTGATTATTATGAATTATAGCACCACTAATAACTGAAATTACTAAAAGATCTGTGACCTGAAAATACCAGGCTTTTGTCTGCTTACATTATTGCCTCTGTCCAGACACTACTGAAAAATTGTGCATAATTATAACTCTCTGGTGCTCCGCTTTGTATTCAGCATAGTTGACAAATGAAGAACACGAAACTTACCCTAGACATGCATGCACAGACCTCCGTCTACAAGCATTACTTCTTAGGCACCATGTTGCAAAGGAACACCTGGATTAGTTGTTGTTGTTCAGTCGCACAGTCGAGTCCGACTCTTCGCGACCCTATGGACCAGCTCCCGTCAGGCCCTCCTGTCTTCCGCTGTCCTCTGAAGTTGGCTCAATTTCATGTTCGTTGCGTCGATGACACTGTCCAACCATCTCATCCTTTGCCGTCCCCGTCTTCTTTGACCTTCAATCTTTCCCAGCATCAGGGTCTTCTCCAGTGAGTGCTCCCTTCTCATTTGGTGGCCAAAGTATTTGAGCTTCAGTTTCATTATCTGGCCTTCCAGGGAACAGTCAGGGTTGATTTCTTTTAGGATTGACTGATTTGATCTTCTTGCAGTCCAAGGGACTCTCAAGAGTCTTCTCCAGCACCATAGTTCAAAAGAATCTATTCTTCGGCGCTCGGCCTTCCTTATAGTCCAACTCTCACAGCCATACATGACTACTGGGAATACCATTGCTTGGACCATGCGTATTTTTGTTGGCAGGGTGATGTCTCTACTTTTTATCATGCTGTTGAGGTTCGCCATCGCTTTCCTCCCAAGGAGCAGGCGTCTTTTAATTTCATGGCTGCAGTCACAGTCTGCGGTGATCTGGGATCCCAGGAACGTGAAGTCTGTCACTACTTCCACAGCTTCCCCTTCTATTTGCCAAGGAGTGATGGGGCCGGATGCCATGATCTTAGTTTTTTTGATGTTGAGCTTCAAGCCCACTTTTGCGCTCTCCTCTTTTACTCTGAGCAAGAGGTTCTTTAGATCCTCTTCACTTTCAGCCATTAGAGTGGTATCATCTGCATATCTGAGGTTGTTGATCTTTTCCCCAGCAATCTTAATTCCCGCTTGTGATTCATCCAGGCCAGCATTTCGCATGATGTACTCTGCATATATATTAAATAAGCAAGGTGACAGTATACATCCTTGTCGTACTCCTTTTCCTATGCTGAACCAATCAGTTGTTCCGTATCCGGTTCTAACTGTCGCTTCTTGGCCCTTATACAGGTTTCTCAAGAGACATGTGAGGTGGTCTGGTACTCCCATCTCTTTAAGGACCTGCCATAGTTTGTTGTGATCCACACAGTCAAAGGCTTTAGCATAGTCAATGAAGCAGAAGTAGATATTTTTCTGGTACTCTCTTGCTTTCTCCATAATCCAGCGAATGTTGGCAATATGATCTCTCGTTCCTCTACCTCTTCGAAACCCAGCTTGTACTTCTGGCAGTTCTCTATCCATGTACTGTTGAAGCCTAGCTTGTAGGATCTTGAGCATGACCTTGCTAGCGTGTGATATGAGTGCAATTGTGCGATAGTTTGAACATTCCTTGGCATTGCCCTTCTTTGGGATTGGAATGTATACTGATCTTTTCCAATCCTGTGGCCACTGTTGCGTTTTCCAAATTTGCTGGCAAATGGAGTGCAGAACTTTAACAGCATCCTCTTCTAAGACTTTGAATAGCTCAGCTGGGATACCATCACCTCCACTAGCTTTGTTGTTAGCAATGCTTTCTAAGGCCCATTTAACTTCACATTCCAGGATGTCTGGCTCGAGGTCAGTGATTATACCGTCGTGGTTGTCAAGGACATCGAGGTCTTTCTTGTATAGTTCTTCTGTGTATTCTTGCCATCTTTTCCTAATCTCTTCTGCTTCTGTTAGATCCCTACCGTTTTTGTCCTTTATCATGGCCAGCTTTGCATGGAATGTTCCCTTGATTTCTCCAATTTTCTTGAAGAGATCTCTAGTCCTTCCCATTCTATTGTTTTCTTCTATTACTTTGCACTTTAAGGATTAGGGAAAGTCCCAATTTCTTGACAGGAACACTTGATACGGCAAGGCAACAGAACCTTACTAACTAGAACATGAGAGCAGAGCATATCATTGTCCTGTATTTTTCAGAGTTGAAAGCCAGGTCAGTGCCAGTTTTCTAATAAGTATGCTTGGCATTCTGCTTTCTCTTTTAGTCCTCTTGTTCATTTTGTGGTTTGCAAAGGAGAGAAGTGATTTCAAATTACAAAATTCTTACAGGTTTTTTTACCCCTTGATATAGCATACCAAACTTTATTTTCTATTGTTACCATCTCAAGACAGCTTTGGAAGATAAGGTTGCTGTATGGGTATGTTTGTGTGTGCGTGTGTGTTTCCGGCAAGGTACTTCAAACCTGAAAAATTGATGCCCAGATTAATTGAGGCTGTTTGTAATCATTAACTGCAAACCATCCCGCTTTAAAGGACCACATGCCTCAGAGCATGTACAGACACCATTTACTCACCAATGAATAATCGCTGTCAATCTCCTGTCTCTCCCCCCACCACCACCTTCAAAAATCTGGCAAGCTAAAGGACTAAAGAGGTTTAATGCATAGATAGGCTGATATTCCAGAAATGTTCACAACAGAAGTAGCAGTATTTTACTACAGAAGGCCAAAAGGCTTTGGAGGATATTATAGCCAGGTAGTGCAGCTCCATCATATCTCACTACAGAAAAATTAGGTCATTGGGAGAATCTAAAATCTGTGCCAAGAATAATCAGTCCTTCAAATGTCAAGACTGCAAACACACTGTACAACTGCAATATTAGGGGATAACATCTAGGTTGGAGGAAGTGATTTGCAGTATGAGTAGTTTAGAAATCCATTAATTTAGTAATTATGTCTGCAATCCTAAAAACACTTTCCTACAAGTAAGCCCCACTGGATTAAATGGGACTTACTTCTGTCTTCGGTACTCATCAACTGCTACCTTCCAGCCACTCTAGTTGCCCTAACACAGTTCAGAAACCTGCCCTACAGTCTTATTCCCTTCAAAATATCTTGAGAGAAGAATGTAGGTAGCAAACTTTGACAGGCCTTTATTGGTATATGTATATATGCATACAATAGGAGATCAGGTTAAATATAGATTGGAAAATACAAATCAATATAGGGTAAAATTGGAGCTATGGCACAGGAAAACAGCATAAAAACAGAAAAACCTAGTGGTTACTTATCAAAACATATAGCCATAGCACTACGAAGAAACCTTGCTACTATTTCTGTTATTTCCGTATCTGGATTCTCAAGTAAAAACAGAACCTTAAAATTGTCAGGAATCTCTGGGAATTCAGCTAGGGTACAAAAGATCCTGGCGGGGCACCAAATAAAAGGCACATTGAAGAAGAACATGGGGGACAGTTTCAACACAGTCCTTCATACAAGGACAGCACCTGCTGGACTAGGGGATCCCCTGGAATCTGCCAGAGAGAAGAGCAGAAGGAAGAACATTAAATCTGGCCAAGGAGATGGCTCTGTGCAAATTTGGAGCTATAAGTTGATAAAGATATACAGCTGGAAGATTTGCATTTGGAACAAGCCCTAAATTTAGGGGAGAACAGGTTCTGTTAGCCAAACTATAGAGAGTTTGCAATTCTGAGCCCAATAAACTAGATTTTATTTTTTTTAAAGCCTCAGGCTCAGAAAGCAAGGATAGAGATTCTAAGGGTAAGTTCAAGGAGCATACTTTGGTTTCAATGTGAGGTTGGTAGCAAACCACTCTCCCATGGATAATTGATGGTGAACCATATCAAAGCTATGTGACTTTTTCTAACACTCCTATGCATGCCTGCTTCTGGTGCTACACAGATAAACTAGAGATGGGAAGCAATAACTGGCACTAAACATTCAACTACAGTCTACATTTATCACCTAATTGATGTCCATGTTGTTATATTTCTGCCACATGTCTGACTACACACAGAAGTTGTGTAGAACATAATCAGTGTTGTGTGGAAGTACTATTATTAATGCAACTAGGCAAGTGATATCACCAGGTCCCACCCCATGACATCACTGGAACCCAACCCATGCCATCATAAGGCCCTATCCAATAAATCTCAGGGATGGTGGGGACCAAGCAGCCCTAGTCTCCTCCCCACTACCCTTATGGCTCTTTGCCATAAATTTTCTGGCTACAGACATTTCTGCATGATAGTGAACACCTCACCAGGCATAGGTTTTCTTTTTTTTCCCCTAGGATATTTTGTATCTCCATAGTGGCAAAAACCAAATCTTTGGTCATATCACCTAACTGCTAAAGACGCAGAAGCACTGCCAAAAGGCAGCAGCCACACTGGCTGTATGTTGACCACTTCCTGAAAGAGGCAATGTGCCTTTAATAGCTACACAAAAGGCAGAAATTCAACAGATACAGCTTCCCTGTCACTCTGGCAGAGGAAAGGGAGGGTAACTCAGTCTTTTGCGTTGTACAACTTTTCTTTTTCAAAACAGTGCACAGCCATCAAGGAGAGCTATAGCTCTTCCAGAGCTGCCACCTGGTGTTGAATTTTTCCAGTGTAGTCACTTTCCATTTATCCTTCTATATGAGTTACTTCCAAGGGGTCTTACTTCCAGAGTACACAGAAGTCTTTGTTATCAAACCACAGGCAATTGGTAATAGGAACTGTTGAGAGGCAAGCAAGAACAGAAGATTGATTGATTTTCCGGTTTCTTCACTTTTTACCCTTCCTAGCAGGTGAAGAAAGGGATTTCATATATTTGTCCACAGATCTTATTACACACCATTCAGTCTGAAATATGCTGGGCCACTCCCTTTCATGCTCATTTTAAGCACAACTCCCCCTCTCCCACTGTATACTTCTAAATTGGCAAGGGACCCAAAAAAAAAAAAGACTCCATAAAGTAGGACAATGTCTATTGGGGAGAATGTGTATTGTTCAGCTTTAGAAGTAGGAGAATGTCCATTGTTTAGCGGTATTACCCCCTCCCATTCACAAAGTGTAGTCCTGAACGTCCCTCTGTCCATAGCGCATTCTTTGACTGAGCATGGGTGGACTTCCTCTCAGCGAGGATTAGAGCCGGAGGCTGAAGTGCAGAGCACAGTCCCCGCAAAGACATCACCGAGACTCATTTGCATCACGTAAACGGGTTCTGAGTCCTCCTATGAACGCTGATTCCGAAGAGAGAGTCCCACTGATTCCAGTCCCTCCCTCGGGTAAGCCCACACACAATCGCTGTCAACAACCGAGGCGCCCCTTTCCCCATTGTTGCAAATAAGCGGTTGTTTTGGCGGCATCATGTAGTCATCCCATTCATGCAGCCAAGGGAGGCGAGGGGCGAAAGAATCCCACAGCTAGATTCTCTGCATATTCACGAGGCACGGAGTTCCACTCGGTTCAGTGTGGCCTACTCCCGAGTAAACACGCAAGGCAGCCTTAAAAGTTCAGCGGGGAAACGCCAAAGTGGGGAAAGAAACGAATGGAGTGCGAACGGAGGTCACCTCTGCTCTGCCCTCCCAAAGGTCACGCCAAAAAGAAAGAAATGTTCCGGCTGGCCGGCGGCGGGCTCGGCGCTCCTCTCCGCGGGCGACGCTCTCCCCTCCCTCGTCCGCCCTTACCCCAGCCTCAGGGCAGCGGGGTCGGCTCGGCTGCCCCCTTCGCCGCTGCCTTGGTAATCCCTCATGTCGCTAGTGGCTTCAGCCGCACGACCCCCCGTCCGAGTTGACCTAGGAATCACAAAGGCTCCGTTGCCGATGCCGGCGCGCTTCGCCCAGCGCCAACTTACTGGGAGCGCCTGCCTGGGAAGGGGAGGGGAGGGGGAGCGGAGCGGGGAGGGAGGGCGAGAGCGGGCGAACTCCCCAGCCGCCTGAGCGCCGCGCTCCCCTGCACACGCGGCGAATGGATGCGATGTGACAATAGGCGAGACCGCTGCCCGGCTTCTTCCCCTGCTTCCCAGAGGGGAAAAGAGCTCTGTTCACGCCTGGCTTCCAGCCGCTCACCCCAGATAAAGGGGGAAAACACACAGCAGCCCAGCCGAGCTGTGTCTCCGAAAGACTACGTTTCCTGTGGGTCCAGCTGGCAGGAAGCCAATCTTTCTTTCGCTCTCTTGTACAGTTAAGCAGCTCACACAGGCACACAGATTCTCCACAGAAAGTGCAGTCCTGGAAGTGGGAAACATCCCTGTCCTTTCTTGCTCTTCCCCCAATTCACCTAGGAATAGGAGGTGAAAGAGCCAATCAAGTGAGAGCTGACATAGTAAGTGTTCTTCATTTCATAGATTTATATATCACCCTTCTTTGTTTCTCCTGCCAACCTAGCAGTTTGAAAGCAAGAAATTGCAAGTAGATAGATAGGTACCACTTTGGTGGGAAGGTAACAGCGTTCTGTGCACCTCGGTTTAGTCATGCTGGCCACATGACCACGAAGAAGTCTTCGGACAGGGATGGCTCTTCGGCTCGGAAACGGAAATGATCACCACCCCCTAGAGTCAAATTCAACCAGCTTTCGAGCAAGCTAAACCGTTACCTTCTTTGTTTAAAAAAAGTCCCCAAGGTACTTTACAGCTTAAAATCAGAGTAAACCCAATTAATAATGATATTTTCCAGGCCCAATAAAATGATCAGATAACAAAATAAATGGCAGCACCAGTAAAAGAGATCAATCATATTAAAAATAAATGGTAGCACCAGTAAATGCATCAACAGGAATGGAAAAACTGTCATGAAAGAGATTAGGTTTTTTTGGGGGGTTAAGCAGCACTTGTCACTATTAAGCAAGTTCTAGACAAACGGAATGGAAAAACTGTCATGAAAGAGATTAAGTTTTTTGGGAGGGTTAAGAAGCACTTGTCACTATTAAGCAAGTTCTGAATCAGGTCTTAACCTGACATTGAAAGGTCATCAAGATTTGGCTTCAGACACAGGACAATGAGAAGGACAGCCTATAATCAAGACACCACAACAGAAAAGGCCACGTCCTTGGTGGTCAGTCATCTCACTTCAGAAAACAACTCAACAAGGAAGAAGGCCCCAGACCCACTCAGAAAGTTTAGGGCAAAACATAAGAACCAGCACTTCATACTGAAACCTGAAACAGGTTGCCAAACAATGAAATTCTTTAAGCACTGGCAAAATACATGGCCCCTACCATCAGAGTCTGCAGGAAATCTCACTATTACATTCTAGATTAGCTGGAGTTTCCAAACTGCATGAAAAGGCAGCCCCACACTGCAGTAGTCTTACCTGGGAGTGATCAGAGGGTGGATACTTGTGGCCGGGCATTGCTTTTCAAAGTATGACTTCAGCTAACAAATCATGTACTACTGACCAAAAGAAACTCTAATACACTACAGGTGATATGAGAATATCCTTCAGATAGCACCACCACACACAAAAAAAAACACCCCAACCCTGTGAACTCGATCTTTTACTTGGGAGTGCAACCCACAGCCTGACTTCCCTCTGGATGGTACCGTCTGGAGCAGCAGCACATCAGACTTACTTGGACTAAACATCAGCTTTCTGGCTCTCTTCACACCATTACTGCCTCCAGACTCATGTTCACATTACATTTGTCACTGACACAGTCCTCTTGTGTAAATACGTTTTAGACTCCAGTTCTTTTTCATCAACCATGTCAAGTATGCTATTATCTGACAGATAGATGGATAGATAGATAGATGATTGATAGATAGATATGAATGAGATAGATAGATGGATAGATAGATAGATATAGATATGAATGAGATAAGATTGTTTCCCCAAATTGCATATTTTCCCCACACCTGTATGAAGAGGATGCATTTTGACAAAAATGTTAATTGTTTTGAAAAAAAGGTTAATCTCTGATTTCTGAGCTACATTCAGAAGTGGCACATTCCAAATTAAAGAGACTTTTCATGTATTTGGATATGTGACAGTTAAATATACCTTCTAGTACCTTCAAATTCAAACTCAAATATAAAATCTGAATGTGGTTGTACTAGCAGGTTAGAATTAGATTTCTCCCTACATTAAGAACATTCAAGCTTACTGCCCCACTGAGACCAAATCCACATGTGCCACTTACAGCACTTTTCAGTTCCTTTCTCAATGTTGATTTACATAAAAGAAACACAAAGCAAAAATGCTAGACCAGATAGGCCTTTAATCTGATGTTTGAGAGGACATTGCCTCCACATTTGCCTGTGGAATATACCTGTCTCTGCCTGAGATTAAAAAGCCTACTATGAGCTCTGTTTTTATGACACTTATTAAACTACCATCCTTAAGCAACTTAGTAGCAATAAAAATAACATCTTAGCAATATCACTTGTTCCATCCAACCTCTGGACCATAACCTTAATTCCTCACTACTGTGTCTTGCTCTTTTAAATGACCCCGTTCTCCTGTGCTGGCCTTTACACTTGGAACTCCCTTTTAGAAGACTATCATGGTAACACCTTCCACTCCTCTTTCAGCTCCCTTTTCACAACCCACCTTTTCTGTGAAGCTTTTCCTCTAGCCCCTTTCCTTGTCTTCATTCCCAACAGCAATAACTATTACATGTAACTGTATTCCTTCTTCATCAGCTTTTCTCCCTCTGTTCTTTCCCCACTTTTAGACTTCAGATTATAAACTCCTGAGGAGTGGGTTCATCCTTTTTACAACACAGCAAAGTACCATGGAATGGTTTACATAGATGCCACTGTAAAGAACAAAGAATATATTTAAACAATGGATACAAAAACGTTTTTAAAAATACAGGCATTACATACATCTGTATTTTCAGGCCCTTTTCAGCTACTGTAGGTGCGAAGTAATTAGGCTATTGCTTAGCATTTTTGCTTCTTCTCTTGATTAACTCTTTCTGTGGCCTGCTGTAAGTGAAAAGAGATGGTCAGAAAGTTTATCCAAAAATTAGAAATAGAAAACATAAAAAGAGTTGAATCCAGTTTTTTAATTGAATGGGGGGGGGTTATTCCATCTAAAGTGGTTCACCAAAGCTCTTGAATTTTTAAAGCATCTGAACATTTTTTTCTTCCAGTTGACAAGAAGAAACTGACTAGCTAAATCCTGTTTCATAACTCTAGGGATGCCACTGAAAATAGGACAGCATGGTTCATGGTGAGGGATTCCTTGTATTCCATTCTCAGCAAATGCTTTGAAATCCATGAGTTAAAAAAAGAAAAGAAAATCCCAAGTAAGTATATTTGTTTTTATTCTACCAGAGCTTCAAGTACACTGTAATAAAAATGCAGAAAATTCAGGAAGTATGGCAATAGTCACTATGTGCAAATATTTGGATTATCATGATCATTTTAAAATATGCACATTGCAACTCATAGCCTCTGCTAATACCAGATAATAAAAAGACATGCCAGTTTACTTCAGTTAAGGATCTTCTTAAGTATTTCTGACTTACTAGTTCTATAAGTCTTATTATTCTGCACCTGTTTATGAATATTCTCTGTGGTGGCTCCCATCTTGTGGAATGGCCTATCTAAGGATGGCAAAAAGACTCTCGTGCTTCTATCATTCTGCTGGACATGCAGAACAGAAATGTTCAGGAAAGCATTTTTAAAAAGAGTTTAGAACTGTAGTAGAATGTAACAGTGCTGGGGTTACCAGATGTTGTCTTTCTGAGGACATGTCGTCTTTTTTTGGTTTCTGTCCTCTTTTTGAGTAGGAAGGTTAGGAATATTCCTAGTTAGTAGCAATTATCACAGCTTAAACAGTAGGGGTATTTAAAATAAGATTTGCCATAGTGGTCACTTTTTTGAAGTAGTCAGTTGGGAAATATGTCCTCTTTTTTGCTTTTCAAAACTATGGTAACCCAAAGCAGTACAGTAATTCACTTTGTAATTGTCTGTTGCGATGTTTCCTGCAGGTATTACCTTCTTTTTACTGAGCTGCCTACTGCCTTTGTTACCCATTTTCTGTATTATGGTATGCCATGCCTTAAACAGATGTTGTTGTTGCTGTTTGCAGCATTGCCCAGTTTTCTCACTCTAGTCCTCCTGCACTGTTAATCAGAGTTCTCTGCTGTCTGATTATTTTATTTTTTGTAAACTAACTTGAATTTCAGTGAGAAAGGCAGGTTAAAAGAACAAAGTTCGAGTCCAGTGCCATCTTTAAGACCAATAAAGTTTTATTCAAGGTATAAGTACTTCTTCAGATATAACGCATGCACATATGTTGGTCTTAAAGGTGCCACTAGACTCAAACTTTGTTTTGCTGCTTCAGAATAACATGGCTACCCACCTGAATCTCAGTAAAATAAAATTATTGTGTCTATGATAACGTACAGCAAATTTTCTTAATTATGTAATAATTGTGTGGATAGATGTTACACACAAACACACACACGGTGAAGTGCACGAAAGAAAAAAAAAAGCTTACATTTTGCCAAGAGACTGACCTCACCTCTGAAATGTCATTTGTGCCTAAAAGAGGCGGCGTGGTGGTGGTGGCTATAAGTAATTCATACTCGTGATAGTAATAATCCCAATTTTACATATACTATCTAGAGATTAGTTACTATGGATATACAGGCATATCCTATGTTAGTTTTCCGAGAAATAATTCCTAATGAGTTCAACAGGATTGATTCCCAAATAATTGTAAATAGCATGGTCATTTTAGGCTTTTTTTTTTTTAACTGTCAAGTCACCGCTGACTTATGGCTACCCTGTGGGGTTTTCAGGACAAGAGATGTTCAGAGATGGTTTGCGATTGCCGGCCTCTGTGTCACAACCCTGTTATCCCTTGGAGGTCTCCCATCCAAATAACGATGAGGGCCAATTCTACTTAGCTTCCCAGATCTGACGAGATCAGGCTAGCCTGGGTTATCCAGGTCAGGACCCTTTAGTTGCTATGGTACAAATCCAAAAAGACATTTTAAAGCAGCCACTGATAGTTTCCTGAAAAGATCATTGCAATTTATTCCAGATGCCAGAATGAAAATTAAAACAGGGAAACAATAATTCCCTGATATGCATCAATGATTCCTATATATGCTGCAGTTGTGACTGTTTCAGCCCTTGAGGCACAGCATTGTATTGGAAGAGCTGAAATGACCCATCAAATGGGAAACTGCTTTATATGAACACCTTCTCACATGAAAGAGTATCCATATGGTTTCCTTTTGCAGCTACATTGCTTTTTTACAACCGTCTACCCACATTTTTAACCTGCTATGTTAATGTGGTCCACAGATGCAAAATAAGTCTAGCTCACCACTTTAGTGGCACATAATGCTAAAGGGCTAAAACATAAGGCTGTCAGACAATCTTCAGATTTCGGAAACAATGGTGATAATTATGATGATTACATAACAATCTTAGAAATAAGAATTCAGGGAGCAGAAGCAGCCTGTCATGGGGCTCTAAAGTGTATGATTCTAGTCTTGCAACTGAAGAACGAAGAGGAAGGAAACATCTGGAAGAAAATGGTGGATTGTGCCTACAAGCCATAGGAGGAAAACACCTTTTATTCTATTCTATTCTATTTTTATTCTATTGACTCCTTGCTTTCTAAAGTGTGTGGGAAGGTGCAAGAGTTCTCGTCACCTGTAGGCCAACATCTGGAGAGGTTGCAGCTCATTTGCATATTCTCCCAACAGCCTTTACTGAAGATAACCTAGATTTCTGCAAGCTCATCAGTGCTTGAGATTCTTGCCAAAGGAAACAAAATTTGAAAATGTTCTCTGAAACTTCTCAGTGGAGTGGTGATAACAAGGGACATCTTAATTATATCTCTATGTGTCAAGTTCAGATGTTTAGCCAAGCTTTACCACCTTTCAGAAGTCAGGTGGCTCTTTTGGTCTGAGCATTTACTCAGGAAAGAGTAAGTCTATTTGAATAATTAATTGTTTTATTTTGTTCAGCAGTATTGTTCTTTGCTTTTTTTTTTTGCTTTTTTGTTGTTGTTATGCCCTGCTTGTTCTAATAGCATCAGCACACTTTTAGTGGCTTGCTTTAATAGCATTGCCCTGTTTTTTAATTGTTGTGTTTTAATGGGTTTGTTTTACTATTGTAGTTGTAAGCTATCTCAAGCAAGTCTCTGGAGAGATGACATATACCTTTTCTAAATAAAATGTGTAATAAATATCCACCCAAGCCTTTGGGATGGGTGGATTAAACAAACAAATAAAATGTGGGGGGTGGAATCCTGTCAGCATTGTTTGGGTAGCATGTAGTGTGCACTGATGTGATCAATTGGCACTGTCAGAATTGACAAGGTAGATTTTCTTAATTGGGGATAGGATTGTGGCTGGCAATCCAGTAACAAAAATATCACGTGCAGCCAGTCCCAATAAGACATTACCTTAGTCCTTTAGAACTGGTATAATTAGCCCTTGCAACCTACTATTTTATTAATCCTAAACATGTTTACTCACAAATAAATCTCATTATGCTCAGTGGGGCTTATTCCCTAGTTAGCATGTTTAGGATTGTAGCCAAACACTTATCTCCATCGTGGTGGTGGAAAGAAGAAGAACACGAAGAAGCATTGTGTCCAGATCACGGGAGGTGGTAGTTCCACTCTATTCTGCTATGGTCAGGCCTCACCTGGATTACTGTGTCCATTTTTGGGCACCACATTTTAGGAAGGATGTTGACAAGCTTGAGCGTGTCCAGAAGAGGGCAACCAGGATGCTGAGAGGGTTGGAATCCAAGTCTTATGAGGAAAGGTTGAAAGAGTTGGGTATGTTTAGCCTGGGAAAGAGAAGGCTTAGAGGGGACATGATTGCAGTCTTCAAGTATTTGAAGGGCTGTCATGTAGAAGATGGAGCAGATCTGTTCTCTCTTGCTCCGGATTGCAAGACTAGATTTAATGGGTGGAAATTACAAGGGAGTCGTTACTGGCTAAATTTCAGGAGAAACTTCCTAACTGTAAGAGTGGTTGAGCAGTGGAACAGTCTGCCTCGGGAGGTGGTGGATACTCCTTCGCTGGATGTTTTCAAGCGGAGGCTGGATGACCATCTTTCAGGTATGTTGTAGATATGTAGGGCTATCTTTCAGCTATGCTCCTGCAGAGTGCAGGGGGTTGGACTAGATGACCTGCAAGGTCCCTTCCAACTCTAACATTCTATGATTCTAAGAAGAGTTGATTTTATACCCCACTCTTCACTACCCAAAGGAGTCTCAGAGTGGCTTACAATCACCTTCCCATCCTCTCCCCACAATAGACATTCTGTGAGGTAGGTGGGGCTGAGAGAGTTCTGAGAGAACTATGACTGACCCAAGGTCACCCAGCTGGCTTCATGTCAAACCCAGTTCTCCATATTGGAGTCTGCTGCTCTTAACCACTACACCAAGCTGGGTCTCAGAGTGAAAAGTGCTATCAAGTCACAGCTGACGTATGGTCATCCCATAGGCTTTTCAAGGCAAGAGATATTCAGCAGTGGTTTGCCATTTACTGCCTCTGCAAAGCAACTCTTGACTTCCTTGGTGGTCTCCTATCCAAACACTATCAGTGCCGACCCTGCTTAGTCTCCAAGATCAGATGAGATCAGTCTAGCCTGGACCATCCAGGTCAGGGCCTTATCTGTTGGTCCTTACGAAATTTGTTTGCTACTTGTATGCAGAATTACTCCAGTATAATTCAATGGAAATCCATTTCAATATTTTTCTATAGGACTTCTATCTCAATAGGATTTACATTCAAGTAAAGGTTCTTAGGACTTTTACCTTTGAGATAAGGTGTATGATTGAATTAGATATTGTGTGCTATAATAAGTATTTTCTGGAACCTTGTGTCTTCTGTTACAAAAACACAAAAATGTAATAAACAGTTTCAGTTTTAGATTATTTGTACCATCTATAACTTATTATTCCATCCTTCGTAATGTACTACAAAATAGATTCAGTTACTTTGGCGTCACTCATATTTTTTCTTCATTTATGTAACACTAGGATTGTCCATATCTCAATTTGAGGTTGTACGTTATATTTTACTTGATGGAGTGAATCCAAACCATAGGGCTGGGTTCAAATGTGCCTTCCTACTTATAGAGGATGGAGTCTCCACTCCATGGCTTGGATCTAACTAAATGTTTTCAGTAGTTTTTTGAATTCCATTGAATGAATCCAACCACTACTTTAGTTTGCAATTGTGTGTAACATGTAAGGGATGCAGCTGGCAGGGAAAATCCCTTTTGTTATTTCTTGTTTGGCAACAAAACATACAAAAGAATGTATGTTAAAAATACAAGGAGTTCTTCAAACTAGATTGTATTATTGTACTCCTCATATCCAAACAGTGCTTTCATCTCCCTTTGTAACAGTATTTGTGGACTACAACTGAGCCTAAGAGAATAGCTTAATGTTACTCTTCATATTTCCAGAGACAGCTGATAAGCACACTCCCAGTCTTTATATTCTAGCCAGATTCCAGCAAACAGTAAGAACACTCTTTACCAATATAGTTCTCCAAGTTTGTGATTAACTCTTCAAATCCAAGTACATTAATTATTGCAGATTTTAAAGATTTCAGTGGAACTCAGGTAGTACCAGGGGTCATTTCGTAGAAAAAGAGGTGCAGGAGCTCATTTGCATATGCCACACCCCCTGACATCACCAGAAGTGTGTCAGAAGGCAACTCCCACTGCCCAGGCTCCACTGGACTGTTTTGGATTGCTAGCTATTGCGGGGGGGGGAACGTGCAGATCTGCCCTCACAGAGGAGGGAGAGCTTGTACTTGAAGGCGGGCCGGGGAGGGGCTCTGCAACTTACCTGGCTGCTTCTTGCTCCTCGTGGCCCGACTGAAGGATGCTGGGAGCAGGGGGTGGAGCTCGTTGCATGTCCCCCCCCCCCGGGCTCCTTACTGCCGGAGCTTTGCTCCTGTGCGCTCCTGCAGGAAATTACCCCTGGGTAGTACTAAATGTTGCAAGTGTTGTATGAAACATCTTTGTTAGCCTTGTGTTTTTGCAACAAATGTGTGAACTGTAGAGCAATACATATACAGAGTATTTAAAGACCAGTGTATATGCCGCACCTGCAGAAAATACTGGAGTAACATTTATGTTTCTCACAATAATTATGTGTAAATTGAGGGGGCAGTTGTGTTAATCTGTGGCAGTAGACCAGCGAAAATGCTTGTGGTGGCATTTTAACGATTAACAAAATGATGGTTCCTGCTTTTCAGTGGCAGCCCTGCAATTATGGAGCAACCTCCCCATGGAGATGCACCGAGCCCCCTCGCTTTCAATCTTTAGGAGAAAGTCTAAAAGTGTTTTGGTTAATGTTTACTAGCAGTCCTGAGCTAGGATTTTAAAATTTAGGTTTTTATCTTTTAATGTATTTTACTTTATGTGTTTTATCTATATTGTAAGCTGCCTTGAGTTCTATAAGGAAGACACATGGCTAATAAATATGTTAAATGAACAAACACATAGATAAATGGTTCTGAATAGTTTCATAAAACAGACATCATGTCATCAGGTTATTTATTTATTTCATTTTAATCCTGCTTTTCCTCCAAGTTGTTCAGGGTGGAGTACATGACACATTTTATCCATAACAACCCTGTAAGGTGGGCTAATGGCCTTAAGTCACCCAGTGAGCTTCATAGGAGAGTGAGTGAGGGTTTTAACCTGATTTTCCCCAATTTGACATTTCATTATACCACACTGGGTCTCTCATACTGAAACACTGGTCAGATGTATCAGGCAAAATAGGTAGTGGCTCACAAAGGCTTTTATCTATATACTAATAGCCAAGTCAGCCAAATCAAGTCAGCCTATGTTGGCCTTTAAGGGAGGACTCCTTGGAACCAGGTCTGACTAGGGTTGCCAGCACCAGGTTGGGAAATTCCTGGAGATTTTGTGGTAGAATCCGAGGGGCAGGGATTGTGGAGGGGAGAGGCTTCAGCTGGATATAATGCCATAGAGTATACCTTCCAAAGCTACAACAACAAAACCACACCGGTAATTGTGACCAAATTACCAATATAAATTTCAAATATGTTCATTAATCTTCAAGTACATAAATCTTAGGGTCAAATTTCTAAAAATCCCTTCTTAGTGAGCATCTACACCATGGTAGGAGTGCTCTCCCCAGATTTCATGTTTCTAGGTGTAGGGGTTTGGCCTGGGCATTGATTTTATGGTGAGGAGACTTCCTTTTATATATATGTAGACTAGTCTGATACCCATGCTTTGCTACAGTATTTAAGTTCCGTAAATCCAGTTATAATACCGATGATGTGAAGTTTGAAATGTCACATTTGTTGTAGGAATTCTAGTGGAGAAGATTGTAGTGTAAAAAATGAAGTGAGACATATGCACTTTTTTTTCCTTTACGGAAGGACCTCTCTGTAGACCACATTGGTGGTTCTGCCCTCAGGTGCTAGGATCACCAGGCTGCTTGATGAGCTCACTCTGGACCAGGCCACATAGAACTGTCCATTTAAGAAGCAGTCATCTGTTAAGTCAAATCCTGCCACCTTCCACGAAAGTGATGGCCTCCCTACTTGTGTTCCTGGATTGTTTTGCTCATATGGAGACTGCGTTGTTCTGAGTACCTCAGGGTGATCTTGTTGGTACTTGACCTGTGCAGCTCAGTACCCCACAGGAATACTATCTGCAAATGTCTTTGCCACATTCCTAAGTTGCCTCCTCTCGGCAGCTGCCTGTCCAGTGGAGGAGGGGGAGGGGGGAGGAGTATTAAAAGACATTGTGGAGGATCACGAAGGCTGGCAGGATCACGAAGGTGTTACTGTTGGGGCAGGCTTCCTCATGGCTTTAAGGACCCTGCGACCACTGCTGCACCTGACAACCACCTGTTAGGTGTGGGAGTTGGGGGGAGTGTGTTGGAGCAAAACAATCCAGGAACACAAGTAGAGAGGCCATAACTTTCGCGGAAGGTAGCAGGATTTGACTTAACAGACGACTGCTTCTTAAATGGACAGTTCTATGTGTCCTGCTCCAGAGTGAGCTCATCAACCAGCCTGGTGATCCTAGCACCTGAGGGCAAAACCACCAATGTGGTCTAGAGAGAGGTCCTTCAGTAGAGGGGGGGAAAGTACATATGTCTCACTTCATTTCTTACACTGCAATCTTCTCTGTTAGAATTCCAACAACTAATGTCACATTTCAAACTTCACATCATCAGTATTATAACTGGATTTATACAACTTAAATACCATAGTGAAGCATGGGTAGCAGGCTACTTATTCAATAAAGCTCACTGTAGTAGAGGCAGGTTCTCTCGCTGTACCCAGCCCTAGAGTTATGTGTCATGACATATTTGAATTCAAGTTGCAGGCGTTTCAGACTTTTCAGTCTTGTGTGACACCGTATCACAGACCACTTGCAAAGAAATATGCTAGTCTAATTATTCCCTTGCAGCACCATTCTAAGCAGATATACACCCTTCCAAATATATTGAAGTTAATGGGCCTAGAAGGGTATAACTCTGCTTAGGAGTGCATTGTCTGAAATTCATATGTTGAGTGTTGAGATCCCAGATTTCACACTGGAATGGTATGATATATTCCTGCCTTAATATTACATCTCACTTTCTTACATAATTGATTTGGAAGAATGCTCCTGGCAGTTTGTCAATTTCCTCTGCCTGAGAAAATTGATATTGTGCCAGGCATCTATTTAAACTGTTTTCCCAGATAATACAGATGATAAACCAGCACTCACAATTGAAACCAAATTAATATATCTATTGCACACATTTACCAAGCCAACGACTTTCACATTTAGGTTTATTATAAACGATGCTTATTTCTAAACATTTAAATGGACATTAAAAGGGAAGCTTGGAATTCAGAACCTTGTCTTTCCCACAAAAGCACAGATGCATCCATGGGGAACTTGTAAGAAGAATCAGCAGGTGGGAGCGGGAGTCCTTACCCCTTTGATCCCCCACCAATACTTCTTCCCAGCCATTGAAAATGTTTCCCCCCCCCCTTCCCAATGAGACACTGAAATTGTAAATAAGCCTAGCTGTAAATAGGCCTAGAGAGAACTGCCTCAAATATAATTAGCAAGGGAGAATTCACAGATACGGGGGAGTTAAGACCCCTTCTCATCCCACCCACTGTCCCATCCTAGTAGGTGCTCCTGCCACTATGCTATATGACAAATGCAGGCTCAGGAACATATATTAGCCAATATAATGCATTATTCTGCCCTTAGAAGCTTATTGGAAGAAAAGGGTGACTAGACTGGCAGACAAATGGAAGCACAATAAGCTTCCCAATAGAATGTTGCTCTTCCTTTCCTTTTAAAACAACCACAGTAAAGTAACGAAAAATGCAAAATTAGTCGTAGCATCCATTTCCCCCTACATGGTTATTTTTGCCGAATGTGAAAATAGTATGATCATGAGATTTTTATGCGCAACATCGAAAGATGAATAATTATCCCCCTCCCACTTTGGCAACAGTCAACAATACCTCCTTCACACTTAAGATAAACTACCTTTTGTTTTCAAGTACATTAACTGTTTTGAATGAATACACTGTAGCTACATCATCTCTGCAAAGATGACCAGAACTCTGCTTTGCACCTAGCCTACAGATTTTAATTTATTTACAACAATAAGAATCAATGTAAATTACATTCTAAATCACTGATATTATAAAACACAACAGGTTAATAAAGCATAAACAAGGATCAGAACAAAACAAGCCAATAAAAACACAAAATCAGCAGAACTCGGTTCAGTAATACACTATAAAAACCGGAATTAAGTCAAGTCACACCAGTACTTTTCCTAAACAGTATTTTAAATAGTTTGAACTTTGAAGGGACGGTGGCAGGCCAGATTATTGAAGGAGGTAATTCCAGATAATTTAGACAGGATCAGATTGGAAGGGTTATTCTTAAGGCTTCTTCAGGGCTTTAAAGGTCCAAAACAGCAACAAACCCTCTTAATTTAATACTGAAAAATAAAATCTATAAGAGGACCTGGGTGATATACCTAATGTAAAGCTTTCTGTTAACAGCATGAAACTTGGTCCTGTTCCCCACGTATACTCAAACATGGTAAAAAAATCTGATTAGAATCTGGTCTCCAGGGGTTTTTGGAGAGCTCTGCCTTGTGATTTTTCTGTAGCAAAGAAGCATCCCTGGGTTAAATAAATTGCCTGGTATATAAGCAAAACTTGAAACTGTGATAAGATAGCTGCTGAAAAAACATCATGTTTGGTATTATATTTTACCATTCTTTTATCTCATTCCATAATATTGTGTTCTGAGAGCCCTAGGATTACTTTGAAATAGGATAAACAGAGTAGTCAAAACTTTATAATCCCAAACTACAATTTTTCAACATAAAGAAGGATTGATATGATATTTTACTTCTATTCAGCAAAGTGTTTGGACAAAGTCTACAAAATTAATAATTGTGTAACTAAGACCATAAAATACATAGTGTGAAAAAACAATCCCAATAATTAAATAAATTAAGTAAAGGCCCTGGCCCTGGTCAAGGACAGCTGAATGTCTTTTGGGCCAGGGATCACCAGTAAATTGTTCTCGGCTGAGCATAGCATTCCTCAGGGGACATACCAGAGGAGGCGGTACCATCATATATTCTAAAACTGTCCCAATGGATGCATTCTGAGATTTCCCAAATTCTGAACATCCATCAGTACCAAAACTCTTGCACTCACTGATAAAAAATTTTAAAATCTCTCTATGGTGAAGAATTATTCACCACGTGAAAGCATCCAGGCAATTCTGAGAATCAGGCCTAAAGCTTAAAACTTTACTAAGGGTTAATTCAGATGATATCCTGGTAGCATTACCAGAGGCACATAACTTTGTTGACTGCATATATGAAGTGGTACCCATGTGATTTCATTAATTTTCAGCCATGTCAGACCAATGAGGATTCTATCTTCTCAGCTAAACCAATTGAAGCAGGTGCCAAGTGGGACAGGACCTTTCTAGCAGGGGCCCGAAACTCTGAAATGCAGTTCCTTATGAACTATGCACATGTAACTCTGTGCTAACATATAGAAAGAATTGTAAATGTTTAAATAAAGTTTTTCATTAAGCCTTTGTAAAGGCTGTCTTCTGCCAGTGGTTATAGTGATGACCACTAGCACAGATTATTTTTAAAAGGGATTGTACAGATTCATGGATGATAGATCCATTAGTAGCTACTGGCCATATTGACTAAAGGGAACCTCCAAAGTAAACCTCTTGGTAATGTAAGCCTTGGCCCCTGTGCATTGTTTCTTAGTCCTGCAGGGCAACTAGAACAGATGCTAGATCAGATGGATGACAGGTCTGATTCAGCAAGGCTGTTCTTATGTTCTTTTGCTATTTTACTACTGCTATAGTGCAGATTTATTGTGTATATTGACTGATTTTGTTTTTATTGAGCAGTTGTGCAATTCCAGCTGTTGGAAGCTTCCTTGGATTTTAAAAAGACGGGGGTAGAATTAAAAAAAAATAAAGTTTAAAAAATATGTACTGTGGTTAGGTATAGCGGCAACTATAGTGCCAGGTTTATACCTGATACATCTTTCAGTTGCTGTAAGACCAGGCCACAATCATGACACATCTACAGATTTGCTAGAAGTAACATGCTGGGTACTATTTAGTTTAATAATTAATGAGTTCTTCGGGTATTTCAATAGGAGGTTTTTTTGTGCTTTCAAAATTATTCCAGGTCCCTTGAAATTCAGAAAGCTATTACTACATACTGACGATATTTTCTTTTGAGGACACAGTTAATCAGCTGTAGGCTTGTCTTCTCTGAACTCAGGCAGCAGATGTTCTCCTTTTCATGCCAATGGGGAACCTGACAGGCTGATTTTGCTGCTTTGGTTTGGAGGAAAGTCAGAGCTAAGTGCTCGTTAACCCTTTACCAGTGCTACTGATGCTCTCCCCCACACAAAAAGAGAGAGATTAGCCTGGCCTAATCACATAATTTGGAAACAAAACATTACACACTTAAAGATCTGATCTGATATATGCAAGTATTGTGCCAATTAAAATA
This sequence comes from Gekko japonicus, assembly GCF_001447785.1. Taxonomy (NCBI): domain Eukaryota; kingdom Metazoa; phylum Chordata; class Lepidosauria; order Squamata; family Gekkonidae; genus Gekko; species Gekko japonicus. Next base: position 1,167,789 of record NW_015165832.1, on the reverse strand, counting down.
AGAAATATTTTGACATTTGACTGTTACTAATAGTAGAATTTATTGGCATTACAGAAGTGAAATTCTTTACTTCTCCAAAGCTGATGGTGACTTTTATTACAGAAAATGGGGAGCCATTCTTTGTAAAAATGGATTATTTGCTACATATTAGAGCGGGTCTGTAGAAATTCCCTCAGTGGGAGTACAGGAAGTGTTTCTACTGAGTGGGCAAGTTACCTGGAGGGGGTAGGAGATGCAACCACTTCTCACTTTGAATTTTGAGAAGAGAGAACTGAGAAATTAGCTGGGATTATTTGTTTCCAGACTGGCTCAATCTTATCAGATGTTGGAAGCTAAGCAGGGTTGGCTCTGGTTTGTATTTAGATGGGAAACCATTGAGGAAGAGTAGAATTGCTACGCAGAGGAAGGCAGTGGCAAACCAATTCTGCTCACGTCTCTTGCCTTGAAAACCCCATGGTCCTGGGGTCACCATCAGTCAGTTTGATGCCATATAATCATTTGTTTTTGTTGTTTTTTAATATTTCTTAAAAAACAACAGAAAATCCCTGACCTATCTTTCCAGTGTTGTAATACAAGGGGTTTTTTAGCTATAGGAAAGGCACAGAGAGTCTATTTTTGTAGACTATTGGTTAGCCTCTAGGAAACGAGTGGATAGTTTAACAGTACATAAGCATCCTCAAATCAATGAACATTATAATATAAAATTGATATAAGTAATAACTTCTTCCTGGAAAAAACAAATGACTGGGCATACCAAAAGCATATGTTTTGTTTTGTTTGTTTGTTTATAATATTTCTGTGCTGACTCTTCAGATTCTTGCTCAAAATGAACGACAAACTGTCATTATTGATGAGAGGGACAACAGACCCAACATTTCAAAAGACGTGGAAAAAACTGTATGACTGGTATAATATAAATGCATAGTTTAAAGTAATGAAATTTTTGATATTATTAATCTCTTTGAGTTTAATAGAAACTATGGTAAAAAGATAAGAGTATACAGAAACTTAGCAAACCTATAGAAAGTGATTTAACAAAATTTTTAAATATGGTAATAGAGTAATAAGAAAATATACTGATCTCTTTGTATGTCTTATGTATGTAAGTGGTTGTTTGTTTATATGTTGTATGTATGTGTTTAATAGGAAAATAATAAAAGTGTGCCTATGGGTACTTTAAAAAAACAAAAAACACAACCCATTAGACAAAAGCACCATAAAAAGTATCCATAAAACAGAGGCAGATCATTAAAGAGCTGGCAAGATAAAGCCGATAATTAAAAGCCCAGGTAAAAAGTTATATTTGAGCCTGGTGCCTAAAAGAAAGTAAAGTAGGGACCAGGCAAACCTCAAGGGCTTTCCAAAGGTGAGGTGCCACCACAGAAAAGTCCCTCACCACCCACCTCACCTCTGAAGACAGAGACACAGAGAGCAGGGCTTGAGAGTCAGATCTTAACTGATGGGGGGAATAGTATGGGAGGAGATGATGCTTCAGGTACCCAGGAACTAAGCTGTAATTGCCTTAAACGTGAGAACCAGCACTTTGAGTTGTGCCAGGAAACAGATGGATAACCAGTGCAGATCTTTTAGCCCTATATCCAACCCCTGACAGCCATCTGGCTGCCATATTTTAGACCAATTGAAGTTTCTAAACCATTTTCATAGGTAGCCTCATGTAGCATGCATCATAATATTCTAACTTGAATGTGATCCACAGCATGCATCGCTGTGGCCAGATTTGAGGAATGGCCTTAGCTGATAAAAGGCTACGTGTACCACAGAAGAGATCTGAGCCTCCAGCCATAGGCCGGGATCCAGTAGAACCCCGAAGCTCCTTTAGGGAGTGTGCAACAACCTCCAGGACATGCTGGCTCCAAGGTCCCCAAGCAGCTTCTCCATTGACTAACAGCATCTCAGTCTTGTCTAAACTGAACTTCAGTTATTGGCCCTCATCCATCCCCTTACCTTTTGCAGGCACCTATTTAGGACTTCCACAGACCCACCTGGCTTTGCTGTTAAGGAAATATTTGGCTGGGTGTCATTCACAAGTGACATCTTACTCCAAATCCCTGGATGACCTCTCCCAGTGATGTTATGTAGATGTTAAATAGCATGGAATTATAAAATGGAACCCTGTGGGACCTCACAGCATAAATGCCACTGGTCCAAGCAGCAGTCCCCCAGCACCATCTTCTGAAGCTGGTTGGCCATGTCAGAGCCGAACCACAAAAGCACTATGCCCACTACTCCCAGCCCAGCCAGCCACTTCAAAAGGATACCATGGCTGATGGTATTGAAAGCCATTTGAGAAATGCAGGAGAATCAACAGGGATACACTGCCCCTGTTACTTTCCCTGGGAAGGTCATTAGTCAGGGCCCTTCACAACCCAGAAAAGCTCTACCAAACAGCATTGCACAGACATGATGATGGCCGAAAAGTGAAATCACTTCCCTCCCATCATTGTCACAGAGTAGGCACAATACTGTGTTCTCACCTGTATTTGGTCACATCCACTTCATGTTTTTCTCCATTTGTGCTCTAATTAGCTAAAACCCAAGGTGAAGCTGTACAGGATTAGCCCACCCAGGCCAGTCCAGGGATGAGAGGGAACCCTGTACTTTTCAGTACATTAAACAACAAACCACGAGATGGTCTATACCCTCTCTGGTTTCCAGACAATTTGCCACAGAACCTCTTTTCACTAGTCCCTGCTTTTCCTAAGCGAAGAGATTCCAAACCCTTAGTTGGCATCTGGGACAGAACACATTAGCAACTCAATCCAGAGATGCACACTTTTACTCTTACAAAGGTAGCTTAAACGGTCAGGGTTAGCCACAAGATTTAGCCTTGGAGTTCACGTTACAACATCAGAGACAAATTAGCAATAAGAAGGATCTTTATTCAGTACAGAGCTTAGCAGACAGACTATAAGAGATTACTGAAAACAAGAAAAACCTATGGCTCTTTGCCTTAACTACACATTAAAGATTCATAGTTACCAATTCAGGAACATCCAACAGTCCAGAATAGTCCAAGGCAGGGGTCGTTTCATAGAAAAAGAGCTAGGGGAACTCATTAGCATAACTCATTAGCATATGCCACACCCCCTGACATCACCGGAAGTATGTCATGAGGCCACACCCCCTGAATGCACTCGCCCGCTTCAGGAGAGGGGATCAAAGTGTAATACAAGCCTCCTCCGAGACTTGATCACACCAATCTCAACTCTCTCTTGGATCTTGATGCCTGCCAGTCATACCCCCTGCCTGGGGGAAGCCGCGCTGGACCAAAATACAGTCCAAACTGCTGTAAGGAACACCCGTCCACCCTGAGCACTTTCAGGGTGCATCAAATCGCCATTTTACCCCGACTGGAAGCAGGGGATGGGGCTTCGTCATGTGCCCCGCCCCCCGCACCTCACCCGGGGGAACTGCGATCCCCTGCGATCCCTCCGAAATGACCCCTGGTCCAAGGAATTTTGAAGAGAAATCCCATCTTTGCACACCCATGTGCTCCAAGTCACCAAGCAGGTCTTTGTTTTCCAAGAGACAGCATTTCAGGTGCAGTAAAACAGGCAGCAAGAGCCTCAGAGCTAATAGAACAAGAGACTCGAGAACAACAAGAAGAGACTCACTCCCATAGGGATCAAACAATTATACCCCAATCTAATCATGATTAGCCGTGGCCATTTGGCCAATCACGAGCAGCAGGGGTGTGTGGCCAATTTCAGGTTGCCATAGCTGCACATAAGGTGTATGTATAGATTAGCTAGGAGTTTGGAGACCTCGCCTGCAGTCATGTGACCTCAAACTCCAGCTACTTCATTGTGTACATGACTTGTCGCATGTGGGCCAGGAAGTGGAGCCATGAGGTCTGGCTTTTGGCATGAAGGTGTGAAAGAATGTGGGTTTATGGCATGGCTATTGAGGCCATGTGGCCTCACCATTTGGCTTGGAACAGGAAATAAGACACAGCTTGTTATCATAATGTAATCACAGGAAAAGGCATGTGGATATAGAAAGCAGAAAGCAATTTTTCTATACAGAAGCTGCTTTCTGCAGATATACTGCCTTGTGTTGGACCACAGACACCTGCCAGAAACAACTGTGCAACACCTACCAACACATCATAAAGCAGTGTACTTTCAGGTTCTTCAGTATATACTGATTTTTTTTTTTGTACTTTGTAGTCAGTACGAGAGAGAGAGGATATTATTAAAAGTGTGCCTATGGGTACTTTAAAAAAACAAAAAACACAACCCATTAGACAAAAGCACCATAAAAAGTATCCATAAAACAGAGGCAGATCATTAAAGAGCTGGCAAGATAAAGCCGATAATTAAAAGCCCAGGTAAAAAGTTATATTTGAGCCTGGTGCCTAAAAGAAAGTAAAGTAGGGACCAGGCAAACCTCAAGGGCTTTCCAAAGGTGAGGTGCCACCACAGAAAAGTCCCTCACCACCCACCTCACCTCTGAAGGCAGAGACACAGAGAGCAGGGCTTGAGAGTCAGATCTTAACTGATGGGGGGAATAGTATGGGAGGAGATGATGATTCCGGTACCCAGGAACCAAGCTGTCATTGCCTTAAAGGTGAGAACCAGCACTTTGAGTTGTGCCAGGAAACAGATGGATAACCAGTGCAGATCATAAAGCAGTGTACTTTCAGGTTTTTCAGTATATACTGAATTTTTTTTTGTACTTGGTAGTCAGTACGAGAGAGAGAGGATATTATGCAGCAGTTTGTAGAATTTTCAGATGGAAGAAGCTCTACCCATCATGTCCAGATTTTTGAAAATAGCATACAATCAGGACAGCTATCCATTTATGCTGACTTCAGTGGTTGCAAGACCATTGATCTATGTCACATTACCACTGTGGTGACTCCTCCCAGCTAGGCAAAACTAGGCAGCTTCAATTGGCAAATTGCAGGCAGCCTTGAAGGCTTGCAAATTATCAGTTATTACCTTTATTTTAAAATTTTGTTATATTTTTATTTCTGGAAGAGCACCATCTGGATTTTCCATCTCATGTCACGTATACTAACATTTTTGGTTCTCGCTCTACCATACCTTCTGATTTTTGTTATTTATGCTATTTATAATCCACCTTTCTTACCGACACTCAAGGCAGATTACACAATGTAAATCAATACAACCAACAGGATGAGCCATCCAATAAACAATGCAATAGGATTTGCATTGCAGAAATCTAAAACCAAGTAGAAATCTGAAAACAGAGCTGAAACCAAACATAAGCATTAACATGGCATGTTGAACCATGCAGAAATCACAAAGTAGGACCATACTTAACAACCAGAGACAGTATGTACTATACACAGTAGTAGAGTCCACAGTCCCTGACGAAAGCATCTTTCTGAACTATTTTGTTACAGTACAGCCCTATTACCTGTGTAGAAAATCCCTCCTGAATAATTCAGTTTTGCATAGTTTGTGGAATGCCAGGAGGGTGGGAGCCTCCCTGACCTCCTCAGGCTGTTCGATAAGAGGGAAGGGACAACGGAGTGGCGCCTACAGAAGGCCCTGATGAGATTAAACTACATTCTCCAAAATTATGTTTGCAGTGGCTTGCAAAATTTAGGTTAACAACAAAAGTTTTCTTGGTGTCTAATGTGTTGGTCTGCAGTAAAACACATTTACCCTATGAAATACAAATATTTGTAATTTATTTATTTATTAATTATTAAAACATTTATACCCTGCCTTTTGTCATGTGGCCTACAATAAGAGTTTTAAAACATTTCCAGTTAAAGCAGAATAAAACGACAAATCTGAATCTCTCCGACACTGTGTTGAATGGGTATGTTGGTCTGACGCACTGTTTCACAAAGTATACATTCTTTAACAACTTGTTTAAGAGTACACCTTCTTGAATTTTATTTGGAAATTATTGTTCATGGTCATCTCCTTTAAATGAAGCAGTTTATCTAATACTATTTTGCCCTCTAAATAGATAATAACTGTCCTGCATATGTAAATTCATGTGTTGAGGAGAAAACAGTGAGAGAATTCCCACACGAGTTTGCATTTTGAGAACTTTTTCTATGAGATAGCTTTGATACAGACAAGGAATCTTTTAGCCTTATACTCTGGAATAAAATGCAAATAAAACATAGACATCTTGTGAACAGGTTTGCAAACAGCTTGTCACACTGAAAAATTATAATCAATGTGACATGAACATTCCACTTTCGTTTATTATTGAGCCATAATTCTACCAAAGGGAGTTCATTCATGCGAATTATAAAACCCAAATTGGCTGTTCACTTTCTATAATTTACCCGTGAGGTTTACATGCAGTTTTCCTTTTAAAGAAAAATGGCAAAGTGCTACAGCCTTTCAACAGCTTTAAATAAACTGCCTCCTCTTTTACTTGAATCTGTCTCTAACAGCACACAAGATTTATGGAGACTCACAGTGCTCTTTTGGTAAAAGAAGAAGAAGCCAGTACTCACATACAAGTTTGCACCAATTTCAATTCTCCCATCAGAACTTGGGAGAGCCCCCCTCCCAAGGTGCTGGTACTCAGTACCGGTGAGTACCACCACAAATAAATGCCCTGGGGAATTGGATAACAGGGAATATTTGACCAAACCAAACACACAGGGGACAGGAGGGCAGCCAGATGGCTGCTGGGCATGGTTGGGTTTGCCCTACAGCCAACCCAAACAACATCTACCTTATAATCAATAATGAACCAACTGACATCCACCTCATAGCACAACACCTACTTCATGGAGCAACATCCACCTCAGCAAACATCCACCTCTTCAAACATCTTCCTGTACAAGCAAGCCCCCATTCGAGTACCTCTTTCCATCGCATTTGTAGAATTCACAATCACAACAGATTATCTGTACAATATGTTCTGCTAACGTTCTGCTAATGGAGAAGAACCATCCAGAAGAACTACTAATGATGAAGAACCATCCACGGATGGGCAGTGACCAGGGATGTTTGTGTTTGGGCCTATGGGGGGACTTGGGGGGACTTGGAGCGTTGTGAGCCTTGTTTCTTTGTTTGGGCCTATGGGGGGGCTGGGACTTGGAGCGTTGTGAGCCTTGTTTCCTTCATTGTGGTGTCTGGCTGGGGTATCTGCCAAACTGGCTGTGGGGTAATCTTAGGAAGTCCTCATCGAAACTCTGGGGATGCCTGGTCTGTTTTTCTGTCTTTCATTTCCTGTCTTTTTAGACATGAAGGGTGGTCCTGCGAAGCTTCACATAAGTTTCCACTAATCCATGGAGTAGAAGTATTTGCCACGGTGGATGGGTGCTCTCTGGATCCAGTTGCAGACTAGTATAATACACATCTAAGTGACTGCATGACTGCACCCTTCTTATACCAACTGCAAGCCAGAGCCTGGACACATTGCATCCAGGAGTCTGGGGGTGGGCTTTCCCTTTGTTCCATGGCTCCAGTCTTCCCCTTTCATTTGCACCACTGGCAAGGTGATTGCAGTGCATAGAAAACTTTCCAAGGCAACTAGCATGCTGGACTTCCTTTTCATGGCACCATGATTCGTGGCTCTATAATAATCCTCTCTCACTTGACCCACTGTCAAGATTATAGCTGTGCACAGCCAACCTACCCCATTCTAATTTTGTTATGCTCTTTACTGTGCGCCCAACCACATGCAGCCTTGGTCCGTGCCCTTCCTGGCTTATTAAAGCTGGCCATGAAGGGTTCCGAGGTGCTCTCAGGGAAATTATCAACATTTCCCTCTCTGAGGGGCAATTCCCGGGTGTACTCAAGGAAGCGATGGTCCGCCCTGTTCTGAAAAAAAATCTTTGGATCTGGCCGAATTGGCCAACTATCGGCCAGTTTCCAATTTGCCCTATTTGGGCAAACTAATTAAGAGGGCGGTGGTGACACAGTTGCAGGGCTTTCTGGATGATGCTTCCATATTAGATCCCTTCCAGGCTGGTTTCCGCCCGGGACATGGGATGGAGACGGCGCTGGTCGCTCTGACGGATTATCTCTGGAGGCATCTGGATCAGGGCAATGTGGCGGTATTGCTGTTGTTCGATCTGTCAGCCATGTTTGACACAGTCGACCAACAGCTGCTGACCCACTGCCTCGCCGACATGGAGATCCAGGGGCTGGCCTTGCAATGGCTTGCTTCCTTTCTCCAGGGTTGGGGTCAAAGGGTGGCACTAGGGGAACAGCAGTCCAGGAGACACCCAATGGAATGTGATGTGCCTCAAGGGGTAGTGCTGTCCCCAATGTTATTTAACATCTATATGCGCCCCCTTGCCCAGATTGCCCGGAGACATGGGCTGGGTTGTCATCAGTACGCTGATGATACCCAGCTCTATCTGATGTTGGACAGCCAAGTTGGACTCCAGACCGGAAGATCTGGACCTGGCTTTGCAAGCTGTGGCTGGTTGACTGAGCTGGCTGAAACCGAATCCGGTGAAGACGGAGGTCCTGGTCCTGTGCCTGAGTCGGAGCTGTTCAGGGGTGGGATTCCTGCTCCTGACCTTCGGTGGGGCACCATTGGTGCCAGTGCCAGAGGTTAGGCTTGCCCTCTGTCAGCAGCTACCACCTCTCCTCCTGGGCACCTGAAGGGGCTTTTTACCATCACAAGAAATGTGGGGGAGGGTCAGGGGTGCATCAAGAGGCTGCTGAGAGACCTCTTGAGGTCCATTCGTGTTTCTCCTGCACTGCCTGCACTGCCAGCCCCTCTGCTTGTCCTTCAGTGTGGGTGGCACTTGGGTGGCACAGGGATGCCCTCAACACCATGGGCACTCTGTTGGACCCAGTGAGTGGAGGGCACTCACGCATCCATGGTCATGACCCATGGGCCCCCCTGCACTCTGTGTGCACAGCGAGGACTTGGGGTGCCTGTAGGGTGCAGATGGGATGCTCCCCTTCCCACTAACAGGTGGCCTGGGCTTCTGACGGGAGGAGGTCTCTTTAAGGAGTGGTGTTGTTCAGGGGAGGAGCAGTGCTTCTCTGGGTTGCCCCTTTCCACCCTCTGCCAGGGTGGCTTGGCTTGGCACCCTCCACTTGTTACTCTCATTGGTCCTGCCTGCCCTGTCTGGTACGCTGCCCCCGCACAGCTACAACACTGGGACAGACCACTGCAGTGGAAGCACCACAGATGCCAATGTGCCAGCACCTGCCTTTTCTTCCTTTTTGGCCACCGCGTAACTTTCCTTTTTGGAAAGTCATGGTGCAGTCATGGCACAGGGTAGCTCTGTGAGATAGTCGACCAGCACATGCTGACACAGCCATAGTTCGTTGACATCCAACAGCTCCATATGCAATGGGGAACAAAGGAAATACAGAAGAGAGGAAACAAAAGAAACACAGAGCCCTCCACCAGTAGGAATATTATGGCATGATTGCGATGAGCCCTAGAGTACATATACTACAGGGAACTCTACAGCTGTGGATTCGTCCCCTCCTTACAAGTTCTGTTTCCCCAAATGCACAAACAGGGGAGGAAACATGGCCACTGCAACCTGGGTTTTCACATTCTTCTGTGATCCTAAATCCCTTTGGCATTCTTGTTCCCATACTTTTGTTCCCCTGCCAGAAATGTGTCAGATGAAGTTATCGAAGAGCGGCTATTAAAGCAAATGCTGTGCATAGAATAGAATCTTCAGCATGAGTTTTAGATTATTGCTGGGTTGTAGTCCAACCCATTTTAATGACAGCATTAAAATAATGACAACATTCCTATTAACTATAATAGAACTGGGTACCAATTTCATATCCATATATTGAGATAGCACCTCAATGGATTGCAGCTATGACCTACACAATACTAAAAGTACTTAAAGGTATATTTTCCTATTATTCATATTGGAACAGTTTCAGTATCTGTATTTCATATCACTCTTTTCATTGGATTGGACCCTACAGAACTGTTCTGCTAATGGAAGAAATTTCCTCTGGCTTCTTGCACCAGAAGAAAACACCACTGTTAGTAGAAAAGTTCAGTAGGATCCACATCCAACTATGTTTGTTAAGCAACTCTTGGGCCCTTGAAACAAAGGAAATGACAAGTCATGTATAGAAAAATAAATGAAAGGGAAAGTGAAGACTTAAGCGCAACTGATTTGCTGCATGCTCAGCTCTCATTCTGTAATGTAAAATGAAACTAAAAAGCCTTATTCTGTTTAGCTCTAAAAAACAGCAAATTTTAACACATCACATTTTTCTGGATTTTCATTTTTATTCTAAAATCAATTTTGCAACAGTTTTGTTCGGAAAAGCACTTTGCTGTCTCAGCTCAAAATACCCCTCATTCCTCTTTCCAACAGCCATAATTTTTGTGCTTATCTTTTCAGTTTTTCCTAACTTTCCTGTAATTTGTCATGAGGGGTTGGATCCTATGGACGGCAAGGTGTTTGCGGAGGCAGATCTTCCCTGCCTCCCTTTGGCGTCCTTTCCCTATGACTCAACAAAGCACCAGTGCTGAGAGTTGGGGGAGCCTCCGAAGTGATGTCAGGGGGCGTGGCATATGCAAATAAGTTATGCTAATGAGTTATGCTAATGAGCTCCGGCAGCTCTTTTTCTACAACAAGACCCCTGGTCATGAGGATGCATTGGGTTGGATCCTATGGACGGCAAGGTGTTTGCGGAGGCAGATCTTCCCTGCCTCCCCTTCCCCTCCTTTCCCTATGACTCGACAAAGCACCAGTGCTGAGAGTTGGGGGAGCCTCTAAACAAAATGCCATACAGCAGCAGGGGCCGCGGTGAGGAGGAGAAATGTGCAAATTTGTGGAAATGAAGAGATGACATTTTACCCAGGAGATCCCTCTGGCCATAAACATTGTCTTTGGGGAAGTCACAGGGAACTACTGGGGGAAAGAAGATCTGCTTCCATGAACTCCTGGCACTTACAGTAGGCTCCAGCCCATCATTTTAAAAACAATAGTCCAAGTTCTTAGGATGTTAGAAAATAAAGAGGGGATGGTCTGAGGCCAGGGTGGCCAACTCTGGGTTGGGAAATTTCTGGGTATTAAGGCGTGGAGCCAGGAGAGTGCAGGGTTTGGAGCGGGGAGGGGAGGAGTACAACCCCCCCCCCAAAGATGTAATTTTCTCAGACTACAGGGAACTGATCTCATTAGACTACAGGGAAATGATCTCTGTAGTCTGGGAATCAGTTGTAATACTGGAAGATCTCCAGGCTCTGCCTGGAGGTTCAAAACCCTGAGGCACACAAATAAAACTCTTGATTAGGTTCCATTATTTTTTTTTCCATTTTCATGCTTGCTCAATTGATCTGAGCTAAACTGTGTATTTCCTCCATATATCTTTGCTCACCATCCTGATTCAGCCACAGCCAGATATGTCCATAGCTGTGCAATACAACTAAGACATTATAGGATGAATGAATCACTGAAGCTAATCAAGTTTTTCTAAGGCTGTATCTTGCAATTAGATTAGAATATTGATGTTATGTGTTGCTACATTATTCACTTAGCGTATGGCTTCCTGATTAGCTTTAGAAATAAAATTGTGCTGTTATAAAATTTTATGGCTACAGGAGAATCATAATTGAATTCCCATTAATATTAGGGCCAATTAAATGGTAGTGATGTGATGAGGTCACAATGAGTTGCCATTTTTGAAAAATCTTCCAGCGCATCAAGTTGGTGCCTCACCATTGGCTGACTTATGTCAGAGCTGGTTAACCGGGATCTGGGCTCCAGCCAGTGGCAGTTCCTATAGCAGTTTGCTAGAGGACAACCATTTTTCTCTGCTGAGTGCCTCCACCTGGGTAGGGAGAATATAGTGCCCTTACTGGAAGGTGTAAGGAGCAGTAATGGAGGCTACAAGGCTGCTACTTCTGCAACATGCATGTGCACTGCTGCCAAGTGTATAGCAGCATTTACCACAGACCAGGGATGTCATCAACTGCTTCCATGTTGGAATTTGCTAGCAAGCAAAAATTATCCTTTAGCATGACTTAACATCATTCTATAATGCTGCTTATTCTGCTTGCTTAAGAATGCACTCTTGTGCCTTAGGAGCTGGCAGAATAGCTGGAAGCTTCAGAAGCAGTTTCAGCCGGCTGAGCACAGCTTTTACCAGTAGATAAAGACCCCAAGAAGGTGGGAAAATATTCTTAAGAACATAAGAGACACCAATGTTGGATCAGGCCAAAGGCCCATCCAGTCCAACACTCTGTGTCACACAGTGGCCAGAAATACCACGTGCCATCAGGAGGTCCATCAGTGGGGCCAGGACATTAGAAGCCCTCCCACTGTTGACCCCCCCAAGCACCAAGAAGACAGAGCATCACTTGCCCCAGAGCCCCTATCTATACCTTGTGGCTAATAGCCACTGATGGACCTCTGCTCCATATGCTTATCTAATTCCCTTTTGAAGCCGTCCATGCTTGTAGCTGCCACCACCTCCTGTGGCAGTGAATTCCATATGTTAATCACTCTTTGGGTGAAGAAGTACTTCCTTTTATCCGTTCAAACCCGACCACTCAGCAATTTCATTGAGTGCCCACGAGTTCTTGTATTGTGAGAAAGGGAGAAAAGTACCTCTTTCTCTACCTGCTCTATCCCATGCATAATCTTATAAACCTCAATCATATCTCCCCTCAGTTATCGTTTCTCCAAGCGAAAGAGCCCTAAGCGCTTTAACCTTTCCTCATAGGGAAAGTGTTCCAACCCTTTTATCATTCGAGTTGCCCTTTTCTGCACTTTTTCCAAAGCTATAATATCCTTTTTAAGGTGTGGTGACCAGAACTGCACACAGTATTCCAAATGAGGTCGCACCATTGATTTATATAGCGGCATTATGATATTGGCTGATCTGTTTACAATACCCTTCCTAATAATCCCCAGCATAGCATTGGCCTTCTTTATTGCAGTCACACACTGTCTCGACATCTTCAGTGAGTTATCTACTACAACTCCAAGATCTCTCTCTTGATCAGTCTCTGCCAGTTCAGACCCCATCAATGTGTATTTATATTTAGGATTTTTGGCTCCAATGTGCATCACCTTGCACTTGGCCACATTGAACCCCATTTGCCATGTTGACGCCCACTCGCCCATCCTTGACAGATCCCCTTGGAGTGCCTCACAATCCTCACTGGTTTTCACCACCCCGAACAACTTTGTATCATCCGCAAATTTAGCCACTTCACTGCTTACTCCCATCTCCAAATCATTAATGAACAAGTTAAAAAGCAGTGGACCAAGTACTGATCCCTGCGGTACCCCACTGCTTACCACCCTCCACTGAGAAAATTGCCCACCTACACTCACTCTCTGTTTTCTATGAACTAGCCAGTTTTTGATCCATAAAAGGACTTGTCCTTCTATCCCATGATTTTTGAGCTTACTTAGGAGCCTTTGATGAGGAACTTTATCAAAAGCTTTCTGGAAGTCAAGGTAAATAATATCTATTGGATCCCCCTTGTCCACATGTTTGTTCACCCCCTCAAAGAACACTAACAGGTTAGTGAGACAAGATCTTCCCTTACAGAACCCATGTTGAGTCTGCCTCAATAGGTTTTGTTCATCTATGTGCCTACTAATTCTTTCCTTAATAATGGTTTCCACCAATTTACCCGGTATCGACGTCAGACTGACTGGCCTGTAATTTCCCGGATCTCCTCTGGAACCCTTTTTAAAGATGGGAGTGACATTAGCTACCTTCCAATCCTCAGGAATGGAGGCAGATTTTAAGGAAAGATTACATATCTTTGTCAGGAGATCTACAAGTTCACATTTGAGTTCTTTCAGAACTCTCGGATGTATGCCATCTGGGCCTGGTGATTTTTCAGTTTTTAAGTTGTCTATCAGTTTTAGGACCTCCTCTCTCATCACCTCAATCTGACTCAGGTCTTCCAACACCCCTCCTGAAATCAGTGGTTCTGGAGTGGGCAAGCACTTCTCATCTTCCACAGTGAAGACGGAGGCAAAAAATGCATTTAGCTTCTCAGCCATTTCCCTATCATCCTTCAATACTCCTTTTACCCCTTGGTCGTCCAAGGGCCCCACTGCCTCCCTGGCTGGTTTCCTGTTTCTAATGTATTTGAAGAAAGTTTTATTGTTGGTTTTTACGTTTTTTGCTATATGCTCCTCATATTCCCTTTTTGCCTGCCTGACCTCAGACTTGCATTTTATTTGCCATAGCCTGTGTTCCGTTTTATCAGCCTCACTGTGACTAGCTTTCCACTGCTTAAAGGAATTCTTTTTACTTTTTACAGCCTCCATTACTCTGTTTGTTAACCATGCAGGCTTTTTCCTATACCTGTTTGTGCCTTTCCTAACCTGCGGAATATATATTTTTTGAGCTTCTAGGATCGTAGTTTTAAATAGATCCCAAGCTTCCCCAATTGTTTTGACCCTTTCTACTTTTCCTTTCAGTTTCCTCCCCACGTGTCCCCTCATATCAGAGAAATTACCCCTTTTAAAGTTAAAAATGGTTGTGTGAGTCTTTTTGGCCAATTCTCTATTTGTACAAATGATGAACTCAACAACATTATGATCACTGTTTCCAAGCGGTGCAATCACTTTTACATCTCTCACCAGGTCTTGAGTGTTACTTAGGACCAAATCAAGGATCGCCTCTCCCCTGGTAGGTTCCGTGACCATCTGCTCCATAGCACAGTCATTTAGAGTGTCTAGAAACTCAATCTCTTTTTCCCGACTAGAACACATATTGACCGGAAAGCGATGGCGAACCTCAACAGCATGATAAAAAGTAGAGACATCACCCTGCCAACAAAAGTCTGCATGGTCCAAGCAATGGTATTCCCAGTAGTCATGTATGGCTGCGAGAGTTGGACTATAAGGAAGGCCGAGCGCCGAAGAATAGATTCTTTTGAACTATGGTGCTGGAGAAGACTCTTGAGAGTTCCTTGGACTGCAAGGAGATCAAATCAGTCAATCCTCAAAGAAATCAACCCTGACTGTTCCCTGGAAGGCCAGATAATGAAACTGAAGCTCAAATACTTTGGCCACCAAATGAGAAGGGAGCACTCACTGGAGAAGACCCTGATGCTGGGAAAGATTGAAGGTCAAAGAAGACGGGGACGGCAAAGGATGAGATGGTTAGACAGTGTCATAGATGCAACGAACATGAAGTTGAGCAAACTTCAGAGGATGGCGGAAGACAGGAGAGCCTGGCGTGATCTGGTCCATGGGGTCGCGAAGAGTCGGACTCGACTGTGCGACTGAACAACAAAAGTTGTGTATCCAGTACCTTTTCTTACATTGCTAGTGATAAAGTGATTGCCTGCCATAGGAAATGTTACTGGCCAAGACTGAAACTACATCTGTAGAATCAAATTGCTGGTGAACCAGGGATATACATTGCAACCAATTGACATGAACACAGTATTGTGAAAACCAGTTGTATCGTACCTGTATTTCACATTATTTTTCTCTGAAATTTAAATTTCATGTACATTCATGTAATGCCTGACTACACTGGAGAATCCTGCTTTACATTTATAGACAAAGTTGGTACCATAGATCTATATCTGTGACATTTATAGATTTCAGTGGAGTTGAGCAGAACAACAGAATTTTGTTGCTATTGTTCAGAAATGTACTATAGTACTACAAATCTTATTTTGTAGTATTCAAGGCCCATATCTGAATTTTCCATAGAAACAAGGGCCTGTGCATACTTCTTTCAACCACATACTAAAAACAGGCTAGCACAAGGTACACCATACTCCCTGGTTCTCCTTGCGACCTATCACTAGGCCTGGAGGTGGAAGTTTATCACAGCTCAGTACTCACCTCTGCCCTGATATCAATGCTCTATCTTCAGTTGCTCTAATATATTGGCTGCCATATGCCAATAGGCGTGTAGTGTCCCCTGGTATGGCTTGTTCTGCCTCTGAGTACAGCTGCAAAGTCCATCTGTCCTCCACTTCACTTGTGCGTCAAGAAGTATGTGATGAGTCATAGGGGAGAGAAAATGTCCTTCTCACAGAACCTATCTATATACTCTCAGTTCTTCCCTTGGTTCAAAATTACACAAACTGGGCCTGTTCTCAGAATGCCTTTACCCAGATCCCTTGTTGTTCCTGTCCTCTGGGGACCAAGTATGTTACAGTGGATAGTTGTGTTTGGACCACCTGGGAGAGCCATGTTCGAAACTCTGCTCATGCATAAAGCTTATTAGGTTTCTTTGGGCAAATCATGATTTCTCATCCTAATCTGTTTACAGGGATGTCATGGAATAAAACAGGACAAGTCCCATGTATACAGCTCTGAGCTTCTTGGAAAATAAAAATACAATAAAAATAAAAAGTAAGGCTCCCACATATCTATTGTGGCTTTGAATGTCAGGTTTAAATCATGCCATTATTAACTAATTTAGAGTCAAACATTACCTATACCAGGAAGAAGTTTATTTCATGGCGAAGTTCTCGGATTTTTGCAAGCAAATATTGTCAAAGTTTTTTAAAAAAACAACCTTTATTGGCATAGATCATAATTATACAAGCAAATATTGTCTACTTCTGCCTAGTTCATGAAGTTCACCTCATATTCAGGGCATCCAGTACAGATGAACTCATCAAAGAGAAACGTGTGAGTAATACAGTATTATTCTGTTTAATTGAACTAATAGTTTAATTCACAAAACATACAGAAGCACTTTCTAATGCATAAAGATTTTACAGGGTTCACAATATTAATACTATTAGCATATAAAACACTAGTTATAAAAAGTTTTGCCAAGACTCATCAGTCATTATAAATAATATTTACTGCTTTACTCAAATTGCAATAATGGAGGATGAAAATGTCTGGCTCAAGAATGGAAAGGATGATAGCCTCACTAATGAATGTAGCCCGCTGAGGTTTTGCTTAGCGTAAATCTTGATGTTTGAGGCACTATTAAATTAAATTAAATGTCTCAGTATCCGTATGCAGTTAATATCAGTGACCACAATGAGCACAAAATAGTCTGCTGAAGTAAATGGAAAAACTGTTGAACTTAATAGAGCTGAAGTAGGCCCAATATATCATACAGAACTAGATGATGTTGGGTTTGCAAAAATACAACCCATTAAACATAACTGTGGAGAAAATTATGGTTTACCCATTGCCTGAAGCTGAGGACTCTGCAGGGTTACCAATCTCTAGATGAGGCCTGGAGATCTCCAGGAATTACAATTCTTCTTCAGACTACAGATATTAGTTCCCTGGGATGAAATGGCAGTGTTGGAAGGTAGGCTTGATGGCCTCACATCCCTCCTGACCTCTCTACCCTTCCTATACTCCCAGGCACCATCTCCAAATATTGAAGAATTTCCCAAACTGGAGTTATACAGAGTTGTAAAATTCCTAGAGATCCAGGAGTGAAGCAGGGTTGCAAGGCATGGCCTGGCAACCATGAGAAGGGGGAAGCAGGGTCTTCCATGGTGGGTGATCAGCACCCCACAGTCAGTAACATAACTTCCAGTGTGACCCAGAAGTGACATCAAACTGAGGGCAATACTGTAGCATTTGCCCCAAACTTTATGGTTTACTATAGAGTCTTGAGTGAATGCTAGAGTGACACTAGGGTTGCCAATTCTGGGTTGGGATGGAGTCTGTAGAGGGAGGGGTTTGGTGAGGGGAGGGACTTCAATGGGGTATAATGCTGCATAATGTCCTTCAAAGCAGCCATTTTCTCCAGGGGAACTGATCTCTGTCACCTGGACATAAGTTCTATCCAGGCCCCACCTGGAGGTTGGCATCCATAAGCAACACACCGTATAATGCCAAAGAAGAGTAGATGTTTATATCTCAGTTTTCTCTACCCCAAGGAGTCTCAAAGTGGCTTACAATTGCTTTCCCTTCCTCTCCCCACAACAGGCACCTTGTGAGGTAGGTGGGGCTGAGAGAGTTCTGAGAGAACTGTCACTGTCAGCCTTTTGTCATCTTTGGCTAATTAGGCAATTGGTTCCCTTCCTTGAACACAATGACCTAGCAACAGTGATCCACACAATGGTCACCTCGAGATTGGATTACTGTAATGCTCTGTACATGGGGCTGCCCTTGTCTGAAATCTGGAAGCTGCAGTTGGTGCAGAATGCAGCGGCAAGGCTGTTGTTTGGTCTCCCTATGCGGGAGCACATCCAGCCTGTGCTAAAAGCGCTGCACTGGCTGCAGGGGTGTCAAACATGTGCCCGGGGGGTGGATCAGGCCCCCGGAGGGCTTCTATCAGGCCCACAGTGGAACTGGCTGTCTTCTACTTCTTATTCCAGTTCTGCTCCTGCTGCATCATCGTAGGTTTGCAGCTTACAGATACACACCTGAACAGCACACTCAAGATTGCAACAGCACAGACATTTTGACACAATAATTCAGAGCAAGAGGTGTCAGTTATCAGACACTGTTAAATAAACAAAATATTGCAAGAGTGTTAATGTTTTAAGCATGTTTTTAGTTTAAGTTAAAAAAAACCACCTTTGTGTCCTTTATAAAGTTTATATCTCTGCTACCTGGCATTACATTTTATGACACATATGGCCCGGCCCAACAAGGTCTCATTTATGTTAGATCCGGCCCTCATAACAAATGAGTTCGACACCCCTGGCCTATAGTGTACCGAATTCAGTTCAAGGTGCTGGTTCTTACCTTTAAAGTTCTATATGGTTAGGGACCTGCATACCTAAGGGATCACCTTTCCCCACATGTTCCCCAGAGAGCACTATGATCGGGGGCCCAAAATCGGCTGGCTCTGCCAGGCCCCAGAGAAGCCAGGCTGGTGGAACAAGCTCCTTGGAAGACATCGGGGCCCTGCGGGATCTTTTAAAGTTCCACGGAGCCTGTAAGATGGAGCTCTTCCACCAGGCCTTCAATTAAGGAGCCGCACCATACAAACTGTGGCCCTGGCCCCAATGCCAGCACTAATATATATACAACAATATTAGCATCATTACTTACAGCCTGATGTAAACCAGACTACCATGGTAGCTGACTGATGTATTGCCGGGTGCTGCTCATGCCCACTTAGGGTTGCCAAGTCTGGCAAACTCACAGGCGGGGGAGGCTTCTCCGGCTCCAAGAGCTGGCTCTGGATGCGCGCGCGCGCCGCCAGCACATCGACGGAAGTGATGTGCGACGTCACTCACATTGGGGGCGTGGCCCAGATTGTTGGGGGGAAACCATATGGTTTCCCCCC
>NW_015165832.1:1148399-1148536 GCF_001447785.1 Gekko japonicus | reverse complement strand
TTGCATTAATCTGTTCATTTTTATAATTCTCCTCTTATGTAAATTACCTTTTAAAGTATTTGTTTAATAGATTAATCTTTTTGTTCACTTCACACCTCATATTTGGCCATGCAGCAGGGCATTCTTTGACCAAAGTG
>NW_015165832.1:1129840-1143995 GCF_001447785.1 Gekko japonicus | reverse complement strand
CATATCTATGGTTGACTTGGTATTAACGTAAGCAGATCAATGTTTCCATCTGCGTGCAGAATGAGTTAGTAAAACAGATCTTCCCCTTCCACTAGCAGCCCCTTGAATGAAATACAATATAGTTCCAGAAAAGGCAGAGAAAAGACCAACCAGAATGACCAAGGACTGGAGAACTTTCTCTTATGAGAAAACGTTAAGCAGCATTTTGGTTTCAAAAAGAGAGAACTATGGAAGACCATGAAAGAGGTTTATAAAACTATGGTCTGGAGAAAGCATTTCCAATTAACACCCGCATACTATTAAAATTCAGGGTTACCCAGTGAAACTGTTGGCAAGTAGGACAAGTAAAAAGGTAAAGGTTCCCTTGCTTGAAAGCCAGTTGAGTCCGACTCTAGGGTTGCGATGCTCATCTCCATTTCAAAGCTGAAGAGCCAGCGCTGTCCAAAGACGTTTCCGTGGTCATGTGGCCGGTATGACTAAACACCAATTAAAGGTTCCCTTGCTTGAAAGCCAGTTGAGTCCGACTCTAGGGTTGCGATGCTCATCTCCATTTCAAAGCTGAAGAGCCAGCGCTGTCCAAAGACGTTTCCGTGGTCATGTGGCCGGTATGACTAAACACCAAGGCGCACGGAACACTGTTACCTTCCCACCGAAGTGGTACCTATTTATCTACTTGCAATTTCTTGCTTTTGAACTGCTAGGTTGGCAGGAGCTGAAACTAGAGACGGGAGCTCACTCCGTCATGCGGCAACTCGGGTCTCGAACTGCTGAACTACCGACCTTCCACAGCCTGCAGTTCAGCGTCTTAACCACTATTATTCACAAAATGAATGGATAACTTCTGTAATTTGCTGTTACAGGATGTGGTGACTTCCACTACTTAGATGGCTTTAAAACGGGTCGTGGCATATAGGTTGATTCATTGTTATCAGTGATAGTGGCTAACTGGAGCCTCCGTATTCAGAGGCACGTTCTTCCTACCCAGTGCTAGAGACATTCAAAGAGAGAGAGCTGCTGCCTTCGCATTTTGTTCTGTGTTCTTGCTGACTTCTGATGGAAACTGAATGCTAGAAATCCTGGGATCTTTTTATGTATCACCAGGATTTTTCTTATGTATAGTTCTGTTCAAGGAGTGATATTTTGTTCAACACAGCTCCCAACCCCTTACCTTAATGAACTCTTCTGTGCCTTTTTCTACCCTCCTGTTCTTCTTTCCCAGTTTATAATGCCCCGAAGCAACAAATAAATCCAAACTCTTCAAATCAGATAAAAATAAGCCATGCAAACTGCATAAATTTATGCGAGTTTCCCCAAATTACATTTTTTAAAATCTCATGCTTCAAATATGAGTTTTCTGGTTATAGAATCCACTGACCTATCTAGACATTTTTACTATTCTGTTCCATATAACAGAAAAATTGCTGTTTCTCCTTGGAACAGCTAAATGTTAAATATTGTTATAAGATAAATTTTTGAAATAATTCATATGAATCTGTTACTATATTTAAACTGACTGATGCAGCCTTGCATTTCAGAACCTTTTAGAATCATTGTTTCAGCTGTGCGTGATTTTGTGAATCAGAGCGTTCCAGAGCTGCTGCTTTCTGTGAATTTAACTTTGGGAAAATAGTGTCCCAGTTTCATTCTACATTCTGGGACTGGTAATGGAAGCCAATTAATCACTTTTGTTCTCCAAAACACTCTCACCTTATTTTGTCTTTGAACTGACTGATATGCAAAACTGGGTCATAATCATACCTGCAAGAACTGGTGCATCTATTACATCCTTAAATAGCTGTTATACATACCAAATGGATGAAGGGATAACAGTAGTAGTAGCAAACTATATTCCCCATGTCAGAGAATGTAATCTGTCCAGGCGAATATGTTTTCATACACAAACCAGTTTTGTGCATCTATTACATCCTTAAATAGCTGTTACACATACCAAACCGGTACACAGAATAAATGGATGAAGGGATAACAGTAGTAGTAGCAAACTATATTCCCCATGTCAGAGAATGTAATCTGTCCAGGCGAATATGTTTTCATACACAAACCAGTTTTGCCTGCACATGTCATCTGCAGAGATGAAACCCTTACATGGAAGTCTGACAGCTCATGTCCATCCACATCTTAGTGTGGAAGCCTGAACATGTTTGTGCAATTTGCTTTCAGAGACAAAGCTCTGTCCATAGAGTTCCACTGATGCAATAGAGTTTTCCCTCACCCTCCTTCTGACTACAGTCCTTTGCAGTGTTCCCTCTAAGCTGAGTTAGTGTGAGCTAGCTCACAGTTTTTTAGCCTCCAGCTCACACATTTTTATCTTAGCTCAGGAAGGACGGCTCCAGACCGCACTAATTTTTACAGCAGCCAAATCTCTCACTCACAACTTTAATACCATTAGCTCACAAAGTAGAATTTTTGCTCACAAGTCTCCATGGCTTAGAAGGCACATTGGTCCTTTGTGCCCTCTGAAAATCACTTCGAGCAGGCAGTGGACAAGGGACATTTTTACAACAACATGTAATGTGGATATAACGAAAAATGGGAGTCCCCCTGAATTTCACAAATGGTAGAACCATTCGTTCCTGTTAAGGGCCCCTTTCCAATATGTGTGCAAACTTCTGCTGTCATAATTCTGGTATCAGGGTGAAAGAAGAGTTTTTAAAAATCACGAAATTACTACTGAGAAATAATAATAGACTGATGCAAATTAACAATGTCCGAGACCTAACATGAAATGTACTGACTCAATAAAGGAAGCCAGAGGCTTCAGTTTGTTAGACCTGAACAAAGCCATTAATAATAAAACATTTTGGAGGTCATTAATTCATAGGTTTGCCATAAGTCAGAAGTGACTTAACAGCACATAACACATACACATAGCAATCATATGTACATGATGTACACTGGAAAAACAAAGAAGTGGCATAAAAGGCAGGTATTTACGAGCATGATTGTTATAATTAGAAATAAGCTCAAAAGTCTGTCACCTGGTCACTTCTCAGAGTAACAGTACAGGCCTTTGAAAAATTTCTACAAATTTTAGGTAATTTGAATTTTGATAAGAACATAAGAGAAGCCAATGTTGGATCAGGCCAATGGCACATCTAGTCCAACACTCTGTCACACAGTGGCCAAAAATACCACGTGCCATCAGGAGGTCCAGCAGTGGGGCCAGGACACTAGAACCCCTCCCACTGTTGCCCCCCCCCAAGCACCAAGAATACAGTGCATCACTTGCCCCAGCCTGAGAGTTCCTATCTATACCTTGTGGCTAATAGCCACTGATGGACCTCTGCTCCATATGCTTATCTAATTCCCTCTTGAAGCTGTCCAAGCTTGTAGCCGCCACCACCTCCTGTGGCAGTGAATTCCATGTGTTAATCACTCTTTGGGTGAAGAAATACTTCCTTTTATCTGTTCTAACCCGACTGCTCAGCAATTTCATTGAGTGCCCACGAGTTCTTGTATTGTGAGAAAGAGAGAAAATTTCTTCTTTCTCTACCTGCTCTATCCCATGCATAATCTTATAAATACATCTTGTCAGCCCGCAGCCGTCGTTTCTCCAAGCTAAAGAGCCTGAAGCATTTTAACCTTTCTTCATAGGGAAAGCGTTCCAACCCTGTTATCATTCTAGTTGCCCTTTTCTGCAGTTTTTCCAATGCTATAATATCCTTTTTGAGGTGTGGTGATCAGAACTGTACACAGTGCTCCAAATGAGGTCACACCTGTTTGTGCCTTTTCTAACCTGCAGAATATATTTTTTCTGGGCTTCTAGGATTGTAGTTTTTTACTATTGCCTTGTATGTCTTGGGGCTTTCTTCAAAAGAACAATAGCAAACTATTACCTATTAATGGAAACAATGAAGATTTTATTAAATATCTTGTGAAGAAAAAATAAAAAGAGCATTATTTAGAATACATCCCAAGAAAGAATATCTATGATAAACAGAACCATCCGAAGTATAGTTACACCCTTCGAATTCCACCTGAAGTCAATAGGTTTTGAAGGGTGTAACTCTTCTTAGAATGGCACTGCAAGTATTAACAGGACAGGACAATGGTTAAATAAAAAGATGCTGCATAAGAAGCCCAGTTATCCAGTTGGTAGTTCTTTACAAAACAAAATGGGTCTGCAGGGAACTAAATGGATAAACAACATTAGAACTCTTGAAATTAATCAGCATAAGCATTAAGCAAGTATGGTTAATTAATTAGCCAGCGTCTGTTTTCATTAATGAAGATGAAGAACTCTGTGTAAGTGCTTGGTATTATTAGGAAACAGAGAAGCCTATACATTTCCATTTCAATGAGCTCAAGATTCTTGAAAAAGATGTTGAGTGTGGACAACAGAATAATACAAATAAAGAGGGAAAGATTGATAGGCAGTATTATTGCCAAGTCCATAATAAAGCAATTACTAAGGAGTTTTTTCACAGTTTTCTTGTCTGTCTGTCTGTGTATGTTTTATACTCAGTTTTATGTTATTTACAGTTTCATCAAATGCATTTCTTCGCTATTATAGCAAAGGTTTGTCATTTTAAAATGCCAAGAAAATGATTATTTGTGTTACAGATCTTCTAGTACAGATAACAGGGGTTGACAGAACTCATCATCTTGCAGATGCAGGTTCAAAATTTGATGTCATCTCCTGAAACAAAATGCAACTAAAGTATTTTCAGGTAACCATCTGTCACAAGTTTTTGAAGCATAAGGATGCTCGTGTGCAGTTACTTCCTTCTGCAGAAGGGGGATGGGGCAGCTCATTCATGCGAGTTATGGTACCAAAGATCATCAGAGCTGGTCAGGCAAGTTTGGGATTATACAGCTCCTTTATTCCCAAGATTTAAGAGCTTCTCACTGGCCCCACCTCTGAACCCAAAGCATTCAGCTGAAAGTGTGTATAGAGCCCTACATGCATATGGGCATAGGCCTGTATGCACAATCGGTGATGCTGCTCCTAATTGCCTGGACTAGCCAATGGGCATGCAGTTATATGTGCATACTAAACACTAGTCGCAGTGGAGCCACTCTGTTTCCTTTACACGGTTCAGAGCATGCACTGAAGATCGTTTCAGAGGGTAGCTGCTAGATTCAAATCCAGTAGCACCTTAGAGACCAACAAGATGGAAAGGAGCTTTGATTCTCAAAAGCTCAGACCCTGAAAAATCTTGCTGATCCCTAAGGTGCTACTGGACTGAAATCTACCTGAACATCCAAAGAGGCCTACTGCCTAATAATAACAGAAGACTTGATGATCGCCATGCAGCCTGATTCCCTGCAAATTTACTCAAAAGTAAGTCCCCCTTATTTAGATTTACTTCCATGTAAATATGCATAGGACTGCAGCTGTATGCATTCACTGAACTGAGGTATTTTACAGAGTGTAGCAACAGACGCTTGAAAAAAACAGAACCTTAGAAGAACTGAAACCAAAGAGATAACATTTTACATACAGGGATTTATACTTTAAAATACTTAGGTAATCCTAATGGAGTAAGACAACTGTCACAAAACCCACACAAATGGATGCACTTTAAAAGCCAGATGGGGTGAATTATGTTGAATTATTGAAAGTTATGGATCTCCTTAAAGGAAACACTTGTTAATTTCAAAAATGGCAAATTAATATTTAACTGAGCTCAGTTTGCAGTTTGGCACTCCTTGGTTGCTCCACTATCAAAAGAGCCCTGCAACAACTCAACCTGCACTGGCAGTTTGACCCCTGTTCCAGAGAGTTGTGAGTTTAAAAACTTGTCACACATGTTGCTTCTGTGCTCATGCCATGCAGAAGGCTGGAATTAATGCATGCACCATCTTTTCCTTTCAATTTATTCAGCAACAGAAGTGGGTGGGGGGGGCTTGGGAAGTCAGTACTAGTGCTCTTCTAGATCTATGGGTCAGATCCTGTGTTTTTTACATGAAAAGTAAAATGTCTTGGATCTTTTCCCCCACATATTTTTCCCCTGACAGGTTTTTGGTAAATTTTAGAAGGACATCATTTTGGTGGTCTCTATAGCACCATGAAAAAAGCAAAAATACTGAAATACAAAAGGGAACCCGACAAGGTTGTCCATTATCTCCACTGCTATTTATCTTTGCTCTGGAAACATTGAATGATATGGTAAGAGAAAATATGCAGATTAAAGGACTTAAAATTAAAGGATAAGAATATAAATTGCAAGCATTTGCAGATAATTTGGTATTTATCCTGGACAAACCACATTCCTCTATTACTCAGATTTTAAATATGGACAGTTAGCAGGATTGAAAATTAATTTCAAGAAGACAAAAATATTGACAAAAAACTGTACGGAAGAACGGATACAGCAATTACAAGATAGCTCTGACATTGAAATTCAGAAGAAAATAAACTATTTGGGGATAATTTTAATGAATAGATGTAGTTCACTGTTAAAAGATAATTATACAAAACTTCTGACTGCAATCAAAAAGGATTTGGAAAACTGGAAACATTTACAACTATTGTTTATGGGGAGATTAGCCATTGTAAAGATGAATGTGTTACCTAGACTTTTCTTTTTATTTCAGACAATCCCAATTGTAAAAAATCAGCAATATTTTAAGGAAATAGAAAAACTGATACGGCAATTCATTTGGCAAGGTAAAAGACCTAGAATTAACATAAAAATACTACAAGACATAAAAGAAAGAGGAGGCTTTGCAGTATCGAACTGGCATCTTTATTATAAAGCAGCAGCATTGACATGGATGAAAGAGTGGATCACTTTGGAAAATCCAATGTTAAAGCCATGATTTGAAAATCCAGAGCTCTATGAAGACTTGGGTGATTTCATTATGCCTATTAGCAATCTTGATGCCACATTTTGGATTTTCTGTAATGTCTTAACATTCTTCAAAGGCTGTCCTACATACATTAGTCCAGTTTTCAAGTTATTAGAACACCCGGTCAATGATCACCTGCACAGTTATTTCATTAATGATTTTAAATCATTTCAGTCACACATTGTTACCTTGGACTCAAAGTGGCAAATAATGCAGCAACTAAATTGTGATGACATAAATAACAGTCCAATTAATAAAGTAAAATAAACAAATTACCAAGTTAAAAGCATTGATTTCTAAAATGCAACAATTAAATGCATAAGATCAGCAAACTCACTTCCAAATCTGCAGGGAGGGGAACCATCCTACACCAAATGGTCTCTTGAACTATACTCCCTTACATGCCTTCATGCCCTCATCTGAATGGCCCAGGCTAGTCCAATCTCATTGGATCTCAGAAGCTAAGCAGGGTTGGCCATGGTTAATACTTGGATGGCGGACCCCCTAGGAAGTCCAGGGTTGCTATGTAGAGGCAGCCAATGGCAAACCACCTCTGTTGGACTCCTGCCTGGGAAACCTGATGAGGTCTCCAAAAGTCAGCTACAACGTGATGGAACTTTCCACCATCACATGCCTTCCTAAATGTAGCAAGTGAAGGCACCCTCTTCACCCTCTGGAAGGCTGTTCCAAAGGAGTGGGCCCTCCACAGAAAAGGGCCTAATCTCACTGAATGGAAAGTGTTAAAGAAGGTCACCATAGGGAAGGTCTTCTCTGAGGAATGTAACTGGCACTGGGGTGTATACTGGGAGATGTGGTTCAGTAAATCTGAGGGACCTAGGTCATTAATATGATATTTCCATTATTTAACGTTAGTGTAAAATAAAGGTTTAGAACAGGTAAGACCTAAAGCAAGTCAGAATGAGTTGTTTTGGATATAAGAACTGAACTACTGAATCCAATCCCAACACAGACAGGAAGGTTAATCACTGTCTCCTGTTCTTGGTTGTTCCCATCCAACCCAACTGCTATTTCTGCTACTTAAACTATTGTTTTCAGTCGGTCACTCCAGATTCACTTAGCTTTCCTTCTAGATGTGCTTTAAGCACCTATTTATATAAATAAAATCCTTTCCCTAGATTCCCACCACTGTTAGTTCATACTGTTAGCTCATACAGGGGTTAACAGCCCATATATTCTATGAGGTGTTTGGCTGCCATCCAGGGAAAAACAACAAAGCACAGTGATGGTATTATTTTCTGTTCTGATCCACAGGTCAATAATAGAGAATCCAAAAGTAGGGAAGAAGATCTGCACTGAGTTAAGTGCCAAAAAGAACTAAATCCCGCTTCGGCGGAAGGGCAGGATAAAAGCCAAATAAATAAATCTCTTGGTTAGCAAAATAAAATTCCCTTCTCTGGCTTTTTTTTTGCTGAGGAAGGGAAGGAAAGAAGAATTGCAGCAGTTGCTACTGTCTTGATCCAGTCAGAAGCAGAACCAATTCACAACTCAACCAACAAAACACAAAAACTTGCAGTGCAATCCTAAAAACACTTTTATGGGAGCAAACCCCACTCACTAGACTTGATCAGGATTCTGAGTAGACCTGCTTAATATTGCTCTGTAGGAGTACCAAATCGGCAGGAGGAAAGAGAAGTTTGGGTCCAAGGCAAGCTGTGGAGTCTATCTGCAGGCCACCTGGGAATGGTATGGAAAGAGGCACACACACACACACACACACACCCCATAACACTCGTGTCCTTGCCATCCAGCTCCAAGAAAGTTTACCAGCCACCTGACTGGAGGGGAAATGCTTTTTCATGTGCCATGTTCTTGCCGCTTGGGGCAGCAAAGTGAATTGGGGCTGCCCTGGTCACAGGAAACTGCAACTAGACAGAGAGAAAACACTGCAGATTTCCCTTGAGCATCAGTGACATTTGGAGGAAATGGGAATTCTAACCTGACCGCTCAGCAGTTTCATGGAGTGCCCACGAGTTCTTGTATTGTGAGAAAGGGAGAAAAGTACCTCTTTCTCTACCTGCTCTTTCCCATGCATAATCTTACAAACCTCGATCATGTCACCCCTCAGTCATCGTTTCTCCAAGCTAAAGGACTTGAGCTGGATTCTGAGTAGACCTGCTTAATATTGTTCTGTAGGAGTACCAAATCAGTAGGAGGAAAGAGAAGATTGGGTCCAAGGCAAGCTGTGGAGTCTATCTGCAGCCCACCTGGGAATGGTATGGAAAGACACACACACACACGCACACACCATAACACTTGTGTCCCCACACACACACACACACACACCCCATAACACTCGTGTCCTTGCCATCCAGCTCCAAGAAAGTTTACCAGCCACCTGACTGGAGGGGAAATGCTTTTTCATGTGCCATGTTCTTGCCGCTTGGGGCAGCAAAGTGAATTGGGGCAGACCTGGTCACAGGAAACTGCAACTAGACAGAGAGAAAACACTGCAGATTTCCCTTGAGCATCAGTGACATTTGGAGGAAATGGGAAGAAAGAAAAATCAGAAATGAGTGAGCATAGAGAGGGATGTATAATGAAATCCTAGTTTGGACTGGTCATTAAATCTAAGGCTTGGATCATATGCTACTTTTTCTACTATCCCATCCTTCCTTTTCTCTAATCCTGAAATTATCTCCCATATTCTCTCCCAACTATAGTAAGCCTATGTCCAAGCCAGATGTAAACTATATTTTGTGTTTTTTCCCTCCAAGCCAGAACTGAAAATGATGATCAAACAACAGTCTGTAATTTCAGTATAGAGGGGTAAGCACTAACCATATTTTGTTAGTCTAGATGTCATCTCAAACTATGCTGATTCCATTCCAAAATTCTAAAAAATTCCTTATATCCTTGAATACATGTGTGGAGCCTGAAAATACCACAATCAACATCTGAATATGTTTTAAAGGGATTTAATAAATACATGCAACTAACTTCTTTGTAATGAAATTCCACATGTCAACTCTGAAATATGAACGTACGGTTTAAAGGAATAGATGATGTCCTTGCCTATAGGGTCATCAAAGAATGGCCAATTTGCTAAAGAAATTGTAGTTTTTATATAGAGGGTTATTTATGAAAGGAAGCGACGAAGAGCTAGTTTCCTGTTCTGCCAACTTTGTATAAGTCTGACACCTACTGGTAGGTGGAAAGAACTAATGGCCACTGAGCAAAGAGTAAAGTGAAATCAGCGCTCCGATTAACCACACTGCTGTCAGATATTATTAATACTTTCCAACATTTTCTGAAATAATTAAACTATCTAAGCAGAGTATTTGGCAGCTTCCTCTACAAACAAAATAATGTTATGCAATGTACATGACTTTCTGGCATGGGCAGAATAATCATGATAATTAAAATTGTAGTACGAATGGACCATTAATTACTTTTTAGTAGCAATGTGAAACTTATGCTCATTGTAGCTCTGGGGCATGGAAGCACTGAGAATTTGAAATGCTGGAAAGGAATGTTCTTTGTCTGCAAAGCCAGCATCTGCATGAAGCAAATTGAGGCAGCCACTTCAAGTAGCAGGTTCTGGAGGAAGGGCCATTTTCTTGCTTCCATTAGGAAAATGAACAGGGCACAGGTCTCACTTATTTGACTACACATACCAAAGCAGTGCACAGAGCCAGGGGGTTAGAAGGGCACTGAAGACTGCACTGAAAATGTCAAAGGCCAGCAGTTGATAGTCTAGAGCACTCTGTTTCTACAGAAAATCACTCCTCAAAATGGCAAAATTTTGATTGCAGAAAGAAATTTGACCATGAACCCGCTGAACTGACATTTGACAAGAGGTTTCAGACTACCTCCCCCCCCTTGAACAAAGACTTCTGAGGGTTTTGTTTGTTTGTTTTGCTCATTAGCTCTTAGCAAAACACAGGCCTCCCCTCCCATTACAGGTATTAACTAGTTTAGCATAATTAGTAGACCAGCTTTGTACTTTTCTTGATTATATTAGATTTTTCCGCATGTCATGACTCCTTGACCCTATTGCCTGTTTGTTTTTTCATACCTCCTACATAAAATGACTACACAGTGAGGGTCCACTTATTGCATGTGAAGAAGCAGACTAGAGTCCATCAGAACTTGTGCCAGAATACAATACTGTTAGTTTTTAAGGTGCCACAAAGACCTCTGTTCATTTTCAGAATATAAGTGACTGTGGCTGCTTCGTCAAAGGGACAATTCCCAACAACATCTCAACAAAAAATGAGGTGCTACAGGCAAGGGGGTGGGGAGGAAGGTTTGACCCAGGAATTGGAATCCCTCCCCTTATAGGAGCTGGTTCATAGCCTGGGGGTGCTGTTGGATCCAGGCCTCCTGTGGAATAAGCAGATGGCAGTGATGGCTGGGAGTGCCTTTCACCAGCTTTTGCTGGTGAGTAGGGCTGCCAAGTTCCCAGTAATTTTCTGGTGAAAGTTCCCAGTGGGAGCAGGGGATCCCCATCCCCAAACTCTTGTTACACTTCTCTTGTTAGCCTTAGGCCCCTCAGACCCCAAATCTAGCCCTGAGTGTGATTCTCCTAGATAAATACCATGTTTCTTCTCTTCTTGCAAAATCCCAGTATTTTCCTTGATATGGATTCAGGCCACCATCACCACCATGGAAAGATATCTTATAGGGAAGCAGAAAAGGAGGTAGAAAAAGGAGGTTGCTGTTGCTGTTTGATTGCAGTAGAAAGTTCCACTGGGAATATAATTCATACTACATACCCATCTGGGAAGTTAAGAAAGGAAAAAGAGTATTCAAAGATCAACACTCCTGATCTGAAAGTCAGGGCATCTCGTACTTGCAAGGTTAAGAACATAAGAACATAAGAACATAAGAGATGCCAATGTTGGATCAGGCCAAAGGCCCATCCAGTCCAACACTCTGTGTCACACAGTGGCCAGAAATAGGTTCTTTCATAGCAGACCCATTCATCTGAGTGAAGACAATGGGGTCCGGGAGCTTGACTACCTTGGCCCCCAGCCCCATGACCAACGAGGGGTTGATCAAATCCCATCCACACCCACAGTCTATTAACCCCCAACCCTGTACATGGGTTCCTAGTTCGGGGTTCAATATAGTCACAGTCACAAAGAAGGGGAGGGTAATTGCTCACCGTTTTCAGCGCCTCAGGATTAGGGACCTGCTGTTCCACGCCACTTACAGCAGGCCCTGTCCTTTTCCTGCTGGCTCATTCTCCTCCTTGCTATTCATTCCCGGCTCCTCCGTGGGAACCCCAGCTTGCAGAGCCTGTTGTAACTTGGGCCGAGCCACGCTCTTGCGCGCTGCTTTTTTTGCGCTGGGGTGTTTACCTGCTTCTTCTCTGGCTCCTTCCTGGGCACCGTCGGGGCCCCACCTCCGAGGCAGGCAGCAGCGAAGTGACCCGCTTCACCACATCTCAGGCTTTATGCGCTGGTCCTGCAACCCCTCCTTTGGTTTCGGGGTCTTGGGTTTGGCCAGCGGCAGGCCAACCTTCCCCAGGGTGGCTGCGTTGTTGATGCGAATGGTCCTCAGCCAGTTCTCCATGGTGGCCGCTTCCCGCATCCAGGCGTGGAGAGACACAGGTTGAACACTATGCAGGACCATCTCGCCAATCTCTGGGTGCAGACCCAACTGGTACTGCTCAGCCATCATGCCATCCGGCCAGCCCTGGATTTTTGCAGCGTGCTTTTTGAACTCCTCTGAGTATTTCCACACCATCTTCTTTCCTTGCTTGAAGGTACGCAGGTAGGTACACGCATGCTCGCTAGCGTTAGGGTCTTCGTACTGTGCTCAGAGAGCCCACATGAATTCATCCACTCTCTCGAGTTTGGGATCCTCGGAAATATGAAGGCTCACGTACCAGTCTGCTGCCCCATCTCGCAAATGTGAGGTGATGTAATCAACTCGCCTCTCTTCAGTTGGGAACAGGTGGCCCCAGTTAGTGATGAACTTCTCCGCCCGCACCTGAAGAACAGCAGTTTCTCGGGTGTCCCATCAAAGGTAGCATCCAGTAGCTCAACCGGCTTGTGTACCTCTGGCACATCCCAGGGTTGGGGCTCGAGCGCTTGGTCTCCTGGGGGAAGGGGGGTGGGAAGAGCTGGTTGCTGCCCCAGGGCAAGCTGTGTCGGCTGCCACCGTTGCTGCAGACTTCGAATTGCACCACCTCAGCTACTATCTGTGGGATGCTCATTAGCAAATCCTCCACTTTTTTCATCATCTCGCCATAGGATCTTTCCAGTAGCCCCAGTCGGAGTCCCACAAACTTCTCGTCTTCACCCAGTTCGCTGCGCAATACATCTCCCTCATCTCGGATCCGCGGTCCTCGGGGCAGGTCATAGCAGCTCCCTCTGTGTGGACCGGGAGTGAGTGTCCATGTCTCCTGGGTGTCCGCTTTGAATTTTCCCCATTGTGGGCCATGGAGGGTTGAGGTTACACGTGGCCTCATTCCCCCCACTGGTCCCAGAGGGAAACCTCCTGGTACACCTTCCGTGTGTTCAGGGATGGTGCTCGGCACCATGGTGGTAGAGGGATGTAGTCACCGGCAATGTCCCCTCAGTTGTCACCAGGACTGTTTCTTCCTTGCCTTCGCTCATCTCGGTCAGGAGAGATATGGATCGAGGGTAAGATGATTCCTGACAATCTGTCAGGGTTCGATAGTCAGATCACACCACACAGCGCTTCATAAGAAGTATTCTGTTTATTGGTAGTTCATAACTATGACACATGAACTTCTTTTGTCAGGAATGGCCCAAAGCAGCAGGGCACCCTGAATTATACTAGTTTCGTAACTTTACAAGCAGAATTATACACGTTTCAAAACCTTACAAGCAGAAGCCAATAAGCACTGTGTGCGCGGGCGGGGAAAAGAGAGCGGGCAAAGTAGAAGCCGTTTGTTCCCAGCGAGTCAGGAGCAGCTGGAACATCCAAGGTCAGAAAAGCAAAAGCAGATAATAGCCCAGACAGTAGACATCATTATTGTACCAGGCAGAGGCTAGGAGGATCCCACACACACACATTCCAGAGAATGGCAATGTTAACTGACACCTCCGCCAGATGCTGCATGTATGCTCTCCAGCATGGAGCTTGACTACCTTGGCCCCCAGCCCCATGACCAATGAGGGGTTGATCAAGTCCCGTCCACACCCAGTCTATTAAGCCCCTCACCCGTACATGGGTTCCCAGTTCGGGGTTCAATATAGTCACAGTCACAAAGAAGAGGGGGGAGCCAGTTTGGTGTAGTGGTT
The DNA here is from genome assembly GCF_001447785.1 of Gekko japonicus. Classification (NCBI taxonomy): domain Eukaryota; kingdom Metazoa; phylum Chordata; class Lepidosauria; order Squamata; family Gekkonidae; genus Gekko; species Gekko japonicus. The sequence goes on along the minus strand of NW_015165832.1, from coordinate 1,129,944 downwards.
AAGTGCGCGGACTCTAATCTGGGAGAACCGGGTTTGATTCCCCACTCCTCCACTTGCACCTGCTGATGTGACCTTGGGTCAGTCACAAGCTCTGGCACAGCTGT
>NW_015165832.1:1040619-1129303 GCF_001447785.1 Gekko japonicus | reverse complement strand
ACGTACCAGTCTGCTGCCCCATCTCGCAAATGTGAGGTGATGTAATCAACTCGCCTCTCTTCAGTTGGGAACAGGTGGCCCCAGTTAGTGATGAACCTCTCCGCCCGCACCACGAAGAACAGCAGTTTCTCGGGTGTCCCATCAAAGGTAGCATCCAGTAGCTCAGCCGGCTTGTGTACCTCTGGCACATCCTGAGGTTGGGGCTCCAGCGCTTGGTCTCCTGGGGGAAGGGGGGCAGGAAGAGCCGGTTGCTGCCCCAGGGCGAGCTGTGCTGGCTGCCACTGTTGCTGGTGGCAGACTTCGAATTGCACCACTACTATCTGTGGGATGCTCATTAGCAAATCCTCCACTTTTTTCATCATCTCGCCATAGGATCTTTCCAGTAGCCCCAGTCGGAGTCCCACAAACTTCTCGTCTTCACCCAGTTCGCTGCGCAATACATCTCCCTCATCTCGGATCCGCGGTCCTCGGGGCAGGTCATAGCAGCTCCCTCTGTGTGGACCGGGAGTGAGTGTCCATGTCTCCTGGGTGTCCGCTTTGAATTTTCCCCATTGTGGGCCATGGAGGGTTGAGGTTACACGTGGCCTCATTCCCCCCACTGGTCCCAGAGGGAAACCTCCTGGTACACCTTCCGTGTGTTCAGGGATGGTGCTCGGCACCATGGTGGTAGAGGGATGTAGTCACCGGCAATGTCCCCTCAGTTGTCACCAGGACTGTTTCTTCCTTGCCTTCGCTCATCTCGGTCAGGAGAGATATGGATCGAGGGTAAGATGATTCCTGACAATCTGTCAGGATTCGATAGTCAGATCACACCACACAGCGCTTCATAAGAAGTATTCTGTTTATTGGTAGTTCATAACTATGACACATGAACTTCTTTTGTCAGGAATGGCCCAAAGCAGCAGGGCACCCTGAATTATACTAGTTTCATAACTTTACAAGCAGAATTATACAAGTTTCAAAACCTTACAAGCAGAAGCCAATAAGCACCGTGTGTGCAGGCGGGGAAAAGAGTAGAAGCCATTTGTTCCCAGCGAGTCAGGAGCAGCTGGAACATCCAAGGTCAGAAAAGCAAAAGCAGATAATAGCCCAGACAGTAGACATCATTAGTGTACCAGGCAGAGGCTAGGAGGATCCCCCACACACACATTCCAGAGAATGGCAATGTTAACTGACACCTCCGCCAGATGCTGCATGTATGCTCTCCAGCATAACAAAGGAAATGCTTACATGAAGAGATTAGGGGACTGACACATACCAGCCAAGCCCATCACCAGAGCAATCACTGGACCATCAGCGCTAATGGCTCCAGCTGTTTCAGCTATTGTCCCCAAAAAGGTGCCACTGCCACTCTTAGAATGATTAGAAGTAACATTGCCCAACCATTAAGTCCCCTTCCTCCTGAAACCAGTTTTTGTGTTGAAACTTCCTGGGACAACGTGACCTGGGACACCCCTCCCTGGGTGGAATAGAGTATAAAAAGAGAGAGACTCCCCATTGCTCTCTCTCTCACTCACTTCCTCTCTACCCGATCCCATCCTACCTTGCTGACTCTCAGTTTAAGCACTGCCCAGAGTCTACCATGTGCTCTGCCAGTCAGAACACAACCCCTTTTCCTTATAGTCTCCCTTATTTTTCGCTGCAGGATCACTTCATCTCATCAGACAGGTCAGTATCACCCAGCCAACAAAATTCTCCTGCTAATGCAAAAGTCTCTATACCTTTCTGTCTAAATTTCCTAGCTCTGTTTTGTTGTGTGTATGCTTGGATTTTATTGTATGTGTGTGCAATTTCCTAGTAAAGAAACCATTTCATTAAGATCTGGTCTCTGTGTCTATTTCTGGAAATCTGGACTAAGTGGGACTCCTGTATACGTAGGTTATTGCTCCCTTATATTCCTACTGCATGTTATTCCCCATGTTATTATTGATACCTGTATCAATCCCGGTGTCCACATATGCTCTCCATGGTTTGGCTGCTATAAGTGGGCCATTGGGTTCTTATTGGTAGTCTACTTCAGCTAAAAGCGCTCTTTCAACAATGTTGCAGTTTTGCCAATAAGTGGGCATGTGAAATTACACTAATGATCCAAAGAGTCCTGCATCCTGTTTTGCATAGTGTCCAAGTAGTTGGTCTGGATTGACAATAAAGTAAGCATGAGGACTAAGGCCATCCCCTGATGCAGGCTCCCAGGTAGCTCTGGGTTTCAGAAGTATCCTTTTCTCAGTGTTTAATCTTTTCATTGAATAACTAGATTTTTTTTCCTGCCATCCACCATCTCTTTTCTGACAACTCCATGTAATTTTCCTGTGTGAAGGTAAGTAACATCACCTGGGTGATAGCATCCCATGAACCCTCTCCTGAGGGGATCTTTAATATTTTATTATAGGTTTTTGGCAACCCAGTGGTATTCAGATTTTGGGGTAGGCTTGCTGTCTTGGCTACCCAGTAGGCATGCCTGAGTGTCAAACTAATCACTCCAACAGGCTCTTTCTGGAGACCATTCCGTCTACTGTGGGCAATTCAGTACCTGAATGGGTCCAGAACTTTATGTAAATTGTGGGACCTTTGGCCATGCGTCAGCCGCAGTTGCCATTATAAAGAGAAAGTGATCTTGTATAGACAGTGGTTGTATTAATGAGTGAATAGCTCTCTATTGTTTTAAAGAAAAAAATTATTATTTCTTAAAAGGGAAATCTGTTAAGGCAGCACTGGAAGAAGGGGAAAGAGAACTGAGTTCACTTTGGTGCCCACAGTTCAAGCTGTTCAGATACTCATAGGAGGGACATCTTTGGGTCCAACTCGGTCTCCCTCCCTGTTTCCATAAGCGGGCCAGCAGTTGGAAGCTGGGAGGACGGTGTCTGAGAGGGAGGAAGCCTTCCCAGTCCACGAGTGCCTCAAAAAAATGCTGCTTTATCTCTTTTAAATTTTGCTCAGCATTGGGAGGCACTTCTTTGGAAGCCCTCCCTGGAAAGCAGCCTGGTAATCTCCTGGAATACCGACAAGGTCTCTAAGTGGGTGCCTGGCATGACCCTCAGTCCAGCCTCCAGGTCATGCAGGATCTCCAGCATGTCTCTTCCTCATCTAGCCAGAATACTCCCAACGTCGATGCCATTTTCTAGTTTTGGTGGTGAGTGGTTGTGCGCATGTAATATCAAGTGCACACCCTAGGGGGCTTCATTAATCGGCATGGAGCGGACCGTTCCAAGTGCATCAAGGGTGGATTGCATTTGAATTAACACCAGAGTTGTGTTCGGGAAAACTCTAGCCCTGCCAAGGTTATGGACATTCAAGGAAACTGTGGGGAGGACAGGCACTATCCTTTTTTTTACCAGCTTGTTTGCTTAAAAACAATTGCCCCAATCTCCGCAACCCTCTCCTCCCCAACCAGCCTCATCTAAACTACCTCTGTGTCGGGATAGCCCTTTCCTTGGTTTTCCCTTGTTTTTGTAATTAGTTACCTGAGGGAAAGATCACTAACAGGTATTGTTTCAAAAGATTCTAACGTCATGAAGCCTGAGGAGTCTGGGAATACAGATGAGGCTGTTGAATGATAGATATCTCTCTTGTCCTGTGCAATGCCTGTTCACCAGTGTTCTCTCTAAGCTGAGAGCTAGCTCACAGTTTTTTAGCCTCCAACTCACCCATTTTTGTCTTAGCTCAGGAAGGATGGCTCCAGAGCAAACTAATTTATGCAGCAGCCAAATCACTCGCTCACAACTTTAACACCAGTAGCTCACAAAGTAGAGATTTTGCTCACAAGGCTCCACAGCTTAGAAGGAGCATTGCTGATCACACAAAGTGGTAGTGTATAGTGTATAGGCAGTGGAATGCATTATTGTACCGGGAAGTGCCAGTTAAGAGCAGATCAGTGTGCCCATGCCACCAAGCTGCACCCCATGCTAAGGGAATGCGATTACACTGCGCACACATTCCAAAATGTGCTGTCAGTGACAAACCTGTTTCCTGTTTAAGAAACAGTGGAGTATCGATATTGGAAAGACAGAAAATGATTTATGGAATATGGGGCTGTTTTGGATGCCATAAGGAAGTACGTCAACAACTGTGTCCACTTATGTGTGAACAATTTTAGGTTGGGGCCAAGTATGTTCACCTAACTTTAGACTTGCTCCCCCTCCCCCAAGCATGGGTCAGGAGCATTCCTGTGATGTGGCCTCCCAGGTTCAGCAAGCACTGAACCTTTGACACAATGCCATCTACATGCTGGGGAAGAACTGTGGATGTGTGTACAGGAAAACCCTGTGATTTTAGTACCAAACCGATGTGTTTGACAGTTTGAAGGCAGGACAACCCAAATACTTGTCTTCTTCCTCTTTTTGACACCATGTTGGCATGGGCTGTCTTACACCATGTGCTGCTGGTTGTGGTATTGCTGGATGTGCTGATTCAGGATTTGGCATAACAACAATATAGGCCATGTTGAGGGCTGAATACACCTGTGAGGAGAAGGTGTCACACAATCTACAGAGAACATCACACTTTAAAGGGGCCACCTAGAACAATAGCATTAGCATGCACAAAACACCTTTTCTAAACCTTTGGGAACCTCAATGTGACAACCTTATATTGTGTCTGTGGTGGGGGAACCATCATTGTGTAACATATTACCCAGGGAGAGGTGGACAGGCAGGCTGTTGTGTTAGTAGAAAATCAAACTCTGGTTTTAGCTAAAAAGAACATTTATTGGAACAGCAACAACAATGGAACGTTTGCATAAGTGTTCTTAATTCAAAATTTAAATGTCTGCTGTATTTCAGTGATGATAGTCCCAAAATTGGTAAGCCCCCATGTCAAGCATGGACAATGTCATTCATTGGTGAGCACACCTCCTGAGTAGCCACCGCATTAGCACCAATCGCACAGCCTTTCCCTCTTTGAGGTGCCTCCCATCAGCCACCTGTGGGGGCTCATTTGAACCATGAAGAGGATCAGGAGCTGGGTCCTCATCCTGTGGAATCATTCCATGGCCACGTTCCTCACAAACATTATGCAGAATAGCACATGCAGATATCACAGGGACCACATTCTCCTCCTGAATTGGCAGCTTCAATGACAGGCAATGCCATCTGGCCTTCAACCTTCCAAAGGCACACTTCACAATGTTACATGCCCGGCTATGGATCTTGTTGAAGGCCACCTGCTTGGGAGTCAGGGCTCCTGTGTAAGGAGTGATCAGCCATTTCCTAAGTGGATAGGCCACATCCACCAGTATTAGTGGAGGAATCTGCACACCCTCCAGAGTGATGGTAGGGTTACCTGGCACAAAGACCCCCTCATCCATGCCTTTGCACAAGTTTGAACTACGGAACACATAGGCATCATGACTCTTCCCACTGTGTCCCACGTGAACATTTATGTACCTCCCTTGGTGATCCACTGTTCCCTGTAGAAGCATTGAGAAGAAGCCCTTCCTGCTAATGCACTCCCTGGATTAGTGTACAGGGGCACGAATCTGAATATGGCAGCCATCCAAAGCTCCAACACAGTGTGGGAAGCCCAATTCAGCAAACACATTCATCACCTGCAGATGCAGAAGAAAGAGAAAATATTGGTCATTGGGATGCGATTGGATAAGCATCCCCACCCCCATTACAGGTGACAGTCATGGACACTGCAGTCATGGACACACTTGTTGATTGCCAAAGGTGGTCAGGGCAGACCAGATAAAGAGTGTGTCCTCCAACATTTTCAATGAGCACAACCCCCACACACACACAATTAGGCAAGGAGAGTCAAGAATCCATAGAAGGTATTCATGCATAAGATACTTTCACTGGGGCATCAAAACTGTACATTGGTTCTGGGTTGGTTTCCCTTGGTTCTGGGTTGGTTTCCCTGTGATTAGTGTTATCTAAATGCTGGTGATCCCATATTGGAAGACAGCCCACATGAAAATAAAGCCCCTTTTTGAGACAGGAGACACCATTAAAAGGGTAAAACATCCCCCAGGAGCTTCTGTGGGCTATCTGGTTAGTGTCCCCTTCCCAGGCAAAAACCCTGGCCTCCTGCCCTGAATGGGAAAGTTATGCCTTCCTCCAACCGGATAATAAGGGAGAAGATAATAAGGTGGAGTGGGGTCAATGCTGCTTACCCTTCCAGGTGGTTCGGGATGGATGGCGGTAGTCAGTAGCGCCAGTTCTATGGCCAAGCAAACCTCTACAACGATGCCCGCAATTGTGGAACACACCACGCCAAACTGCTGGCTGACTTGCCTGTAACAGTTGGTGTTGGCAAGCCACCAGATGGTATTGGCTATCCACTCCTCAATGGGGATAGGTGGCCTCATGTTTGTCCTTTGGCACTCAATCCTTCCGAGTCATTCTGAAATTCAGCAGCCACTGTTCATCGTCCCAGATTCTCAGAATGAAAGTTTGCCACCACTGGGTGGACCGGGGTAGACCCACCAGTGACGATACCCTGCTCTCTCAGCCAGGTTAATGAACAAGGACCTCACTTGTGACCTTCCCTAATGGTTTCTCTGCATTCTTGCTCACCATCAAGCCCAGAAGCGGCACCACAGAATGGCCCCCTTCCTCCTGATACGGGCAATTGTGTCCTCTTCCTCTTGCAGGATCATGATCAGTATCCTGATGCCTATCAAAAGGATGGTCCAAAGTGTGGCATGAGGATCCATATGCAAGAGATCATGATGGATGCGCTAATGGCGAAAATTAGAGGAGTGATTCTTGGCTGTGATGAGGCTGGTGGAGGGAATACCGTGCACAGAGGTGGTGATTCGCGCATGCACATATGCGCATATTCACATGTGCAATTTTTAAAAATTGCTTTCTGGACGGTGCCTGGAGCCTCATCGTGCAATGCAAGATGTTGGGTGAGGGACGTGTGATCTTCCGAACCCTATAGAAAATGTCCTGGATCAAATCTAGGCCGGGAACAAATTGTGGTAAGCTTGCTGTGTGACCACAACCTTGGAATAGCTCTGGTGATGTCCCATGTACTCCCGGTGATTTGTTTCTTTTAATTGCTCTCAGTGCAGTTTTAACTTCACTTTCTAAAACTCTAAGTTCTTCTTCAACAGCTTCTTTTTGAAGGAATCTGCCATCCTTTCATCTCTTCTGTACGGTTCTTCAGTGTATTGTTCCCATCTTTTCATTATTTTGTCCTGTTCAGTTGATTCATTTCCATGTTGATATTTCAGCATACCTAACCATGCTTTAAATTTCCCTTTGAATTCTTGGATCTTGTAAAACAGATCTCTTGTTCTTCCTTTTTTGTTGTTCTCTTCTACGCTATTATAATAGTTCTCTTTGTCTCTCTGTGTGAGCTGCTGAAACACTGCATTTAGACTTTTGATTTTATTTCTGTCATCTTTTACTTTTGCTTCTTGTCTATCTTTAGCAATTTTAAGAATTTCCATCAGTCACCTATTAAGACATTTCTTTTGACTGCAGGAAGTCTCTGTGCATCCTTCCTTGATAATATATCCGGTTTCAACCACAGTTCTTCTGGTTCATGTTCACGTTAACTTAGTAATGCAAATCTGTTCTTTACATGGTCTTTAAACTCTTCAGGAATATTATTTAGATTGTATTTTGGCACTATGAATATTTTGGTGTTTTTCTTCAGCCGCATTCTAATTTTTGATATTAACAATTAGGTGCAAATGAGCCTGGATCTGGGATACCACAATTGGCTCCTGGTCTTGTTATAGCAGAGAGACTAGAGCTTCTCCATCCTCAGCTTCCAATTATGTAATCTGTTTGATTTCTATATTGGCCATCAGATGATTGTTCACAAATATAGTTGTCTGTTTTGTTGCCTGAAACATGCAATCACAATGAACTAACTGTTGTTTTCACAAAATTCTATGAGTTGCTCTCCTGCTTCATTTCGTTCTCCTAGCCCAAAACGTCCAACAATATTTGATTCTGCTTTGTTTCTTACCTTTGCATTCCAGGGATCTATTATTATCAGCACATCTTGCTTAGATGTATGATCAATTTCTTCCTGGATGCTTGCATAAAAGCTTACAATATCTTCCTCATCAGCATCTGTAGCTGGGGGGTAAAATTGAATTATGTTTATGTTGATAGGCTTTTCATGATATCTGCTGTATTTTTTTCTAATTAGTACTTTAGTTAGTTGTAATACATTTATTTTTATATAATAAAGACCTGTTTTACATAACTTATTTTTTTTAACTGCCTTTTTGGATGTTGACCTGTGGCACTACGCTTTTTCCAGCTTGCCCACACCCTGGGAAATTGAGAAGTGTGAGCTCAATAAATGCTTCATTTGTATTCAATTAATTATTGGTTGTTCTTGCGGTCTCCTTCCCTCTCCTTTATGGAGATGATGTTGCTGGGGCTGGGGTGGTCTTCAGGCTAGAGGGCCTGATCAGCCTTTCAGCTCATTCATCCCAGAGCCAAGCTCGTTTGTGCCTAACAGGGGAATGGCATAAATGAGGGGAAACGGCACTAAATGTGAGTGGAGATAAGCAAAAATCCTCATCTTTCTGTCTACACTTGCCCAAAATTTGTTTTGGGTATAGTCTTCCCAGAACAAAAATCATACCCAAGCAGGTCTAGAGAAACCTACAGCAGTGGAAACTCAAACCCAGAAGGTGGGTGGAAGAACAGTTAGGGATGGGCATGAACCACTCTGAGCCATTTAAACCCTTGCTTTCTGCTCCCCACAAAAAGTGGTAGAGAGCAGAAAGTAGGGGGTTAAATGGCTCTGAGCCGTGTAAACATCTGCTTTCTGCTCCCCACCAAAAGCAGCAGGGAGCAGGATGCTGAGGGTTCAATGGCTCAGAGTCATTTAAACCCCTGCTTTCAGCTTCCCACCACTTGGTTATAGACTACTCAGGGGAAAGAAGACACACTGTTATTTTGGAAAGAGGGGAAGAACATAATACACTAAAAGAGTGACCTTTCAAAAAAAACACACACCTGAACAGTTATTATGAAACTATATGCAGAAACAATGTAACTGAAAGCAAAGTACTTAGTCAACCATCTCTCACTGGTAAGAACCAAGAATTTGTAAAAATAAGTTGCTACAACACCATCTTGTCAATCAACTGAAAAATATGCTGTTTTGCCAACAATGTTTATCTTAGGCTTTCCAATACCTGACTACCCCATACCTTCACTGCCTATTAAATTAAAAAAATATTATTGTTCACTGTTACACAGTCTCCAGTGCCATTTCAAGTGATCTAAAAAAGAGGGCTCCTGTTTTCTCCTGACAAGTTCCTGGGCTGGGCAAAAGCCAAACTAGATTCTGTCAAAGTGTGGGACATTCTGATTTATAAAGTCACAAATATTATCACACTACTAGGGGGCTAGTTCAGTACCTGAAGGGGACTAAGAATTTTGGTGAGGAAAATCTACCTCACAGTGAAGAAGCAGGGGTCCATCATAGTATTATCTGCAAATTTGATAAGCATTCCCTCTATTCCTTCATCCAAATCATTTATCAAGATGTTGAACAAATACATCCCAGGACAGATCGCTGAGGCACTCCACTTGTCACTCCTCTCCAAGAGGATTAGGAACCATTAACAAGCATTCTTTGGGTGTGATCTGTCAACTAGTTACAGATCCACCTAACAGTAATAGGATCCAAACCACATTTTACCAACTTGCCAACAAGAATATTATGTGGAACCTTATCAAAAACTTTACTGAAATCAAGATAAACTATGCCTACAGCATTCCCCTGATCCAGCAAGGTAGTAACTTTCTCAAAAAAAGAGATAAGGTTAGTCTGACATGACTTGTTCTTCAGAAACCCATGCTGGCTCTTAGTAATCACAGCCATTCTTTCTAAATGCTCAAGGACTGACTGCTTGATTATTTGTTCTAAAAAAATTCCAGGTATAGACGACAAGCTGACGGGTCGGTAGCAATGCTCTCTCTAAGCTGTGGAGTCTTGTGAACAAAAATTCTACTTTGTGAGGTACTGGCATTAAAGTTGTGAGCAAGCAATTTGGCTACTGCATAAATTAGTTTGCCCTGGAGCCATCCTTCCTGAGCTAAGACAAAAATGTGTGAGCCAGAGGCTAAAAAACTGTGAGCTAATTCACACTAACTCAGCTTAGAAGGAACACTGGGTAGTTACCTGGATCATCCTTTCCCCCCTTCTTGAAGATGGGGACAACATTTGCAAGCCTCCAATCTCCTGGCACTTCACCTGTTCTCCAAGAATTCTCAAAAATAATGGACAGAGGCTCAGAATTACATCTGCAAGTTCTTTTAGTACCCTTGGATGCAATTAATCTGGCCCTGAGAACTTAGTTTCATTTAAAGAAACTAGGGGTGATTTCCCACAAGCGCTGCTCCGCGCTCACTCCTCCCTTTTGCCCCGATGGTACGTGTCAATTTCACACAAGCTGCTGCGCGACCGCATTTTGCCCCGCAACTTCGTGCGATTTCCCCCGCGTCTACTCAATCCTGTTTTTTGAGGACTGAGTAGACACGGGGGGGAATCGCACGAAGCTGGGGGCAAAATGCGGCCTCGCAGCAGCTTGTGTGAAATTGACACATACCATCGGGGCAAAAGGGAGGAGTGAGCGTGGAGCAGCACTTGTGGGAAATCACCCTAGGTGTTTATGTACTGTCCCTATGCTGATCCTAGGCTGCAGCTCCCTTTCCTCATCATTTGTTTTTCCCATGTTGAGCACCATTTCCCTCGCAAGCAAAGACTGAGGAAAAGTAGGAATTGAACAGTTCTGCCCTCTCTTCATCTCCTGTTACAGTTTCACTTTCCTGTCCCCACAAAGGGCCTACAATTTCACTTTCCTGTCCCTGCAATGGGCCTACCATGTCCTTGCTCTTTTTCTTACTCTGAACAAATGTAATAAACAAACAATTTTGTATCTATTATATTTGTTATTTTAAGATATAATTTCATTTAAGTGCCTTGAAGTGCCTGTTTGCTGAAAGACAGAATGGAATTACAAGAATTTAATAAAATAATCTCCCCACAGTAAATTTAAAACAACTTTGCAGTTTTATTTACTGTAAAAATAACATATGATGTCTTGTATCTCAAGGCAAATTGTCAACAGAGGGACTCAATGAATGCTGGCGTCTGGCAGCGATGCCCAGCCCTATTTTGTGTACTGTCATGAATGACCTTTAGCGATTCACCAAAGCCCTCATGACAATTATTAGTGCCCCTTTGGCTGCTTTGGATTGTTAGTGCCTTTCAACTGACATTTAGAGAAACATTTGTAGGAACATGTATCAGCATCTGAGGAAAAATTTACCTGTGGAACTTTGGCATATGTGCCCATCTGTTAGCCGCCCTGAGCCCGTCTGGGGAGGGCGGGGTATAAATTTAACAATAAATAAAAAATAAAAAAAACAAAAAAAATTATATGAGATAATATGTAAGAAGTTATTCACATTCCTCGTACAGGAATAACTATTATTAGTTCTTGTCTTCTTTTGAAGGAAACGTTAGGAAAAACAGTAGTCCCCCAGCTATCGCTTAATGGATACATGAATTTTTAAATGTAAATGGTTCATTCACATTGACAATAAAGGCCTAAATTACTTCTGGCAAGAGAAGCAATAATAGGGAAAGTCTCCTGTCTTATTAGCATGCAGACTGCGTTCCACAACAAAGCAAGAAGAAGTGCTGCTGAACTTGGCGACTGTGCAGCTTGGAATCAAACTATCGTATGATCATTATCCCTAGGAAGAATTATGAGAGGAGCTGACACTTATCCAAGAGCTTGTCTGTTTGTAACTGAAAGGGATCACAATCCAATTATTGCATGCGTAGCAGCCTGAATAGCCCATCTTAGCCAGGACTTGCCAGAACTTGGGCACTAAGCAGGCTGGGCCATAGTTAGTACTTTTATGGAAGCTGCCAGCATCCCTGCCACACGCACACCCCCATCATCATAGCTAGTGCTCCTTGATACACACTTTCTGGGGAGCACACCTTAAAAAGGATTTTATAGCTTTGGAAAAAGTGCAGAAAAGGGCAACTCGAATGATAAAAGGCTTGGAACACTTTCCCTATGAGGAAAGGTTAAGGCACTTAGGGCTCTTTAGCTTGGAGAAACGACAACTGAGGGGTGACATGATTGAGGTTTATAAGATTATGCATGGGAAAGAGCAGGTAGAGAAAGAGGTACTTTTCTCCCTTTCTCACAATACAAGAACTCGTGGGCACTCCATGAAATTGCTGAGCGGTCGGGTTAGAATGGATAAAAGGAAGTACTTCATCACCCAAAGAATGATTAACACTTGGAATTCACTGTCACAGGAAGTGGTGGCGGCTACAAGCATGGACGGCTTCAAAAGGGAATTAGATAAGCATATGGATCAGAGGTCCATCAGTGGCTATTAGCCACAAGGTATAGATTGGGACTCTGGGGCAAGTGATGCTCTGTCTTCTTGGTGCTTGGGGGTGTGTGTCAACAGTGGGAGGGCTTCTAATGTCCTGGCCCCACTGGTGGACCTCCTGATGGCACTGGTATTTCTGGCCACTGTGTAATACAGAGTGTTGGACTGGATGGGCCTTTGGCCTGATCCAACATTGGCATCTCTTATGTTCTTATGTTCTTAGCATGTCCCTGTGACAGGCAGGTTAGGTTCCACCTCTCCCAAGAGGAACCCATGACAGCTGATGGAATGTTAGTGAGATACCGCTGGAAAATAGCAGTTGAGAGTTGGCAGCTAAGAAATTAGACAAGGAAAAGAGCCCAAGGCTGCAGTCAGACAGGCAAAAAGATCCAGTGTGGCCCCAGTTCTAATTGATCCAAGGTTTTTTTGTAATGGAGAGTTTTGATCAGACTGAACCACCTTAACACTCCTCACCACGTGTTCACCCTGTCCTTGACTGATCAGAGATGCAGCAGCTAGGGAGTGGGACAGTCGGGAATTATTAGTCTTCCAGCATTTATGGGAATTAGCGCTTCAAACTCCTGGCAGAATGGTGGCAGCTGGTGGCCAAAGGGATTGTTGGAGGAGGCTGCTGGGAAATGGGAGTCTAGTGTGAGGATAGTGTTTTTGAAAAGGCTTCTGAGAAATCCCACATTTCAAATGTTTAAAAGTGGGGGGGGTAGAGAAGCTTCATCCTGTGTCCTGTGTGCTGCTGGTGTTTTTATTTAAAAACTTGGGGCAAAGCTGTAGTCACTGGCTTTGTTCTCAGACTCCCTTCCCCTCCCCCCCTCTCTGAAACAAACTCATCATCAATTAATCCCTTCCCAACTCCATGGGTGCATTCAGACGGGCTGTTTCAGCAGGCATAAACTGTACCAGTTGGAACCGTTGCAGTTTATGCCGGCTGAAACGCGATCACATTTACCTCCTGTCTGCGGAGCCCATTGCTATATGCCCGTTCACACACAGCAGGCGTCGGCGGTTTGTTGTTGTTGTTTTTTACTTAGTTTGCGCATGCACATAGGCAGCCATCCACAGAACGGAGATCTTTGCGCATGCGCAAAACACCCCATCCAGAAAAGCATGCCCTGAAGAGAGGACTTACCTTTAAAGTTTAAAGAGCAAACTGGCCTCCCTGAGGTCCTGGACTCCTCTAAAACGTTAAACGAAGGACCTTTTCTTTTTTTTAAAAAAACAAACGCCGGGGTGAAGCTTCGCCCAAGCGCATATTGCCGACCTTAAAAAAAAAGGCGGGTGAAAAGTGGCTCTACAATGGTGGAGAGCGATCAGACGGGGGGGTAAAGCGATTACAACCGTTGCACTCAGGATACCACCACTTGGGGACCTAGTGGCAGAATACAATGGTTTAAAGCTCTTTGCAACGGTTAGGGACAGAATGCAGATGTTTGCCGTGTGAACGCTGGTAAGTACACCGATTCCAACCGGCACCTATAGTGTTGTAAATGCCCCGTCTGAACGCACCCCATGTGTCACAAAGCTGTAGGCAGGAGACAGCTGAAACACACAAGTGGTGATTTAGTCATGTGCACATTACCAACCGTTTGTGTTTTTTTAATGGCAAAAGTGAAAGGAAAGCATTCAGATGTCCTAAATGGCTTCAAATCATTAGGAGGCAGTCCAGACAGGCGGAAATGCGGGACAAAGCCCGAAACAACTGTAAAGTACCTGATTTTCCTGGTGTTGAGAAACCGCAATGGAAGAGGGTTGCCTGCGTGAGGGCAACAAGTTCCAGACGGGATGCAGGTGTGGCTGTCTGATAATGCATTTTAAATCCATTAGGGAGTCTCAGTGACACTGGCACAAAAGGACCATGTGATCGCAGCCTTAGGTCGAATCTGCATTTGTATTTTTAAATCAGTTTCGTGCTGCTGTGATGCTGTCTTTCTCTATGCTTGTTTGAACGTTGTTTGGAGAAGATTCTTTTAATGCAGTGGGGAGGCGCAATGACAGTGGAGCCGCCATGAGAAGGTGATAAACATATGTGGACGTGCAAAAGTATGCTAGCACTGTTGAAGTGTGAAAATGAAACCAAATGTAGACAGCTTTTTTGAAGACGGAGTCAGAAGGCTGGGACACCGTTGGGAAAGACAAATGCAGATTCGACCTAAGAGCAGCTTAAAACTAAATGGAAACAAAAGTTGATTTGTAGCCAAAGATCTCAAATGCTGGAATAGGGAAACAATTCAAAAGTCAAAGGGAAAATAAATATTTTAACCTCTACTGTACTTTCTTCAGTGGTATGTTCAAACCTTAAATACACATTAACTCCTTATTTCTTTAACCCTGTGGGCTGTGTGTCCAAGGGAAAGAAACACACATAAACATCAGTGAAAATCTCAGTCTATATATGTTTTAGGATATGAATAAATAGTGGAAGCATGTGAATGGAACAGTGTTTGAGCCCCCAGTCCCAATAACTCAGTGAAATGTTTGAGCGAGGGCCTGTTTTTAAAGGGGCTGGGCTACCCCGTCTGTTGATGTCTCTATAAGTGAGAGAGAGGCCCTGAGAGGTGAAATGGAGGTGAGGCCCTGAGAGAGACTTTTAAAGAGAGAAAGAAGGGTAGTGATGTGTGACAGCCTGACCTACTTGTGACCCTGATCCTGAAAGAGAGGGAAAGATGGCTGAGAGGGTGGTATGCACTCTATGTGAACGAGAAAGTAGTGTTGTGACAGCCCCATTGCCTGACATGGGTCATACTGCTCGGTGCAGCTTCCTCAGGTTCCTAAACACACACTGCTAGACTTGGCTGCAGGAGTCTGCATTGTCAAGGCAGCAACCAAGCTTTGTGCAAAGGGGAATGGAGTGGTAGGTGCACTACAAACTCTTGGGCCAGGCCAGCTGGATGCCTCTGCTCACCTATCAGTGTGTGGTTGCTTCCTTGGTGTGTCTCTGGAGATGAGATACTTGTACTGCTTCCGTAATGAGACATGTTAGCCACCCAGCAAGACAGATTGCTCTCCCCCTTGGCTGCAAGTGCTAAGTGCCCTCTCTGTGCATTTCTTGCCACCAGTGTGAAACACTATTCACTCTGAGACCGATTTCCCACAAGCGCTGCTTCACGCTCGCTCTTCCCTTTTGCCCCGATGGTACGTGTCAATTTCACACAAGATGCTGCGTGGCCACATTTTGCCCCGCAGCTTCACGTGATTTCCCCCACCTCTACTCAATCCTGGTTTTTTTAGGATTGAGTAGACGCGGGGAAAATCACGCGAAGCTGCGGGGCAAAATGCGGCCGCACACCAGCTTGTGTGAAATTGACACGTACCATCGGGGCAAAAGGGAAGAGCGAGTGTGGAGCAGCGCTTGTGGGAAATCGGTCTAAGTGTCCGTGTCAGATGCTTCAGAGGCAAAGTACCATGTTGTGTGCTCTGTTGTCTGAGCAATGGAGCATCCTGGCTCAGGTTTACATAGCACTGGAGAGGCAGGGCTGTGATTGGGTGTGGGGGAGGTGGTTTGGCCACTGCTGGGAGAAGTATAATGGACTGTAGCCATGGTCAGCATCGTGTGCTATGCTGCAACTTGCAGGTGGGACTGGGGGGGGTGCTCTTTGCATTGCATGGGCATCTATATTCTATGCTGCAGTTTTTGGTGCCATTTAGTGCAAATTATTTTCTTTCCATTGCATCTGAGGAAGTTAACTTTAACTCATGAAAGCTCATTCTGGAATAAATGTTTTTAAGGTGATACTGGACTTCTGTTTTGCTACAATACACTAACACAGCTACCCCTCTGGAACATCATCTCCTTCATCATCGCCTTCATAAATTGTTGTGAAAGCTTTCCCCCAGTGTCTTTTTTGCCATCAAGTCACAGCTGTTTTATGGTGACTCCATAGGGTGACTCCATAGGGTGACTCAGCAGCGGCTTGCCATTGCCTGCCTCCAGATCACAGCCCTGGTATTCCTTGGAGGTCTCCACCCAAACACTAGCTTCTGAGATCCGACAAGATCAAGCTAGCCTAGGGTATCCAGGCTTCCTACAGATGCCTGAAAATGTAAATATATGTGGAAAACAAAACTCACAAGAACACAGATTTAAGCAGGAGATATGTATCAAAGGACAGGTGCAAAAAATTCACACCTCTGGAAAAGAGTGGAAGACAGAAAAATAATACCAAAGTAGGCAAAGGGGAATTAAACTTCAGCATTAACTCTAAAATCAGCACTTCTTTGGCACACCAATTTACCTGATTTAGTGGATGGATACACAGGAGTAGGCGGAGTGATTAAGTGCCTCTTCAGAATTGTTTGTGTCGGAAAAACCAATACACCATTTAAACATTGCATTAGTAGAAGTAAGCCTAGTCCCATTAGAAGAGATCCAGATTCTTGCATAGCAATATATCTTTCTTTGCAAGTCGCACATGAAGCATCCTGCAGTTCATTTATTCTAACCATCTGAGAGGCACTGAATATGTTTAAGTAGGTAGGAAATATTGGTACTTATATGGAAGCAAAATGTGAGCTCAATATGCTGAGGTTATGGAAGGACTCCACAGATGATTAAAAGTAGTTTTCAGTAGTGAAGCAAGACAACTGGATCTTAGGCAACAAATAATTAACAGCTGCACTATAACATGATTGTCTGGAAAGGACTCAGGTGTTTGCTCAACTTTATAGTTAAGCATTTTCTTTGCTTAGCTAATTCCTACAAGGGGTCTTTATACTTTGTGGGCACGTTTGACAACAGCGGGGTTTAAACTGACTTCTTCCACACATAAAACTTGCTCTTTAGTCTGCTTGGTTCCCTAAGCATTGGTGGTTGTCTTGGAAACACAGCTCCTGTCCTCTCCCGCAACACAATGCTGGTAATGAAAGAAATCCCTTTGCATCTCTGGGTCATGTCATGTTAATTCACTGCTCATTCTGTATGCGAGCCAGACTACTGATTTAGTGCGTGATGTGCAATTAAAAAAATCCAATTATGAGAGTGCTAGGAAGAAATAAAGCTGTCGTGTGGGAGGGCCATTCCTCCAACTTACAACTGTGCCTGGCACAGGAATGTGGGCCATCTGTGTACACAAAATATTGCATGCCACAGTTGGCTGCCATGGAAGATGCCTGGTAACACATACCATGGTTTCACTTGGCAACAGCTTTCTCCAAACAGTGCTACATAAAATGCCCAGGAAGTGCCATTTAAGCATTCAGGAGCAAGATCCACAGTAAGAAAATTCCCAACACGATTCAAAGGCCTGTTCCTGGAAGAATGAACTCGAGAAAGCACCATATTTTAATAAGATTTCAACTGGTTATATCAGGACAAAGTATTTTGTAAACTGTACACAATTACTTACAGAATTCACTATCAGACGATGTGGAACGAGTTGCTAGTATGAAAAGTGATTCGATAAGCAATGAGTGTGGACCTCTCAATGTCAGTTCAGCAAAATAAGTAAATGGAACCTATATGTTCAGGGACAGTGTAACTCTGAATACAAGATGTAGGATACAAACCATCCGTATGTGTGTAAAGTTCCGTCAATTCGCAGCCAATTTATGGTAACCCCAGCAAGGGCCTTTCAAGGCAGGTGAAAAGCAGAGGCTGTTTGCCATTGCCTTCCTCTGCAAACTCTTCCTTGGTGGTCTCTCTTCCAAGTATCGACCTTTCTTATCTTCTAAGATCTGGTAAGATGGGGCTATACCATGTCACCTTCCCACCAAACCATCCTTCTAGATGGCTTTAAAAGGGAATTTGATTCATGGAGGATAGGTCTGTTAATGACTAAAGGAAACCTCCTCATTGAGGCAGTAAACCTCTGAATCCAAGAGCCAGGAGACAACTTAAAAGAAAGGCCTCAGCCTCTATGGTCTGGTATTAGACCTCCAGAGGAACTGGTTGGCCACTGTGTGAGACAAGTTGCTGGACTAGATAGATCACCGATCTGATCCAGCAGGACTCTTCATATGTTCCTATGGATAGCTGTTGCATTAATAATAAATTAATTAATTAATTAATAATCCGAAAATTAACCACAAACCAGTGTATCATTTATTCATACCAGCATAATGACACTAAACAGTGTACAAGCTTTTGAGTTCTCCAGAATTCTTCCTCAGGACGGATGGTATGAAATAAAAAATAAAGGAGAAAAAATATATTTAAGACAATTTTTCGGCTTCCGGTTTGGCTCCCGCGAATGGCGGACGCATCCTCGGGTCGCTCCCGAGGTCGTCTCGCCCGCCCGCAGTGGAGGAGGGAATCCGCACGAGCGGAGACCCAAACGAGCCCCTCATGAAGAGGAGCTCAGATCCGGGGCGCGTTAGGGCGCACTAGGGGAGAGTCTCTTTCTCGGCTGAGCGGTCGGAGATCGAGGCTCTCGCCATGCCCTGCCCCAATGGACCTTGCTGCGTGAGCGACCCTGCACAGGGTTTAGCGGAGCCACCAGACGTCACCGAGTGATAAAGCGAACAACCGATAAAATGAAAAAAGAAAAGATCGGCTAAACTGTGAGTTGTCAAATGCGGAGAAAAAGAATTAAGAGCGCTCCCCCCCCAGCGGAAAAGACGAGGAGGTGAACCCTCTAACTTGGTAAGCAAGAAAACAAAGGGGGTGGAATGGACTGTGCGAATAGTGGTGACTTCTTTTGATGCAGTTGGAGTAAAGCGAGAAAAATTTCTGTTTCTTTGGAGCGCGTTTTAAGAACTTTATTAAAAGTAAACAAAAATAACAAGATGTCGGAGCTGGGCTAAAAGACAAGCGGAGAAGAAGGGAGGAACTTCCGTTCTCGGCGTTTGCTTTTTCGTGAGAGCCGGCTGATTAATGTTTGGATTGTTTATGGCTGTGAGTCTGACGGGGAACTGTGAGAAAAGTTGAACTGTGACAGCGAGAAAGTGCCTTACAAGCACTTTTAAAAGTCAACAGTTGCGGAGGAAGATCCAGCAAAGAGAATAGGAGCGTTTAAAAGCGAAACCGGAATAAAAAAAAAGAAAATCCATTCTCAAAGCTAGAGATCTTTTGAAAAGGCATGAAAGAGTGAGGATTTACAGCATATGAACTGAAAGCGTTAACAGCGACCCGAAGGAGGATTGGAAAAGCCGGAGAGAAGGAAACAGAAGAAGCTCCTCCATTAAATTGGGAATTTAAAAGAAGCCAGCACGCGAAGAAATGGTTCTGAATGTGCCTTGAGGAAACTTTAATAACAGAGCATCAGATGAACACTACTAATACACTAACATAGATAACACCTTTAACTGGTTTGAAGAAAGAAGTTTGACTGCACACAGAAGAAGCCTAAGAAGACAATTTGGACATTACTAACAGACTAATTTACAAGCCAATATATCACTCAGCTTTCTCTTTCTCCCACTATATACCCTCCCTATTTTTCTACTTAAGCGAAATACCTCTCCTTTTTAGGAGAGTCAATAAAGCCTTTATTTTTTTTAAAAAAAGACAAATTTTCATCAGCATCTTTGGGCTGAATGCCACTGCAAGTACTGTTCCTCCCCTGGAATTACAAAGGCTAGTAGTCTTCCTGACACCAAATGAGATACACTGATCCTTTGTAAGTAAGGTTGCTAACCCCCAGGTGGCACCTGGAGATCTCCCACTGTTACAATTGATTTCCAGATGACCAAGATCAGTTCACCGGAACCGGTGCTTGGACCGGGCATCATTGTATGTCACCCTGCAGGGCACAGTCCCCAGAGCGTGGGGATGTGTCATTTGGGGTGGTTCAAATATTTTTTGGGGGGCAGCCTGGCCCCAGTGTCTGTCTGTGTGCTTGTCCTCGGGGCACCGCACTTTGGAGCAACTGGCACCGGAACCGCGCTTTGGACAAGCACACAGAATGTATCCCCGGGAAGGGGAGGGTCCGCTGAAGTCGGGGGTGTATGAAGTGTGGGGGTGCAAACCTTATTTTGGGTGCAGGGGGCACTTCCTTATTCAAATCTGCTTTGAAATACAGGCCTCGGGGAAGCCATGTGAACTGAAGCTCGTGGCATCGGAACCGGTGTTTGGACCGGGCATCATTGTATGTCACCCTGCAGGGCACAGTCCCCAGAGCGTGGGGATGTGTCATTTGGGGTGGTTCAAATATTTTGGGGGGGCAGCCTGGCCCCAGTGTCTGCCTGTGTTCTTGTCCTGGGGGCGCCGCACTTTGGAGCAACTGCCACCGGAACCGCGCTTTGGACAAGCACACAGAATGTGTCCTCTGTTGTTCAGAGTCCTTATCCAAATTACATCTGATCTAAAATAAAGAAGGGAACAGTTCTACTGAAAATGACATGCCAGAAATGGGTCCCCTCCACTCTGTCTTGCCTTGTCCAATACCATATATTGAACTGAGGGAATGATGATAATCTTGACTTAGAAAAGGCTTGTAGGTGTCCATTTCCACAGGATTACACACACACCCCAGTTATTATGCCCTCCATGTTGGAGCTCCTCAGGTTTCAAAACCGGGGAATGTAGGATGCAGGCTGAGCACTGCAGGTTCCCTCCTTTTCTCCCTTGGAACAGCACTCTGCGTCCCTCTCCAACATTGTGCAGCTTCTTTCCTCCCTGACCTGTCTGTGAAGCCCACCTTTTATCTCCCTCTCTGGTCTGAGTCCCATCTCCTCTGTCCTTGAGGAGCCAATCATCCGCCCCTTCCCATTCACCCAATAGCCCCTGCACCTGAGCCTGGCCCATCCTTGCCTGTTTCCCTGGCCCACATGTCCCTACGTGTCCCTCTCATTTTATTTTTATAAGACCTAAGTTTCCTTGACCTTCAACTGCAGACAAAGATTTTGCAAATGACCTCAGACTTGAAGGAAAAGTCAAAACAGATCTTTTGGCAATAGAATAATCCAATCCAGTTCTATTAATCAAATGTCAACAATATATAATGCAAACCTGCCTGTATCTGACCCTCAGCAAAATTGTGGTGACACGGCCCATAGAAGTAAAGCAGGATGTACAACTGAAGGGTTAGCAAATAAATAGAATTAACTCCCCTGAATTTTACCAAAGCTGAAAAATTATAGATTCTTGGCATGAAATACTTGGTTCTGAATAGTGAGTTGTAGTTTGAATAGATTAAATAGGACTCAGAGCAAACATGACATTTCTCCCAGCTGCTGGTGAGAATGCTTCTCTTACATTTGCTTCCAAGACTCCCCAGTGTCGTTCTGGCAAACTATACTCAGAATCATTTTGCAGTAAATGGTCAGGAAAACTACTCCTCTGGGGAAGACAGATGACTAATTTGCCATCTTCCCTATTCCTGGCTACACTATAATCAGATTTTCCTCTCTGAAATTGTAAAACTTTTTACACAGGTCAGTGGATAGACATTAAACCAATCCCCATTCTGATCTTGAACCCAAAATAGTCCAGTCTAATTACTCAACTCAAAGAACCTTGAGTTTGGCCTGTTACAGACCTAGCTAAAATGAACAAAAATAATGTTTTGTAAGTGGGAGCAACCTAACCATATGATTTGAGGAGCTCAGAGATGCAGTGAAGGCTAGGAAAAGATGATAATTTGACAATTTGTTTAAGAAGAAGACATACTTTAGCTGCAGGACTGGTTACATAATGCTGGAGATCTGCAAAGTTGCTTATATCATGAGACAATATCCTTGCATGCACCTGTGGATGGTAATAAAGAAGGGATGGTCAATTAAAACAGTCCCTTTAATTAAAACAGTGGACAAGGAAAAAAGATACTGGTCAAACTGAATGTTCGAAAGAAAATAATTGGATACTTTGGATTTGGATAATTGGATAAGCAAGGAAAAATTGCCTCTACTACTAAGAAAGAGAAGGGCTGCCTCTGCCCAACAAAAAAGTGTATAAAAGACTAGATCAGAACACACTAAATCAAGCTTTCCTCTCTAAAGTTCTAAAACTTTTTAATGTTTCAGCTTTAGTCCCACTCCCCCGTTTCTTTTATGCTGCTTGAATTGCCCTATTGCTTTCCTTCTGTTTTAATATATTACTTTTTAAAAGGTGATTGTATCTTCCCTTTCTCTTTGTTTTTTCTTGTTGGGATATTTTTGCAGATTCCTTTGCTGGCCACAGCTATGCAAAGTGCTTTAGGACAAGGTAAAACATCAGCCACCTTAGGTTGCAATACTGGGGACTCTTCCCCAAGTGTAAGCCCTATTGAGTAATAGGTGCACTGCTTAGAGTTGTTCTCTTAGATGGCCTAGCTTAGCTTTCAGCTAGTGGGATTTAAGTATCCACAGATAGAGCCATGTTGACTATTGATTCTCTGGACAAAGAATACATGCATGTGTGGTGGCATGAGTGGCTCTGAGGAGTCAGAGCAGCATTGAGGGTCCTGAACAGCCTGACTGGAAGAAAATACAGTCAAGGTGAAGAGGACACTGGGATGCTGATGGAAGGGCAGGCCACACTCTAGCCACTGGGGCCATCAAAAGATGGTAGGAAGCAGGGGTCGTTTCGTAGAAAAAGAGCTAGGGGAACTCATTATCATAACTCATTAGCATATGCCACACCCCCTGACATCACCGGAAGTGTGTCATAAGGCCACACCCCCTGGCATCACCAGAAGTGTGTCATAAGGCCACACACCCCGCCCCCAATGGTCCCGGCCGCCGCCGCTGGCCTTGCAGCTCCACTGCTGAGCCCCATGAGGGGCCCGGCGGTGGACCTGCAAGGCCGGCGGGAGTGCAAGGAAGCCCCACAAAGGCCCTCCCTGGCCCCAGGCAGGCAGGGGTGGGGAGAGGCAGGGAGGAAGCAACTTACCCTCCCTCTTCTCCTGCCTCCTCCTGGCTGAATGAGGGCTGGAAGCGGGGCAGCTGGAAGCAGGGGGCGGGGCTTCGCCCCCCGTACCTCACCCGGGGGAACTGTGATCCCCCCGAAATGACCTCTGGTAGGAAGAGAGCATTGTGGCTGGCAGGAATGAGGGGAGAGACCACAGCCACAAGAGAACAGAAAGGTGGAAGGCAGGAGCATGCCTGGTCACCAGCCACATGCAGCAGGCCAGGCAGGAAGCACTGAAACTGACAGGAGAACCTGGGGACATGCCCACTGCAGGAGATAGCCAGCTCAGCACTGGCAGGGATTTACCGGGTGAAGGACAACCATGAGGAGGAATGGGCTTGTTGGAACCCCAAAAGGCAGCATGGTTTCCACTGACAGCAGTCCAGGGGACAGAGGTGTGATGGGGAGCCCCAACAGGGCATGTTAAGGGAGCAAGAGCACAACAGGCCAAGGAGGAACCCACAGGGCTAGTCCAATCTTAAAGAGCTAGTACCCAGTTTGGGGCCTCAGTGCAGGTGACGTAAGTGGCAGCTCATCTGGGATCTGGAGGACTAATGAGTGTGACCCCAGGCACCATTGAGATGACAACACCAAGGTCCCACAATCCCTCTGAAATGGTATCAGCCATAGATCTTACTCACTTTGGGCAATGGCTAGCCATTGCCCAGGAGGAGCTGATACAGAGGTTGGTGGATCAGCAGCAAGCAAACCAGGACCAATGGGTGTAGGAGCAGGCAAGAGCAAGGATGGCTGCTCGTCCAGTGGTGGCCTGTTGCTCTGGACTGAATCTTGTCCTGTCCTTTTTTTGTCATTATGACATAGCTGATAACGTGCATTCATTCAACATAGATTAGTTTAATCAGAACTAAACCTCACAGTTTCAAAGTAACTTCCTAATCTAATGCCAAGATCCTTCCTCTCTGACACTTCTTTTGGGAGGCCACACTTTTCAACACACCACACCTTATTTATTGAAGTACACGTGCATAGGTGTAGACAAGCACTTCCAAAGTTTGCAGGTTTATTTTATTTTCAGAAAAAGTATTTAACCTCCCCTACCCACCACAATTCTGGAAGAACTGGGCATATACAGGAGAATGTGCAATGGATTGTCTACAACCAGATTTTCTGCCGGTAAAAAAGGAAAGTTGGTCCCCTTTGACCACCCAAAAAACAGTATGCTGGGGGACATGGGAACTTGCATATACAAAGGCCATGCAGTATAGGGGCTTAGTAAGGAGGAAAATTGGGTGAGGCTAAGTGAAAAAGCTGACTTGATTCAACCCAACTGTTTATACATGGAGAACAAGGGAGCCAAAATGAAATGGAGCAAAAGTGCTATACTGAAAATGAAGATCTGTCAATGAAAGACCGCTGATTCATTTTCTTTTTCCTTCTTGTTCTCAGAATATACTTAATACCCGTTTCAAAACGTATCAGGCTGTTAATTTTGAATAGAACTTCACATGTATTATATTCAGAATATAATCAAGTGCTTTCCAGCATGAAAATGAAATCCGCACCAAGATGCAGATTCATATTCTGAGCATAGAGAACTCAAACTTAAACTCCAGCTGGCCTGATGAATATAGATACAGACAAGGACATCTGAATACAGGTTTTTGTTTTGCCAGAAAGAAAAGAATGATGGAACCACTCCAGTTACATGCATAGGTATTGTAGCTTTATTCAAAGGTGCTGTCCTTTAAGAATTTCACAATGCCATGAAGAGTTTTCCTAGGAGAGCAGGCTGCCTGTTTCAGACTGACTGATTCTGAGGGGATATAGAGAACTCAAACTTAAACTCCAGCTGGCCTGATGAATATAGATACAGACAAGGACATCTGAATACAGGTTTTTGTTTTGCCAGAAAGAAAAGAATGATGGAACCATTCCAGTTACATGCATAGTTATTGTAGCTTTATTCAAAGGTGCTGTCCTTTAAGAATCTGCTACTGTCTACACTTTCTAAAAACAACAGCACTATATGGGATAATTTTCTTTTCACAATGCCATGAAGAGATTTCCTAGGAGAGCAGGCTGCCTGTTTTGGACTGACTGATTCTGAGGGGATTTCTGGTAAAGTATCACAAAGTCTAATTTTTCAAGCTCCTATCTATATATCAAATTCTCAACAGTCCCCTCCACGTGCGGGTACTCATTTCCACAAACAGAGGTCACACTCTTCCCAACAGGCTTTTCTACAGACTCAGGGGACATCATGCAGCTACAGAAAAATCCAAAGAGTTTAAAAAAAACCCTAAGGGAGGGTTTTGAAATGGCCAGTGCAGGGATATACTCCAGGCCCCGCCATATTGTCAGTGAGCGATAGACTGGCTGATAGCCGGAGAGAGAGAGAGAGAGAGAGAGAGAGAGAGAGAGAGAGAGAGAGAGAGAGAGAATAAGTGGGGGATGAGGGGAAGAAGCAAAAGTAGAACTGGAGCTGGGATTGGGGGAGGATTCCTCCTGCAGTATGAATGGTTAAATAGTGGGAGGGGGGCTAAAAAAGCAGGGGAGGAAGCAGGGCACTTTCCAGACCTATTTTGGAGCCAGGCCTGGGACTAGGATTGCCCAATCCAGGTTGGGAAATTCTTGAAGATTCTGTGATGAAGTCTGAGGAGTGCAGAATTTGGGGAGGGGAGAGGCCTCAGCTGGATATAATGCCACAGAGGCCACCCATTTTTTTTCCAGGGGGACAGATCTCCATTGTCTGGAGTTCAATTGTAATTCTAGGGGATCTCCAGGTCCCACCTGGAGGCTGGCAATCCTAGGCCTGGCAGCATTCTCTGGATGACTTGATACACCCAACTTGCATGATTCAACTAGACCTGGCTGCTTGCTACTGTTCAACGGCAGCCACTCTATGAAAGCCAGTGTAGTATAATGGTCAGAGCTTCAGAGTAGGGTTTGCCTAACCTACCTCATGGGGTTGTTGTGTGGGTAAAAAGGAGATAATAATGTAAACTGCTTTAGTCCCCACTATGGAGAAAGACCATAGTTTTCCTCAGTAGAAACTGCAGGGGGGAAGGAGACAGAAAGCAGATAAAGGTAGGTTGGCTGTTGGGTGGGAAGGAGATAGGGATGCCAACTCCAGGTTGGGAAATTCCTGGATATTTGAGGGGTGGAGCCTGGGGGAGGTGAGGATTGAGGCAGGGAGGGACTTCAGACAGAAATAATGCCATAGACTTCACCTTCCAAAGCAGTCATTTCCTCCAGGGGAACTAATATTGCCAACTTCCGAGGGCTGCAGATCTCCTTTAATTGAACTGATCTTCAAATGACAGAGATCAGTTCCTCAGGAGAAAATGGCTGCTTTGAAGGGTGGAGTTTATGGTATTATAGCCTGCTGAGGTCACTTCCAATCTCAAACCTCATCCTCCCAAGCCTCCATCTCAAATCTCTAGGAATTTCCCCACATGGAGCTGGCAACGCTAAGAGGAACTGATCTCTGTATTTGGGCAATCCATTCTGATTCCTGGAGTGTGTTGGATCCCCAGGCATTCGAAATAACTGCTGCTGGGAGGTGAGGAAGTAGGTGCGATGCCGGGAGAGTGACAGGGGCAGAAAGAGTGATGGGGTGGGGGCAGAAAGGAAGTGACTAGCATGGAGGGGGGAGGGGGAGGGGGAGAGAAGGAGAAAAAGTGTGAGAGAAGTAGGGGGAGAGGGGAAGAAGCAGAGGTGGGTGGAATGGGATAGCTGCTCCCGCTCCCAAGTTATACAATGCTAAATCTAGTACAGAACTGAATTAAGCATTAATGCATTAACCAGTTGTTGTGCCCTCGTGCAAGGACTTTCACAGTCTTCTGCCATGGCCATTTTATAATATACCCCAGCAGGGATAAATTGTGATACAAGACCACAGTTGACCACAGTTGTATTATAAGGGGAAGAAATAAATACTAGGTTGTGCAACAGGAGTAGAACTATCATTCTGTCTATCTCATGTCAGATTTTGCATGGAAGATTTAATTGGACAGTCTACTCTATTGTCCATTTGTATGCTGGCAGAAAGTAGCATGTGCTTTTGTAATTTAGATATGCTTTGTTTCTCAATGATACAGTTCAGCAAAGGGTCCCTTGCCCTGTAATCCAGCCTTTTCATTCTCAAAGCATTATCTTTCAAAACTGGTCGTGCCACTTGTAATGGAGTGCCTGCCTTTACAGCCTGCCTTGCACCTGTCTTCTCCTGAGCAATTTACTTTTCCTCCTTCATCCATTCACCTGATGTGTTGAGCAGCAGGGGAGTAAAGCAATGAAATGCTCAGCAGCTTGCAGATCATAGCCGTGGGTATGCATTCTGTCATATTAGGACTGGCAAAAAAGAAGTCCATTTCAGTTCAGACTGAGTGTTTGAATGAGTCTTTCAGAGAGCAGGGACTAAGCAAATTGATCCTTCTTAGGGAATCAGCACTACAGTGGGAGGCAGCCTGATTCCATGAGTGACCTAAGACAAACTTTGTTCATGAGGCTGGGTCATTTATGTATTCTCCCAACCCTGTGGGATCAGCTTCTGCATTGCTGGGAGTATGGGTAAAGGGCACTTAACAAGGCTTGACAATTTAAACCACTTAGGCTCACTAGGATGAGCAGATTGGGGAAAATAATGTATACAGAAATGCCAGCTTGGGGCAACACTATGTGGCACAGCAATGGACTCAGTATTCTGGCTAGACAGCAGCTGCCGAGCCATTTTCCAAGCCCTAACCCCGGCTGTTCCACTTCCCCCTGCAACCCCATAAGGAGGATACCAGCAAAGTGAAACTGAAAGCAAGTGCTGCTGCAGACATTTGCTTGGGTCTCATAAGAATCTCTGCAGGCGGCAAGGGGAGCAATAGCCACTGATTCCCTCTTCCACTGTAGAATTCTGATTCATCCTCAGGCTGTTGCAGGGGGTCTCCTTTCCCCTAGGAGCAGCATTTGTCAGGGCATGATGAGATGCTGGGGTAATGGGTACTTTGCAGAGGGAAATCTCTTTCATCCACAGAAATTACCACTGAATCTGACCCAGAAATACAGCCTGATCCAATCTAATCAGTCAGAAGAATTCAGATTAATTATCCTTCTAAGATGAATGAACAGGAAGTCCTTAGTAGGGATGGGAACAAACTGGCTGGTAAACTAAATATCATCATGAATTTTGGCCAGTTCATGTTTCATGAAGCAATGTTCACAAACTGAAGAACCACCATGAACTTTCACTAATTTTGATGCCATTCATGGCAGTTTGTTGCGGTTTGTGAAAAGCAGAAAGCTTTCTGCTCTTCACAAAAAACCAGTTGAGCAGTGGGGAGCTCCTTGCCACTCAGCTGTTTGGTTTAAATGGATGGGTGCCATTTTAACCACTGCTTTTTGCTCCCTGTGAAAAGTCACAGGAAGCAGAAAGCAGGGGTTTAAATGGCTCTCAGTCATTTCACCCCCTGCTTTCTTCTCGGTGCCATGTTGAGCAGAACACAGGGACTTAAATGGCTCCCTTCCCAGCCATTTAAACCAAACCAGGGAGCTCCCCGCTGTTCAGCTGTTTGGTTTAAATGGCCTCCGGCTTTCTGCTTCCTGTGAAAATCAGCAGGGAGCAGAAAGCATGGGTTTAAACTTTAAATGGCTCACAAGCTGATATGAATCAGGTCAGTTCATGAACCAACCTTCCCATTCGTATGGGCTCATGGTTCAGCCATGAACCACAAACTGAATCGCAAAAATGTAGTTCATGCCCATCCCTAGTTCTTAGAATACATTTCTATTAGTTACAAGCAGAGAACACACAAGGACTTGCAGGGGAGGATCTCATCCCCCCCACACACACACACTATTTCCTCGCACCCTTCCCTGTAAGCCCCTATAGCCTCTCACCTTTTCCTGCTTCCTTCTCTCCTTCCCTTTCACCAGCCAATTTACCTTTACTGGTTCCTCTGTCTTCATCTTTCCTTCCTTCCTTCCTTCCTTCCCCCAACAGCCTCTCCATGGAAAAGTTCGGCATGGTGTGAGCTGCTGGGCTGGGCCAGGCTCAGCTGCACAGTGGGGAACTTTCAGGGACTTTCAGGGGACACCTTACTTTCCTCTGTATCCCCATTTTTAAATGATTCCCTTTTTCTTCTCCTGCTAGCATCATCCATACTTCACATTCCCCTGATTCCCTTTCTCCTTCCTACCCACCCATCTTCAAGTGTTTGAAGGACTGTCATATAGAGGATGGAGCAGAGCAGTTTTCTGTTGCTCCAGAAGGTTGGACCAGAACCAATGGATTGAAATATATCAAAAGAGTTTTTGGCTACAGTCGATAAAATTTATGCGTGCAATCCCATATAAAGAAAATATATACACATTTCTATTAGTTACAAGCAGAGAACACACAAGGACTTGCAGGGGAGGATCTCATCCCCCCCACACACACACACTATTTCCTCGCACCCTTCCCTGTAAGCCCCTATAGCCTCTCACCTTTTCCTGCTTCCTTCTCTCCTTCCCTTTCACCAGCCAATTTACCTTTACTGGTTCCTCTGTCTTCATCTTTCCTTCCTTCCTTCCTTCCTTCCCCCAACAGCCTCTCCATGGAAAAGTTCGGCATGGTGTGAGCTGCTGGGCTGGGCCAGGCTCAGCTGCACAGTGGGGAACTTTCAGGGACTTTCAGGGGACACCTTACTTTCCTCTGTATCCCCATTTTTAAATGATTCCCTTTTTCTTCTCCTGCTAGCATCATCCATACTTCACATTCCCCTGATTCCCTTTCTCCTTCCTACCCACCCATCTTCAAGTGTTTGAAGGACTGTCATATAGAGGATGGAGCAGAGCAGTTTTCTGTTGCTCCAGAAGGTTGGACCAGAACCAATGGATTGAAATTATATCAGAAGAGTTTTTGGCTAAACATTAGGAAGAACTTCCTGACAGGACAATTCCTCAGTGGAACAGGCTTCCTCGGAAGGTGTGGGCTCTCCTTCTTTGGAGATTTTAAAGCAGAGGCTAGATAGCCACAGTAATTCTGGTTTTGTGAACTTAATGAGAAGGGAGGGCTTGAATGGATGAGTCAGTGCTTGACTCTCGTGACCGTTTCTTACATGTCTAGGGTAATGCTGATTACGAATTTGGGATCAGGAAGGAATTTTTCCCCAGACCAAATTGGCAAGGAATCCTGGAGGTTTCCAACACACACACCCCTTCCTCTTAGGGTTGCCAAGTCAATTTTTCTTACCGGTGGGGGAGCCTCACCGGGATCTGGGAGCCATCCGTCGATGTGCGCGTGCGCCACCAGCATGTCACCAGAAGTGACGCGTGATGTCGATCACATTGAAGGCGTGGCCCCGATCGTTGGAGGGCAGCGGGAATCAGGCCTCCGAAGCGGGGGTTTACCCACCACCCGCCCACACTTGGCAGCCCTACTTCCTCTTCGCATAGAGCACTGGGGGAGTGGGGGAGTAGATGTGAATTTCCTGCTTTATACAAGGAGTTGGACTAAATGACCCTTGAGATCCCTTTCAGCTCTATGTTTCTATGTTTCTCCCACCAACCTTTTATCTTCCCCCCATCTTCAATTGTATTTTTATTTATTTTATTTATACACTGCCTGTTCCCACAGTAGAAACCTAAATCAGTTTACATCATTCCCCTTCTCCATTTTATCCTCACAACAACCTTGTAAGGTAAGTTTGGTTGAGAATGTGTGACTGGCCCAAGGTCATCCAGTGATACCAGGGCAGAATGCTGCATTCGATCACCAATGCCAGGGTACATGGTGGTTCCACCGGATAGTACATTATTGGCATAAAGGTCTTTACGGATGTCAATATCACATTTCATGATGCTATTGTAAGTTGTTTCATGGACACCAGCAGACTCCATCCCTGAAAAAAGCAAGACCACAGGAATTCAGTAATCAAATGTTTTTTAAGCAAGTCACATTCCTCCTTTTTCTTTCATAGAGTTAATACGGGACAGAAAACGAATACAGGTATAGGGGAAGTGCTGTTGTTCAGAAGAAGAGCATCTGCTTTGCATTCAGAAGGTGCCAGATTCTATCTCCGCAGTCCCCATGTAAAAAAGAACCATGTAGTGAATGATGTAAAACACTTTTGCCTGAAACCCTGGAGAGCTGCTGCCTGTCATAGAGATGATACTGATCTTGATAGACCAACAGTCTGAGTCAGTATAAGGAAACTTCATGTATTCATGTATTTCATGCCTTACTTTAACTCTGCAGAACAGGGAACAATCAGAAATTACACACACTAAAAATTAACTGAAAAAGTCTTCTCCAGCAGTATTTCTTCATAGAGTGATGCCAATGTTACCAAGAAGTCTAACAGCTGCTACTGCAGTAAATAGGAGGTGTACCATTGTAAAACTTTCTTATGTCTCCCACAGTGTCAAAAATAGTCTTCAGGCATCCAATCCATGTGAAAAAATATCAATTCCATGGTTATTCTAGAACTATGTAAATCCCCATAGAAACTCATTCCAGAGCTTCTTGATGAAGAGGAAGCTCCCATATGGCCTTCAGTCCAAAAACAAAAATTACCTGACTGCACTGCTGAGCCCTTCTCATTCTGATCACAGACATCCCTCCCCCACCAAAAAAAACCCCCCTGAACAACCCAAAGAAAGGAAAATAATGCCTTAAAGGGGCCTGACATTCTCCTCTCACTCAAGCTGTTCTCCTGAACCTCTATGAAATGAAGTTCACAACCAGCTTTTGGAAGAACTCCAAACAAATATTCTGTGCCTGGACACCATAGATTTTTGAATGATATCCTATTGGCATAGATTGTGGAATGCATATCACTGGGAGCCTTTTGATCCAAGAGGACAGAGGCAGCCCATGATGCTCACCGGATGTGATACAGCAGTATAAAGGTAGTTCTTACAAAGTAAACACAATAACTATAGGAAACATGCTGATTACCAGTAGTAACAAAAGAATATCCTCTTTCTGTGAGGATTTTCATAAGATAGTAAGATCTCTGCCAGCCAGAGCGAGTCTCATGATAGCATGTGGCAAGGCATAACCTTCATAGACGGGTACATTGTGTGTGGCACCATCCCCAGAATCCAGAACAATTCCTAGGAAAGAGGATGAAGTGAAAAGAATTAGCATTGTTCTCTAGAGTTCTCACCCTGCCACACCCTTCCAGTCTATCCATCCATCTGTGACAACAAAGGGGCTTGAAAGGAAAGGCTGCAAATGACAGTCTCTATTGTCTCCTTTCTAAGTGAAACTCTCCTCTTGTGAGGGGGAAATTGTTGGCACATACAAAGAAGCAACTGACTTCTGCAAAAACATGAAAGAGAAATTGCATGGTAATTGTTCTCTTTGAACAGATGCTAATGATAATGATCATACATTTCTATAGCCTTTCGTCCGAAAGGATCCCAAGCAATTTTCAAAGAATCCCAAGTGCTGCTGTAGAAACATATAGATTTTGTCACCAAAATGGAGACTTTTAATGGGGTAAAACATAGCAGCTATTCTCCATGCAACCTACAAAAATTGTGCAAAAGCCCACATGCAGGCTCAAGGCACAGGTCATCTGGGGACATGGAGGTTGGAATGCAACTATAGTAAAGATGGTGAGAATGTGTGTTTTAAGACAGTGGTTTCCCATAGGATGGCAAGGGACCCAAGGGCGGGCCACGGCATTATGGCAAAGGGTCTGTGGGGAAAAAATGCTTTCCTCTTTTCTATTCACTAATATCTGAATAGCTTGGATTTGCCATATCTAATCCCTGGAGGTCCTTTCTTAATGTAATTAATGGTATATTGAATATGCACTCTTTTTTATTATTATTTATTATTTATTTATTCTATTTATACCCCGCCCTCCCAGCCATGGGAGCTTCCCTTTCCTGCCTAGTTGAGTATGTGGCATGATCTTTGGCCATGAAATGAACAGACCAGACAAGGATCACATATCATGCAGACTGTAAGTTTGTGCACCTTCAATCTGCCTCAGAGCCTTGCAGGGAAGAGCAATGGCATTTAACCATTCCACTCAGTTTTGTTATACAAAACTAAACTCCTTATTTTATTGTTAGCATTTTAAAATACTAACAACAAAGTAGCAATCCCTGTTTCAAATAGCAAAAGTGTGGAGGCTCAATAGTTAAATACCATCTTCCTTCCCTGCAATACTCTGAGTCAAACTGAGGTTGCACATGCCTGAGATTTGCATCTTACAGATGAAATGAGTTGCATGATCATTGGTTAGCCTTATTCCCTGTGTTTGACTAACTCGCTCTCTCACTGGCTATCTTAATTCATTTTCTCCTTGAACCTACCTAGGGCCACAATTTTTTTTTTTTTTTAGGAGGGGCACTTCCCTACCGACACCCTTGTTGGTGGCGCATTCTCTCTTCTTTCCGGCGGGGTATGCTGGCGTCCTCAGCTGACCGGCACCACCTCAGGTGGCTCAATGTTTTTCCTTTGTGTGCGACCGCCCTCCGGCTGCAGCTTCCAGCTTGCATCCTTTCCGGCTCCTGCCGTGCTGCGCCGTCCTGCGCTCGCACCACCGTGGCTCCGCCTTCATCAGCTTCTTGTCTAAAAAAAGATCTACTTACCAGCCTATCAAAATGCAGACTTTCAGCTCTCCTGAAACACATAATTTGGCTCTCTGGCCCAATCTGCATCTAGCATTTGCTCCACTGTTTTACGAAACCCACACTGGAACAGAAATTCCCCTCTACATTGCATGCCACTTTCATTTTGATTGATTGTCAGATTTTATGCCAGTGTCCAGACTGCATGCCACTTCCACTTTGTTTGATCTCTCGGTTTTATGGTACTGTCTGCATAGATTTATGGCCATTTTATGGCCATTCAGGGGTGACTTTGCAGTCAGTACAGTGTTGGCCCGGAGTATTTGGATGTGGTTTTGAGCCGCATCTTTTTCTGTTCCAGTGTGGGTTTGGTAAAACAGTGGAGCAAATGCTAGATGCTAGATGCAGATCTCAGTGAAGAGGAAGAAGCAGAACTATGAGAATGCTGGATGCTAGGATTAATTGAAGCTCTGTAGCAAGGCAGCCAATATGGATATGACTTAAGCTTTGAGCCCTGTTTAGATCAACCGTTCCTAGAAGGGTCATTCCTATACCCAACCAAGAATAAAGAATAATAACAATGCTAGTATTTTTTTCTCCTCTCAGCTTCAGCTGTACCCTACTATTACTACATTATTCTTCATCAACAGGGCTCATAAATTGAAGTGGGGCATAAGAATTTAGAAAAACGATGCCACCAATGCCACAGTATTTAAAGAGGAGAATAAAGAGACCTGAAAACTTAAACTTTCTGGCTATTAGACACACCTGTTCAATACTTCGATAAAAGGGACAAAAATATCAAGAGACAAACAGTTTTGTAGGCTACAACCTAACTACAACTACAATCAAACATAGTGCAGATAGGCAGAAGGTGAAAGCTCAGTTTGATATTCAAGAAGTGAAAGATAAGTATTGTAAAAGGCAAATCATACATCTACATGGAATTGTTAAAAAGGCAAAAAGCTTGTAAAATGGCAAAAAGGATGATAAAAATAGAATAATACAAACATTTTAACCCTGCACAGTGCCAGGTATGTCTCTCTTACTGGCCACCATTGAAAAAAGAATGCTGGACTAGATGGACTTTTGATCTGATCCAGCATGGTTACTCTTATTAAACATGCTACTACATGAGAAACTGGAGGATGCATGTATATGCTTCTTGTATAGCTGTCCTCTCTCAGACCAAGACTCAGGCCTAGCAGAGAGGGCATCAATAAGAAGAAAACGAAGAGCCGCACCAATTGGAGCAAAATGACAAAGAAAAAATAATGGTGTAATGGGGGGGGGGAATTATTCCAAAACATTTATAAACCCTACACATTTCATGTTAAGCTTTCTCAGGGGGATATGTGGAATATAAATGCAGCAACATTTCAAAATTGGTTAAGTGGGACCACAGAGACACCTGAAGAAGCTTAATGTGGAATGTGTAGTAAATTTTTAAAAATCAGAATAGAATTATTTCCAATATTTATGAATGGTTGGAAACCTTCTGGTTTGACAGTTATCCTGGTGCAGACTGAACAAAAACACTTAACGTGAATTTGTCACCCTTTAATTAATCTGTAATACACTCAGGACGCATTAAGATTTGTGTGCCTTTTGAATGCTTACTTAAGTATTGCCACAGAGCAAGTTTTCTTCAGGCATTTGAAAGCAGTTTTTTTAAAGTCAGACTCAGTAGTAAATAATGGAAAGTTTTAAATGTGATCAGAAACTATAATTTGTTTAAAAAGATTTACGTATGCATGTGAAGTTATGCCTTCCTTGGGGAGCAAACAACTACTTTAGAAACAAGAATTTTCTTTCTCTGTGTCCTACAGGGAAGAGTGCCTTACTTACTGACTTGTACACATAACTCTGACATTCTGATGTGCGGTAGGGGGACAAAACTCTACAGAATTCATCTACAGGATAGATTCCTTCATGTTTCTCTAAAGCAACAAATTCTGGAAGTCTTTTGAGGTAGGGGCTAGGTTTATTTCAGGCACAAAAGAAGTCTCCCAGTAAAAAAACTGATCTGGTAGGGTCTTGTAAAAAATCTTGAGTTATATCCCCATCAAAATCTTAAGAAATATGAGATGTCATACATGATGTATGTGTATAGCTGGGGGGTTACATTAAATGGATACATTAACAAAAAAAATATAATACATAAACCAAGAAAAACTTACCAGTAGTTCAGTCAGATGCATACAGAAAGAGAACTGCCTGAATGGTTACATACATTGCTGGAACATTGAAT
Organism: Gekko japonicus; assembly: GCF_001447785.1. NCBI lineage: Eukaryota > Metazoa > Chordata > Lepidosauria > Squamata > Gekkonidae > Gekko > Gekko japonicus. The sequence continues at coordinate 1,093,407 of NW_015165832.1, read as the reverse complement.
GATTCAAACATGATCTGTGTATAAGAAGGTGAGGATCTTAATATCTCTAAGCAGAAGCAGCTCATGAAAAGAAAACGCTGCAGTGTTTTTATTACCTGAATGCAGGTATACAACAGATAAACTATTGTCCCAATAATATTATATCTTTAATTTAAATTGTGAAAGCACCTATAATTTCCAAAAGAAATAATCTTTAATCTTTCAACATGAGAATGTTAATGTGAGTCATTCTAGGTGTGGATAGACAGGTGGCTACACAAACCTTGAACCCAGTTGCCTGATTTGGCAACTATTCACAAGTCTAAAGATATGCCTCTGAAATGGAACATGTGCTTCCATGTAATCATGCAGGGTATTGCAAAAGACCTATCTTGTGTGGAATCTGGAAATCAGTGTTGTCTCATCAAGTGTAAAATGCCAGTTCCTCCTGTTGGTCTGCTGTTCTGTTTGGGAGTCTGCTTAGGAAGTACATGTAATACAGCGTTGGATCAAACAGTGCCCTTTCATAGGTACAAGCAATTTCCTGCTCACAAAAGGGCTGTTATACATTTAGTGGTATAACATCACGTAAGAACAGCTATAGAACCTATTTACTATAGCACTGCTTGAACTCCTTTGGCCCAGATAAGTGCTACTGATGGTTTTACTTCCATAGACAGTATATGGACCCATTATCACTAACAAATGCTTTGTCAGTCCAAGACCATCTGAAATGAATTTGTGTCTTTAGAGTGATTTGAGGACAGCATCTCGTATTGGTACTATTATAGATATCTCCATGGTTCAACAGTGACTCTAGATATCTCCAGTGTTCAACAATGACTCTATGGAAAACTTACTGGAATCAGTAATTAATTTCATACACTATTCCAAACTGCTCACATCTCTCTTTTAAGAGGGATGCACTAGAAAAAAGATGGCTCAATAAGGGTGAAAGCATGATAGTGGTATAATATGAAGAGCGTGGTTACATTTATTTTTATCCTGCTTTTCCACTCCAAAGAGGACCCCAGGTGGCTATCCTAATAAGAACACCCAGAAAAGACAGTAAAACATTAAAATAGAATATAGCACAAGCAGTAAGAAATAAACAAGGTCTTTAATCTCCTCTGAAAACCATTTAATGCAGGAATGCAGGAGTGCGGGATTAGCAAGCTTTAAAAAACCAATTAGGGTAGACATCCTCGTGGCCTGTTCAGGTGAGATGTTCCAAACATTTGGGGCCACAGTCAAAAAAACCCTGCCGTTAGGCAGCAACAGATATGTTCAGCCTCGAGGAGGGGGATAAACAGGGGGGAAACTGAATAAACAAAGTCATTTTATGGGTTTATACAGGAAGATACACTGATGTGTCTCCAGCCATCCATGGGCTTCACAGAGCAAGACTTTTCCCTGGGAGATCAGTGGACCCTCAGAAACAGCATAGCAGGCAACATGGTATTTCAGGAGGACAGAATTTGGAGAAATTCATTGGTGGAAGATGAGAAGAGTGAAGAGCCCTCAAAATGGATGTTTTCCACCCTGCATTGACTGTCCAGGGGGAGAGCAGTGATACATAACCAAGCATGTATCCGTAATACGATGGCAGACACCATACATCAAGCTGACGCATCTGCAATGCATCTCCCCACATTGATCTCCTGCTTGGATAACAGGACAGCCTCAGATTAGATGAGTTTTGCCAATGTACAGGAGCACACAGGAGCGGAGCTCCGGCAGTAAAGAACCCAAGGGGCAGGCACATGCAACGAGCCCCACCCCCTGCTCCCAGCAGCCCTCAGTCGGGCCACAAGGTGCAAGAAGCAGCCAGGTAAGTTGCAGAGCCCCCCCCCCGGTCCAAAATAGTCCAGTGGCACCTTTAAGACCAAGTTTTATTCAGGTACAAGCTCTCCCTCCTCTGTGAGGACAGATCTGCACATTCTCCCACCCCCAATAGCTAGCAATCCAAAAGAGTCCAGTGGAGCCTGAACGGTGGGTGTTGCCTTCTGACACATTTCCAGTGATGTCAGGAGATGTGGCATATGCAAATAAGTTATGCTAATGAGTTATGCTAATGAGCTCCTGCGCCTCTTTTTCTACGAAATGACCCCTGGCGTGGACACACATATAAAATGGGAATAAAGACAGGTAAGTTAGTGTGACTTGGAGAAACACTGCACACAGGTCTTCTGATGATCTGCAAACTCTTTTCTGCTCCTCCTATGATGTTCCCTCATTAAATATAACTTTCTCTTCTTGCAGTGCTGAGACACCTATAAACCACACATCTATAGCCAGGCAAATAGATAGCATCAGAAACTGGGAAAGAGGCACTGGGATTCAGTTGTAAATGGAGTAATTCTACCTTCCTTTATCTGGCCTCGAAGTGCAGCCATGTTTATTGTTACATTTCTGTTTCTGCAACTATGCATATTTCTTTATTGCCATGGGCCTGTAGATACTGAGCTGTGAAAAACAGAATGCATGGGCAATGAGTTGAAGCATTCTCTGGCTCACATGCTTCAGTTCACAATATTCAGATCCGGGCTGCTCCATTTTACTGTGAATAGCTATTTAGGTCATCATGTAAGTGTTAATGTATTTACAATTTCTGAGCATATAATGTAAAATGGGGAAAACATGGATATGGGGCATAATCTTCCACTGATGATTTAATACTACTGTTCATTTCTTGTGAACAGCATATGAAATGAAACCATTATCACAGCTGTTTAGTTACATTTTAATTTTAAGCATTTGAGAATGCTGTGGCTTGGTAAAAGCATTATACAACCGTCTTTGACATTCATAAAACAGGAAAGCTGCAGAGAAACCTAGTTGGTCATTAAAGGTTTTCTCAGAGGTTCTTTTTGTCGGTCCTTACCTTGTTTGTTGAGAGCTAATCAACCTTCAGCATTGTTCTCCAGCTGAATTCAAGTTATTTTCTTCAGCTTCAACATCTGTTTTCATCCATCTCTCTCTTGGGTGAGGTAGCTTTTACTGACCTCCCCCCCCCCAACCATTGACCTGTTTTTGCTGGGGCTATTCCCTGGTCCACCTTCAAGGCCATGTCTGTGAAAGCCCTAGGCAAAAAATGCACTCAGTGTGCTAGCAAACTGACTCACAGCGATGAACACACCCTGTGCTTAATGTGCTTAGGGGAAGCGCACAATGTTGGGGCCTTCAAAATCTGCCAGGGGTTCATTACGAAGGCCGGGTCAGATAGAGCCTTTTGCTTAAAAGCCACTCTTTGGGAGAGGGCCTTTACCTCCTCGGCTCGACTAGCAAAGACTGGCTTCACCCAGTTGGTTCTGACCTCCGACCTGCCCTCGAGGCCCCCATTGTGATTTTTCCACCTCTTGCTCTTTTACAAGGTAAAACAGGATGCCTGTGGTTTTTTGACGACTCATCCTCTCCCCGCTTCTATAGTCATGGAGGAGAGGCAGTCCAGACAAATGCATGGATAGCATTCCATGCCTTCAGATAGGGAAAGCAGTCATCTTGATGCTCTGGAGCGGAAGCTGTACTTCTCTGCCACCCTCACCTTTAGAATCACAAACTACCAAGCCATCTTGTGGGGCTATCAGCACTTACTCTGGGAGAAACTCTTCCAATATTTGGATACCCACCCTGGGGAGTCCTTCCATATCTCTATTGGATCATCCTCTCTTCTGTCCTTTTTCTGTATCCTCTTTTGCCACTTCAGAACTTTCAAATAAAGGGATATAACCTTTTGGTTGAAAGCTGGCAATCTTTTGACTTGTTTCATAGGACAGACAAGCCTTCAGGAAAGCTCACTAAAGAATGTGCTGCAGATGCAGCTTCAACTGCAGATCTGTAATAATAATAAGATAGAATAGAATGTTTAGGAATAATGAGTGAATGACTGAAATTCAGTGTGGAAGAACAGGCTAGTGTTCCACAAAGTCATAAAATGAAGAACAGAAAGAAACGTATGGAAAAGCTATGCTGCCACCTCGAGGATGAAGCGTGCAGTGTTTTTGCTCCCTCTTCAGAAAACTTAAGCATAGGAAATCCTTTCTTCCCAGTTAACAATATCAGAATAGTAAATTTTATTGTATCATTAAGCTGATTTAATTACAGATTTTAGGAAGCAGCGATTGCTCTGAAGTAGTGTATTTGCTTTATGTGCAGAAGATACCAGATTCAGTCCTCAGCTTCTACAAAGTATCAGGTAGAAGCTGATGTGAAAGACCTCTACCCAAGGCCTTGAAGAGCTACTGCCAGTCACGGCAGACAGTAATAACCTTGATAGATGAATGGTCTGACTCAGTATAAAGCAGCTTGAACCAGGCCCGTAGCCAGGATTTTTTTAAAATTCAGGGGGCCTTTAAATAAGTCAGGGGGCACCCCACACACACCCCTGCACAACCCCCCAAGGGAGTGCCTGGGCTGGATGGGAAGTCGGGGGGGCTTAGCGGTAAGTCAGGGGGCCGAGTCCCGAGATGCCCCACTGTAGCTACAGGCCTGGCTTGAACTGTTCATTACATGGCTATATATATTTACTAGTCTGATACCCGTGCTTTGCTACGGTATTTAACTTCCATAAATCCAATTATAATACTGATTATATAAAGTCTGAAATGTAACATTTGTTGTAGGAATTCTAGTGGAGAAGATTGTAGTGTAAAAAATGAAGTGAGACATACATACTTTTTTTCCCCTCGACTGAAGGACCTCTCTGTAGACTGCTGGGGCGGGCTCTCTCATGGCTTTAAGCACCCTGCAACCACTGCTGCACCTGACAGACAACCACCTGTTAGGTGTAGGAGGTGTGTGTGTGTGTTAGAAGCCATCAGAGAGGCTGGGCCAGCATCACCGCTAAGGTGATCCTGCTGGGGTGGCGTCCCTGATGGATTACAGTACCCTAGTCCTGCTCCTACACCTGACAGACACCCGCCTGTCTGGTGTTGGGGGGGAATCATGTTTAAAGGCATCGGGGAGGCTGGGCCAGCAGCAGGGCTAAGGGAATCCTGCTGAGCAAACCTCCCCAGCGGCTGTAAGCATCCCATCCTCTCTCCTACATCTGACAGACAGCTGCCTATCCAGTGTAGGAGGGGGAGGGGGGAGGAGTATTAGAAGCTACTGTGGAGGTGGGGCTGGCAGGATCACTAAGGCATTACTGCTGGGACAGGTTCCCTCATGGTTTTAAGCACCCTGCAACTGCTGCTTCACCTGACAGACAGTGAATTCTGCTGCTGCACCTGACAGTGAATTCATAATTCACAAATATAGAGTTATGCTTGAAAGTCGGAAATGGCAGCTACTCCTGTCAGGTACCGACTTTCAAGCATAACTCTATATTTGTGAATTATGAATTCCTTATAACAGAGTCTGTTCTGGGAAGTGAAATGAGATATATCTTTTCCATTGGCCTCAGACAATTTGTGCATGTAACTTTTGTTTGAGATCCTTAAAGTTCAGTCTTTAAAGGCTTGGTGCTTCCTTCTGCTTATGCAAGTACAGATGGACGAAAGTAATTGATAAATAGAGATGAGCACGAACCAGCTCATGAACGGAAGTTCATCACAAATTTTGGCTGGTTTGTGGTACATGAAGTGAAGTTTATGGGAGGGCAACTGGCACAAACTTTCCATGAACTTTCAGGCTGTTCATGGACGTTTGTAACAGTTCATGAATGGGACTGTCTCCACTCAATTAAAATGTTTACCAAACTTCAAAGCAACAGGGGGGGCGGAACTGGAAACCCCAGTAGGGGTCCTCCAAAGCCTAAACGCCACTACTGGCTGCAAATAACAGAGTTCCCATTCTGCTCTATGGGATCAGAATGTTATATATACTCTCAGCTCAGCTCCTCAGCATCTCCTATGTTAGACAAAGGGAGGGAACTTGTTAAAAGCAAAACAAATTCATTTATTCTTGACTGTGAACACCTATTCCTTGCTGGGGTTTGGGTGTTCGGTGGACTCAGGGCTCTGAGCCACACTATCTCTCTGCTCATGCTGAGTGGTGGGGGCTGAGAATGTCTCTGGACACTGGTGGGAGGGCAAGAGAGGAGACTCATGGCCATGCAAGAGAGGTCAAGCCAGATGACAGCCTTGCATGACCAGTACTCCAGGGGATCGGTGTTGGGAGGCTCAAGGGATCTGGCATAGTACTCCCTCACCATCACCCCTGCCAAATACTCTGCCATTGTATGCCTGGCATCCCCACCGCTGCTGACCTCCCAGCTCACCACTGACAACAAGTAGTGGGGCTTCTCCCTGGTTAGGCTCCTTGAGGGCTCCTCCTCCCCAGCCTCTTTCATCCGCTGTTCCCTCTGACCACATCTGTTGGCCTATAGCCTCCGCACTTCTTTGCAGAGCTCACACTTCCATTGCATGAGCTCTGCATTCAGGAGAGCAATGCTGCCTTTTATCCTGGGGTCACAGACACAGGCCAGCTTGTACTCCCCTTTCTTATAGAGAGGATGCAACCTGGTAGGGATGCCTGCCTGCAACCTCTCTGCCAGGGCCCTGACCCATGGGACAACAGCCATCCCCTTGGGGCCCAGCTCCAGTGCGGACGCCAGCACGCAGTCCAGCCCTCAAATCAGGGGGATGACTTGCCCCAAGCTGGCCGTATGCATGCACAGCATGTTGGTGGTGTCCTGGAAGGGCCTGAGGACATGCACCATTTGGGAGAGGGTCAACCAGTCACTGAAGCTGATTATGAGCTCCTCTTCCCTGTGCAGGATGGCCATGGAGGAGATGACATCCTACATCACACTCTTCTGCTACACCAAATGCACAATCATGGCATAGGTAGAGTTCCTCATCCCCCTCCCCCTGACTCTCGCACAGCAAATGAGCAGACATGATGCATGAAGTGGGCAGCCGGTGCCGGCAGCTCTCAAGAAAGGACCGCATCTTGAGGGGGGCAGTGTCCCCGGTGGCCTTGACAGTGTTCCACAGCCCTAGAGCATCCTTCAACACCAGGTGAAGCGTGTGTGCCAAGCAGACAATGCCCTTGAGGGCACACAACCTTTACCACTGCCAGCATGTTGGTGCTGGTGTCCGTGGACATATAGTCATGGAAGATATTGCCACTGCCCACCCACTCCCTCAGGCTACTTTGTATCACGGTGATGTTTTGCACCATGTAGTCTGCATCCATCCCCTGCACATGGAAGAGAACCAATTTGTAGGCCGGTGGCAGGACTGACACCTCCTGGGGACTGAGCTGTGCCCCAAGTCTCCTACTGGCTGCTCTAAAGGTCTGCCATGAAGTGCACAGTTCTGCCTTGGACTATGGAGACACCCCTGGTGATGCTCTGCTAGGGACGGGCTCCAGTGGGCTGGCAGGAATGGTTTTGTGCCCAGTGACAGGGGCCTGTGGTATGCAGGGGGTGGAGGACTTCTTTCCCCCATGACAGGCACCCTTTGCACCCACTTTCACCCTCATGGCACATAGAGGTGTTCACATGCAGGACAGGTGGGAGGGTATAAATGTGGGAGACCTTTTTGGGGGTTCTGTAACTGGAACCCCAGAAATATAATATGCCCCCAGCTTGGAGAGATTGTAGAGGTGCGGACAGCAGGGTGAAGTTCCCTATGTGTCTGGTGTGTGTAGCTTGCAAGGGGTCCATTCTATATACTTTTGAACAGGCGCCTGCCATTTCCCCCAAAAGCATTTTCCTGGTGTCATCTTCTTTTTGGGGGGGGCATAATTCAGACCCCCTAGTCCAATCTGCATATAACTTGGAGGGTATGTAGAGGAGCATCAGGGGGAGGTCCCCTGCAAATGTGTTACCTCTGGCTTGCACAGGGTCTGTTCCATATACTCCTGAACCTGTGCCTGTCATTTCCTCAGAAAGCACTTTCCTGGGGGGAGTGTAACTTGAACCCTGTGAATCCAATCCTCACCAAACCTATAGAGCAGGTAGAGGATAATAAGCCAGAGTGCTCCTGTGAGTTTGGTGTCTATAGTATTCTAGGGGATTCTTCCATGTCATGAACCTCATAAACCGTACTGGTTCATTCGGCACCTAAAAATTCATGACAGTTCACGGTTCACAAATTGGACACACCATGAACCATAAATGGAACCTCACTTTCCCAGTTTGTGCCAATCCCTATTGATAAATATCACATAAATAGGAAACAACTATTGTACCACAGAACATTCAGCATGTGCATAAATCAAATGCCATCAGATTAGATCATAAAACATTAAACATGATGTTTTTCAATGGAGATTATTCACATGATCATTTGTGAGTTATGAAGTGATGGAACATAAAGTATTGTCAATACAAGTGCAAATTAGGCCTCCTTTGATTGTTTGAGAATTTGCAACTTCCTTCAAGCAAAAGTGGTATATTTTGTTAGTGTCTGTGCTGAATTTTAGTGGCATGATAGTATGCCAGAACACCATAAATGGTGGTGTGCTTAGTTGTAGAAAATTATGTTACAAGGCTTCTACACAGATTTATGTGAAACATTAACAAGCAGGGGACATACAAGGACTTGTGGGAGGTATCACATTTCCCCCTCCTGCACAATTTACTTTCCCCTCTCTGAAACCCTCCATACCCTCTCCCCTTTTCTTGCTTCCTTCTCTCCTTTCATCCAGTGTCAACCTACCTTTTTCTACCCGCATCTTTGGCTTTCCCTCCCCCCAGGCAGCTTCCACCTGGGAAAACTATGATCCAGTTGTTTGGTGCCAGCCACTGGGCCAGGCCCACTTGTGTGGTAGGGAGCCTGCAAGGATTTGCAGGGGGACTTTACTCTGTATCCCCCCTCCACACTCTATTTTCTCCCTCCTTCCTTCTGGCAATGCTCATATCCTGTCCTCTTTCCCTGCCTCATTCTTGCCTTCTCAACCATTTACCAACCTACCTTTTACCCGGCTCCCATCTTATTTATTCACTTCATTTATATTATGTCTTTCTCCACAGTGGAAACCAAAACAACTTACATAATTCTCCTCTCCTGTGAGGTAGGTTAGGCTGAAGATATGTGACTGGCCCAAGGACACCTAGTGATCTTCCATGGCAGACTGGTAACTTGAACCTGGATCTCCCAGACCCTAGTCTGAAGCTCTAGGCACTATTCCACACTGGTTTTCATAGGGTGGCTGCTGCTGAACAGTAACAAGCAGCCAGGCCTAGGTTAGTAATGCCATTCTGGTGGTTGCAAGCTTCACAGTGAATGCTGCCGGGACTGGCCCCAATGAGTCCTCCTTCAAAAGCCCCCTCCCCATTTTATTCATGGACACCAAGTCTGTAATGCTGTTGTTGCCTAGTAATGGCCAATAATAGCATCAGTTTCTTAAAGGTTTTTAAACCTCTAAATGGGAATTTATTGTTATTTCAGATTTTTCTGCAAACCTGGGGTATTTTCCAGGTTGCCGAAAAACCTGTCTCATCTGTTCTGAGCTCCAATCACCAGATTTAAGTATCCTCAGATATGGCCAGGTTGAGAATTAGAATATACAACTGGGGGCACATGGGACTCATAGGGAGGGGGAATCCCATGCACCCCTTACCTGCTGAGCCCTGGTGTGGCTCCCTTCCAATCCCTCATCATGAAGGCTGGCATGGCTCCAGGCCTTTGCCACAGCCTTGGCTGAAGTGTCCAGGCCTGGAGCAGCCACTGTGGCTGGTCCTCGAATGGCTCCAGGATACCACTGACACAATGGTCACGTTCAGAGTGGCTCCAGGACAAATCCAGGACACAGGACTGCACTGAAGCTTCACCTCCAGGACACAGGAAGTAACCTTTGGGGGGGACTTAACCTCCCCCATATTTTCTTTTAGTTTCAGATTTTTCTGCAAACCTGGGTGGTCCTCAAAGTTTGCAGACGTTTTCTTTCTGTGTGGTCCCAATCCATGGATTTAAGTATGTGGAGATGGGGCCATACTTCACTATTAGAAATATAGATGATGATAGCACTCTTGATATTTCACACTACTATACATATTTTCATAAGATGCCCAGCTTACTAACAGGGGGAGAACTAGCCTGTTGGATCAGATCAAGTAACTTCCATCTAGTTCTAGCATTGTTTCCAGTGAAACTGGAAGTATCAGGACTTTGTTTTCTTCTTTTTCTTTTTTATACAACAAATCTCAGTGAAACACCCTCTTACAGTTCCCCCCTGTAAAGTTGCCAGTTCGGTCCACATAAAGTGGTTTATTAAATGAATCAGTGGCAGCAACAAACAAAACAACATACTAGTAAGTTTCATTGAATTTTCATTAGGAAACTAGCTAGACACAATTGGATTGCTATTGAAGCCCATATATATATATACAAATAAGAGAGTAGGAAGGAGTCCTTGTTTTCATAAAATAACCGTTTAGTAGATGGTAACTGGGAGGAAGGTGGCATGGTATAGTCTGATTTTGTCAAATTTCAGCAGCTAAGTAGGGTCAGTACTTGGAAGCGAGACCACCAAGGAAGACTCTGCAGGGGAGGGCAATGACAAACCACCACATAGCTTCTCAATTACCCTGAAAGCCCCTTACTGGGGTCACCATAAATTGGTTGTGACTTGACGGCACATATGCACACAAATGGTCATTTGATTGCATGAAATTTAAACATGAAAAAATTATGGCAAAGACACCTGATCTTAATAGTACAGACACAAGCTCTCTAAACTTACTGAAAATGCTTTAACTATAGTGAATTCCAGACAGCATTTATCCTAGGTAGCTACTATTGAAAAAGTTTTATCTATTACTACAAAACACATAGAAGTAAATACTATGGGATTCAACACTGTAACTATATATTAATCATGTGGCCATTAAGGATGTAATGCCTGCCCCCATGCATTATACAAATGCTAGTTTAAACCTAAACCCATTCATCTCAGGGAGAAGACACTGGCTTCAGTTTGCACTTTACAACATGCAGCTAATGTACAAGTGCTCCTGCTTCTCCATTTTTTGTTCTATGTTGTCACATCCTGAATGAAAGCAAGCATTTCAACCCCAGTGGAAGTATGCAGTTCATCAGATTTCTACAGCAAGATGCAGAGATTCCCTTTTTTGATATAATATTCAGTGAGAACGTGAGAACTAAATACAGATGTACATCTGATTTCTGTCACTTGTTGTCAATGCTTAAAGCCAGTCTGGTGTTACTGTTACTTAAATAGTTTGTGAAACTTTCATATGCACAGCATTTACAATCAATCAGAGACATGAAGTGTGTATTTCTGTTAAAAAGCTAAAAGACTTTTTTGAAAAAAGAACAGTAGGTGGGAAGTTGCCCTTACTGCTGTGGGTAAGAACGATTGCTGCCTAAATGCTTGCATTCTTGTTCCACTGGAGATCAGGAAGTTGGGAGTTCAGTGTTTAAGATTGCAGTGTCAATTACCTGCGCATATCATTCCAGTTGACCAATAGCAATTAGCAAGGCTCTTCAACATACCATTGCTCACAATCACCAAGTGGCAACTAGACCATGGATCCAAAATCAACTGAAATCTGCATATGCTACTTCATCTGGCCATCCTAAGTTATCAGAAAAAACAATCTAGGGCTTCAGAAAGAACCAAGAATTTTCTGGAAATCAAACTTTCATTTGAAATAAAAATGAAAACATCTCAGGGTAATACTTACCCCAAAGACCAGGAGATGCCCCCTTGGAACAAATGAAATGATCTCACCTTCTATTACATTTATATCTGCTTGTGGAATGGTGTTCACAGAATATCTTAGCCTGCCAATACCATTTTTGGAAACATTTTTTTCAGCTTACACTTATCAAAGCAACAGGTTCAATGATTGGATAAATTATGGCAGAAGTTCTGATATCCTTGGATGCTTTCCCAGTTGGAGATGCTCTCTATGTAACTGAGCTTCTCCTCTGCTCCACCCCCACCCCTTCACATCCCCCTCTTCTCTTCCCCTTTTTCCAACTAAGAGGTACGCTGACTGATCACTATGTTTACTGTCAGCTCCAGATTAGAAGTGTTTATTTGCTACATTGTTACCTACTTAACTAAAAATAGCTCTGTTCATATTTAATAGGAACTGATTCCAAAAGGAGACATTACCATGCATAGTACTGCTGTTTGAAGAGACAGAAAATAGCTACCTTATCTTAAGATTGTGTGACTCAGTTCCTGAAAATGGGGTCTGAATCAGAACCTAGTTACCTATGAGGTTGCAATTATATCCAGGTCTGTACACAAGACTACCTAAATTCTATCTTATTACATGCAGATCTATATACAAGATTACCCAAGTTCCATCTTATGGACTTATGTGTGACCTTTAGCGCTTAAAAATAAATAAATCTGGATATCCCAAACAGTAGAAAATATACTATGACTCTTTGCAACCATTGTGTTATCCTGGAACAGCCAACTGAAGGAAAGCCATTTCTGCATGCCTCTTTCCCAGTGCCAGCTTCTGATAACAAGATCTATGTATAAACATTCTTGATCTTTGACCAGCTGGTATGGTAATCACTGCATTAAAAATCATCCTGTTGTGTAAACAGTTTGTATCTGATAGGAGTGTCTCTATTGTGATCAATATATATTTCAATACAATATATATTGTGATCAATATGTATTTCAATGCAGAGAAGAGATACAAGTTGTGTAATGATGTAATCATATGCATCCTTAATTTTTACAGTGCTTTATATTTTGACACAAGAAATATTTCTGTAAGAGTAAAATAATGCACACAGAAAGGTAATGCAAAGGCTAGAACATTATGCTGTCTTTTAGTATTGTGTTCACGTGATGTTCTCTCTGATCTTTGCACTGGAAAGCCTAAGAAAATATCAAGCCCACATTAAGTAAAATTACGTTTGCATTAATAAAATTACCTGCATGCATGACATTTTAAAATATTTCTGTGTAATACATTTCCAGTTTATTAGAACTTTAAAAGCCCAATAAAATCTTCCAGGGTATAAGTTTTCATGAGTCAAAGCTCACTTTGTCTGATACAAAATGCCAGTCTGGAAAGCTTACGCCCTGGTCTTAAAGGTGCTACTGGACTCCAATTTTGTTCTACATGGCTGCCCACTTGAAACTGACTCTGCATAATAAATGTTTTCCTTTGCCAACTCTAAGAAGGACCTCAGTCCAAAACTGAAAGAATTTAGAGTCATAGTCTTCCATATGAGAGGATGGCCTCAGCAATTGCTTGGGTAAGAGTTGACTTCTTTCCTCTGTCAATTAAGCCAGGAGACACAATGCTAATCTCCTTCTCCCTCTAGCTACAGCATCTGATTGAGGTATTACAGGATTTGTTTTGATAATCAATAGCTAGATCTTTCTTCACAATAATACCGGGCTAGCCAAATTGTTCTACTTTGTGCTGTTTTTATTTCAAATGGAACAAATAGTTTTCTACAGTAGCAAAGGATAGCCTCGGCCAGTGTTCCCTCTAAGCTGAGTTAGTGTGAGCTAGCTCACAGTTTTTTAGCCTCCGGCTCACGCATTTTTGTCTTCGCTCAGGAAGTATGGCTCCAGAGCAAACGAATTGATGCAATGGCCAAATCGCTCGCTCACAACTTTAATGCCAGTAGCTCACAAAATAGAATTTTTGCTCACAAGACTCCACAGCTTAGAGGGAACATTGGCCTCGGCTATTTGGTTTCCAATGATACTTCAATCTGTATGTCATGTACCACTAATTAGACAAATGACGTACAGTTACTGTGACTGTGAAAGGGACCCAATGTTTCACTGCTTTACTCCTGCCATTTCCCTGTGGTTTCAGTTCATGTACTGAACATTTAACATGACAGTGCAATTTTCACATATTTTTAAAACGATAAATGATGTTATAAAAGAAAACGGACCCCCACCTGAATCTACAACAGTGAATAAAGTGAAGTGCTAGTTGCCAAGAGCTCAAAGTTGGGGGAGTTACATAGTGAGGGGCCCACTTATAGGAAAGCAAAATGGTTTGAGTAAGAGTTCCTTACTGATGATATAGTGAATCAACCCTTCTAAAATCTGCCCATTGTATCTATTTGTGCCACCTTTTACAATTTGTTACTGTATCTTTGTGGGTCTTCAGGAGAAAGAGATACAAATAAACATTTCGAACAAATAATTTTTGTAACAACCAAATCACATACGGACCATGATAAATGTTCAGGCAGAGATAAGAGAAAGCTATTAAGTTCTTAAGATTTTATTTAAAGTTAAGAAACCCATGATGATTCCAGCTTTTCTCCCTGTATTGCACTCTGTAAGCTTCTTGTTATAATCAAGAAGACAAGACACCCAAGAGAATATTTTTTTCAAATTTATAATTCAACTCTGCTAAAATAAAATTTATATAGAAAAGATATAATTTACAGCCCATTCAGCAGTATTCACTCATTATATATTTCCAAAGAATATGAAACATCCCAATTGCAGCATGTTCTTCGTAGTGTGTTTTGATAAGACAGTATATTTTTCTTTAGCAAATATAATATTCCATTGTTAAACAGCAATTCAACTCAACTTTGGAGAAACTGTGATGTACATTTAAAACTTCTTTAATAAGAAGTTCAAAAGCCACACACTATACTGAGAATATTTACAACTGTGTTCAGTGCATAGCGTAACAGCAGCTTGTAAGAAGTCTATTATTTCACCTTTATTGGCACACCATTATTTTGAAAGAAAATAATTCACCTATAAAGTTCAGTGCATTTATAAGACACCTGTTAGACAGAGGAAAACAAGAAGATGTAGTATCACCAAATAACTAAGGAAGAGATAGCGGGATTTTGCTCTGGAGGTCAGCAGCTTGGAACAGTAAAGACTTCGCCCCCGAATCCATCTCCGGAAAGAAAGGGCCCCTCCTTTCACCTGTTCAGAAAAGAAGCGCAAAGTCTTATTAGAATGTATATAGTTTCCAAATGGATTCAGTATGGACAAAAGGAAATCTTTACACAACAAGTGATTAATATATGGAATTTGCTCCCAGGGGATGTAGTGATGCCACAGGCATAGATGGCTTTAAACAAGGATTAGACAGATTCATGGAGGATAGGTCTATCTGTGGCTAACAGCCATGGTGACTAAAGGGAACTTCCATGTTCAGAACCAGTCAGACTCTGAATCCCAGTGCCAGGAGGCAACATCAAGGGAAGGTCTCGGCCTCTATGCCCTGCTGTTGGCCCTCCAGGTTAAGTGTTTGACCATTATGTAAGACAGGATGCTGGACTAGATAGACCACTGGTCTGACCCAAGAGGGTTCTTCTTGTGTTCTTAAGTACACCAGAATTTCTCCAAAATTACAGGCGGCTTGCATCTGAGGCTAAAAAAGTAATCTGCAGAAATCCATGAAGTGAGTTTGTGGAGAAGGTTTGGCAATTGGATCCGGATTAAATTTTTCACTTATGGTAAGTGTAATTTCTGCCTATTCCCCCTTCCTGCTGCAAACACTCAATTTGGTGCTCCCAAGGTCCTGCCTCCCCAAGGTGAAGCATTTCAGGGAGATCAATGAACTGCAGAGGAAAGGGGAGACGTTGCAAAGTTCTGTTTCACTGATGACAGGACCTTCCATTAGCAGAAAACTTAGTCTAGATATGGCCCCTAAACTGGGATCTCTTGGATTAGAGTTGATTCTCTAACAACAACACAGTACTTAACCCAGGAAGTCTTGCATAGCTTGCACCCAATAACCTTGTTTGGTGATAAGACTGAATCCTACTTCGGGTACCAATAGTGCTAAGTCAGTGCCTGTTGTTCAGCTATCTAATGATCATGAAAACACTGCTGGACCACAATATGTTCATTGGTGTTAATGATCAGAGCATCTCTTTCCTCATCGGACTCCATCTGAATAGCATATTCTCTAGGTAAGGACCTAAAACTACCGGTTTCAAGCCTTAAAAAGGGAATTGAAGAAACACAAAAGCATTACAAGAATCTCTGATCCTAGAAACAACCTCTTATCTGTCTATGCAGATCTTCCTGGATATCAGGCAACTTGCCCTTACCAATGAGCCAGTTTCTTTAACTGGGTCCGATTCTGCAGCTTTTGTTCACTATAATTTTATTAGTCTCTAAGTAATACATATTCTTTCTAACAATGACAATGCAGTCTGTCTTGGTTACCCAATACCTTCATGATTTTAAACAACAGTAAAAATGCAGTTAAAAACCAAAGGTCTCAATTCAGTAAATTCAGATTTTAAATCTATTTTCCAGGGAACTATGTAAACTTGGTCAGGGGTCTCCCAATGTCAAAATCAGAAACTGCAGACAAGCTTTCCTTAAAGACATCTTTAGAGGCCATCTAACCCCAGATAGAAATGTATAAAAACTTGAGTAATATATGTTGGAAATGTAACAACCATATTAAGGCGTACTATCATATGTGGTGGACAATGTAAAAAGGTTCTCAAATAGTTTTATTATTTTCCAACACATAACACCAACACCAACACACAAAACAAACAAAACAAATAAAACATTGAGCAAGAGTATATTCCATTGATTGTGCTTAAAGCTTCCCTTTTTATACAACAGTAATTTATTGCACCTATTCTACTACTTTATATATACACATATACTAACTGAAATTTTTATTTCTATTACTAATTCTGTTTGTACTTTCTAATGGTTATGAGTCACTTAAGGTACCACTCAATCCATTTGCAGAGTCTTGACCATGTTTTCTCGAAAATGTCTTCTCTCTTGCCTTGTAATAGCAAAGTTAATTTGTCCATCTCAGCCGTTTCTAAAACTTTATAAATTATAAATTATTTCTTCTTTTGATGGCATTTCTTCTTTTCTCCAATATTTAGCATACAAGATTCTAGCAGTGGTTACCACATGTATAGCAGTGATTACCACCGGTTTTTTTTATAACTTTCTGGTATTATCCTGTCCTTATATATAATTGTGTTTTCGTCTCCCAACGTTCGGTGCATGCCAAAATAGGTTGGCCGCATGAACTGCCAGTCAGAAGACGCTGGCTGGGTTGGCTGGCTGCTTTGTGGAGTCCCACCCACGTCAGCCCCGGCCAGCGTCTTTGGCTCACTCTGCTCTGGTCCTCGGACAGGACGGGACCGTCTGCAGGGTAAGCCAGGGAAAGGCCTCTGAATGTTTAATGTGAGTCTCCTGTAAGCATATAACATCCAACTGCATCTTCTTAATTTGCTGAAATGTCTGTCTTCTCTTTTGTGGGGCATTCAGTCCATTTACATTACTTGAGATTATTTTTAGTTTCCTTCTATTCATCTTGCATAACTTTCTTATTTCCATTTTTGTTCTTCTTTTGTAATCTGGTGACAACCTGGAATGGAACAGTCTTTACCTTTCCCTTTTTAGGTCTTTCTTCTAGTCCAGTAGAGCCTGATGCGCCTTGATTTTGAGTCTCTTCTTCATCCGTTTCCTTTGATTCTTCCTCTTCTACTTTAAAAACTGAGTTAATTCTGTGTCTTTTACCATCATAAGTGAAGAACATACCTTCAGGGAGTAGCCATCTATAAGGAATTGCATTTTTCCTTAAAAGACTTGCAAGGCGTGTGTAGTCTTGTCTTTTTTCTCTCACCCTCCAAGGAACTTCTTTTAATATTCTAATTTCTGTTTCTTCTATTTGAAGAGATATTTCAGTTGAGGTTTTTAAATCTTGTCTCACATTGATGTCTTGTAAAATCTAACATGGACTTCTCTGGGTAATTTATTTCTTCTCACATACGCAGAGTTCATTCTGAAAACCACATCAATTCCATCATATGCTTCTTTTACGCTTTCTGCTTTCATATATTCTGCTAAAATCTGTGTCATATCCAATTTAATGTCTTCACCTTTCTCTTCCGGAATGTTCTAAAATCTTAAAATATAAGCCGCTTTCTCAATCTCCAATTTTATTAATGTATCTTCCACAGAGTCCTGTTTTGTCTTTATGTTCTGTATTTGGAGATCTGCTTCTTCAGACTTGTTTTCCAGTTTGCTTGTCATTTTCACCAAAGTGGATGTCTCTTGTTTATTATCCAAAATCTGCTTTTTAATTTCTTCTGTTTGAGTAGCCATCTGTTGGGTCAGGGAGTCCAATTTTGCTTGAATTGGTTCTACTGCAGCACCAACAGCAGATGGAAGAGCCGCTTCAACTGCCTGATTCACAGCTGATGAGACACTTTCCTGAATCAGGCTCTGTAAATCCTTAATGGTAATCTGTGCCAGACTAGTTGCCACAGATTTCACTTGTCCTGGGGATAGGCCAGGCAGTTTCTTGGTTCCACTAGCCATGTTTAAATGCTTCAATACACAGCAGAGAATCACCCCTCCCTTCTTTCAGTAAAAAAAACTCTTATCATTATTATTTTTGACCAGAAAATCACTCTCAAAACAAAGACAAAAGTTTTATATAATTGTTACAATATCACAACCTTCTAGTATGTATACATTTTCATCCACCAAGCATATTTTTATCAATTGCTGACTTTACTACAGGAACACTTCATGCTTAAACAATATCTCACAATGTAGACACAACAACCCCCACTTAAGAAGCAAGAGGATAACATGCAAAGTATTATCTCACTGAAGTGACGTTAAATAGTATTTTCCTTTTCTTCTCTCTTCCTTAAAGTTTGTCTCTATTTTATAGCTTAGTTAAAGATCTCTATTCTCTCTTACTTAAAGTTTATCTCTATTTTATAGCTTAGTTAAAGATTCAGCTGTTTTCTTTCACTTTAAGGACTTAAGACCATTTTCTTCAAGGAAAAAAAATATTTATAAACCACAGAGTCCTTCATAAACCAAGGGGATCCAGAAGATAATTCATAATATTCCAGTAAAAGGAAAAAAGAAAACAACAATATCCAAGAAGAGCCAAATAATCCACAATAGACCAGTAAAAAAGCAGAACCCAAGAAGTAGCCAATAATAGTTATCCAGGAAAAATTTATATTCCAAAATAGGGTCTTCACATAAGGAGTAACTTAAATCACACTTAAGACACTATTCCACAGGTTCAACAATCCAAAGGAAAAAGTCAAATAAAAAACAATCCAAGATAGTATTTTTACTGCAAACTGGGATCTTCCACTATATATAATTTTTAGCCCAACTTATAGTTCCAAAATTAAGATCCCTTAAAAAGAACAAAACATTCCAAGGACTCGAGAAAACCCACAGCCTCTCAGCAGCCCCCTAGCCCTTTTTACAAGCTTATTTATTTATTTAACTTTCGGCTTATATACTGCTCAAACCCTTTTGCAAGGGTCTCTGATCAGTTTACATATGATTATATTACCTGTCTAGGGCCACATTAACAGGGGAGGTGACTACCTACCAGCACCCAAGTAGCAGGGCGGCTCTTGTTGTTGTTGTTGTTGTTTTGCTTAGAGGGAACCCCCCCAGAACAACTCTTCCAAGCCGCTTGCCAGGGAAGGGGGGGGACCACCCCTCCTTTTCCTTATAGGTTGTAGCTTTAAAGTTTAAAGGGACATCAGCTCTTCCATAGAAAGGCAATATTGTTTAGCCCAGGTACTCACGGTGCTGTAGAACAGTTTTATTTCTTCTCTACAGGTAGGAAAGACTCCTTAGAATCGGTAGATCATGCCTTGGTACTCAATGGCTGCCACTGAGTGCTCTCTCCTAGGTTCTCGTGTCGGAGTGGTCTGGGGTCTACTCGCGTGCTGCTGCATGCGACAGCCCCCAGATCAAGCTCCCTGCAATGAGCCTCTCTCTGGGAAGGCTCAATGAAGTCCAGGAAGCCCCAGACCCCACTAAAAACCTGGAGATTTGGCGGTTCCTCGGGAGAATCTCCCAGGACTGTTCAAAATCAGCGTGCCACAAACTGGAACAAGGTTCATAAATTCTAGATTGAAATGCATACTTTCCTACAGTCACCCTTGAATGTCACAATACCTTTTAAGCCAGATATATTTTTGTTAAACTATTTACCAGATGAGTTAAATAAGAATCATAGATATTTCATGTTACATGTTATAAAAGTTGCCAGAATTTTATTTGCAATGGCATGGAGGACACTGCAAATTCCAACACTACATGAGTTAATATTGAAAATTATGTAATGTGCTGAAATGGGCACGTTGACAAACATATTAAAAGGAAAAATGGAAGAAGAATTTATGGGACCCTGGAGGGCATTTTATGACTGGTTAAAACTTAAGTATTGAGAAAATAAGATTAAGTGAAGAATAATAAGAATGATAGATGAAATAGTTGTGAAATTGTAATGAGAAGATATGCATGCAGAATGTTAAATTGAAATGTGAATATTTCTGTATTTATATTTTTTTCCTTCCTCTCCCCTCCCCTACTTTCTTTATATAAACTAATAAAATTCTTTTTAAAAAGACACCCCTGAAACACACAGCCACAGGAAAATGTTTAATGTATTCCAGAGTGTTGTTCCAGTCAGGTAAGAAAACAATGATGTCTAACAAATCCTGTGACCAATGTGCCACATGAACTAATCGTATCCCTTTAACCATGATCACAAATTCTCTATCAAAATGCAGGTGTCCTACGGCAGATGAATAAGAGTAAAGGATTCCATGAAGTGAGAAAAGAGAAAGACATTGACAACCACTACAGTACACAATGATGCAACTGGGGGGAATTGATTTGTGTACACAAAACAAAATAGAAATCACATTGTTAGGTCTGAACTTCCATCTAATACATAGGAATGGGTTTCTGTTTCCAGTATGGACAGCTATAAATATCAAGACATTCCATTGGGGATCAGTGAGATGTTGCACCAAAAAAACCCAAGGACCACTTTTTTTTAAATTGCTTCAATTACTTCTTTTCCTTCTAGATCTGTCTGAGAGATGTTTTCAAATATACCTACCTTTTAAGTTGGTTCTTGGAGAGCCTAAGGTGTTCTTCTGCAGCTTGTCGCCTATTCCTCTCTTCTGAGAGTGTTTCCATGAGTTGTGACATAGTTTGTTGCACTGAATCATGTTGTAACTCCATCTCTGCAAGCCTAGAGCAAAACCAGATTCTAGATAAATTCAAAGCAAAGCAAAACCTGCTCAGCATCCTCACTCAAGCGAAAAATTAATACAGGTAGATAAAATTTAAACACACAAAGTAAGTTCTTCCTGACGTGTATCATACCAAAAAAAAGTGTACTACATTTTATAGCACAGTCCACTACAGAAAAAGAGCTGCCAACAAACAATTCTGACCTTTTCCTGAGTTCACAGAGTTCCACATTATCTATTTCAACAAGGACAGCAGCTTTCTCTTGGGGAGCTCCTGGGGGAACTTCTGCTTGAACTCCATCCTAAATACAACAAATATCAATATGCTTAAGAGAAAAATGTACACTAACAGTAGTTTGATTCCTTAGTAGAATTAATTTGTCTTACACACATATGCGCACACACACACACCAGCCCTTTTTATTAAAAGGAACTGAGTAAGAAAGGTGGATGCATATATAGTCTTAAAACAATTATTATGAGGAGGTCTTCCAAGAGTAAAAGAACTTTCACCAATATGCACATATTCAGAAACAATGTGGGTAACTCGCCTCTTCTTGCCTCTCTTTTGTCTACCTGGCTTAATCCGTCTAAGGACGGCATTCTCACAAATTAGGACACATCAATCTCCAGCTCTAACATTTATTACTTATGTTGTCGTCCGTCCCCCCCAGTTGAACCGAAACAGATGATAACCAGAAACCAAGCTTGTCATTCTTTATTTCACTATTTTGCATGCTAATTTAACAAGCCACCCCTATCTATATACACAATATGTAATTCCATTTCATCGTCTGATGAAGTGTGCATGCACACAAAAGCTCACACTTTGAATAAAAAATTGTTGGTCTTAAAGGTGCCATTGGACTAACTTTGTTGTATGGCTTAACCATGGTTAAGGTTAAGCACTGACATCAGTCACGGCTAATGTCAACCAGACTCCCACTTAACCAAGGTTTACTAACTACCTGGCATCCTGACGGACTGGATTAGCCTTAACTATGGATAACTCTGCTGATTGAAGCAGGCGTAGGAGATTCTCAAATACATCACAAAAATAACAAGGATATATTACTATAAAAAATTAGAAGTCCAACCATAAAAAGCACTTTTGATCCATCATGAGAATGAACAAGATCCTAAAAGTCTTCAAAGAGATCTTGACACACTTAAAGCAATGGCATTAAATAGTCAGGCACTGAGATAAGCATCTGGCCACACTTCTTAAATTAAAGGAGAGCACAGCATTTCAGTCTCTGATGAAGGTACGTGCACTGTGATTCAGGACTCGATGTTTCCATTGGTGGTGTTGTCTTTACTGAAAGCCACAATGAAGGCTTTAGGTCCTCATACACCAGTTATTTTAACATGATACCGTTTAAACTTTTCCACCAGCAGCATGTGCAGGTTTTTCCCCCAGAGCATATATAGCATCATCTTGGAGACATAAGCACTGAAAAGAACACTGTTATTCCAGCCTAGAAATTTTCACCCGGTTATGTACAGGGTTTTCCTGTTTCTCTATCCTTCCTAGAAAATGACACACATTTTCAGAAGAAATAACCTATCTGAGCATGCACAAGAGTTTCCACTTCTGCCTTTTCTGCCTAGAAGCTTCCTGTCTTACGTATCAATTTGATGATCTGCCAACAATCCTGCAGATCTTCAACCCTGGCTCTGTACCAAAGAAAGCTCCCCATGAAGACTGCCTCACAGAAAATAAAACCAAAGTAATTATTTGTGCTTTCTTACCTCAGCAGTACCCTGAGCAGAAATTTCTGTTTGGTATTCCCTTTCAAGCTGTAAGTAACGATTCTGCAGATCAGTGTAACGGAGCTGGTTTTCCCGCAAAGTCTGGGACACCATTTTCAGCTGAGCAGACAATACAGCATTTTCTTCGACTGACTGCATTACCTGCAACAATTTGGCTTGGGTAAACACCACTGTGCAACTGCTTTTTCAAAGAAGGTTACTTGACCATTCACTAACAAGTTTGTGCATCCACTATGAGGTTGATATTCTGCTAGGTAAGCATATGTGAATATGTCAGTTTGCTTTGTATTGCTTATGAAGCTTCCCTGAAAGCTCCCTGAAGCACACTGCACACAATTCTTTTGACAGTAGATTCAGGTGGGCAGCCGTGTTGGTGTGAAGCAACAGAAAAAAACTTTACAGTCCAGTGGCACCTTTAAGACCAACAAAATTTAATTCAAAGGGTAAGCTTCCATGTGCATGCACACTTCTTCAGATACATTGAAACAAGACTTCCTCAACCATTACATATAGGTAGAGGGTGGGGAGTTAGTTGCCATGAAGAGCTAATTAGACTTAAGATGCTTAAGTAACTGAGCAATAAGTATAGCTAAGATTGGGTTAAAGCAGTTGGTAAGACCTGTGAATAGCAGCAAATTAGCATACAGATAATAACAGTTAAAAAACAGATGCGAGGACTAGATTTGAGTCCAGTGGTACCTTTAAGACCGACAAAGTTTAATTCTGGGTATGAGCGAGAACTGAGTGACTTAGCCTATGTAGTGAGATAAGAATCCGATATCTCTGTTAAGCCCTAATAAATTGTAATTCAGCAATCTCCCATTCCAGCCTGTTTCTGAAATTCCTTTGCAATAGAACAGCTACTTTAAGGTCCTCTACTGAGTGCCCTGGGAGGCTGAAACATTCTCCTACAGGTTTCTCAATTTTGTGATTCTTAATGTCAGATTTGTGTTCATTTATCATTTGGCATAGGCTTAACCCATTTGCCCTATGTAGAGAACTGAAGGGCATTTTGTTGCACACAGACAGCCTCCCAATCTTAAACAACTCCTCACCCACAATAATGCAACTAGGGATGGGCAATGAACCACATTTTGCGGTTTGGTTTGTGGTTCATGAGTGAACCAGAAACTGAATGGATGTGCCGATTCGGAACTGAACTATTCATATGGGGCTCATGGGCCATTTAAAGTTTAGAACCCTGCTTTCTCATCCCTGCAAAAATGGGGGGGGGGGCATTTAAACCCTCCAGTTCTGTTCCACGCCATTTTGAAGCATGGGGAGCAAAACAAGAGTGTTACATATGGGGTGAAATGTCTCCCGGGGCATTTACCCCCTCCTTTCTTCTGGCTGTGGCTTCCCCCAGCCAGCAGATAGGAAGGGGTGAAGTGCCTCCCAGTTTAGTGTACTGGTTAAGAGCACCGACTCAAATCTGGGAGAAATTGGTTTGATTCCCCACTCCTCCACATGCAGGTGCTGGTGTGACCTTGGGTCAGTCATAAGTTTCTTCAGAGCTATTCTCTCATGGGCAGTTCTTGGGAGAGCTCTCTCAGCCCCACCTACTTCACACAGGGTGTCTGTTTTGGGTAGGGGAAGGGAAAGGGATTGTTATCCTCTCTGAGACTCCTTTGAGTACTGAAGGGCGGGGTATAAATCCAATCTCCTCTTCTGCTCTCTTCACCCCCTCTTGTTTGCTGGGCCCTGAAAGGCAATTAACTTCTTCCTGTCTGCTGGCCCAGCTGTCTCAGGGCTGCACCAGGCACTCTGAGAGTGACAGATGAGCTGGTGAGCTGCTTCGGGCTACTGAGTAAGTGGGGGGGATCTCCTGGGAAGGAACTCCCTTTCACCTTTCTCCTGGCTGCAAATTGCAGCAGCCAGCAGAAAGGTGGGGGTGAAGTGCCACAGGAAGGAACTTCATCCCTTCCACTTAAACCCTCCTTTCTGCTCCCCATGGCTTTTCCGAGGGAGCAGAAAGCAGAATTATTTAAACCCCCATTTTCTGCTCCCAGCAGATAGTGGCAGGGAGCATAAAGCAAAAGCCATTTAAACCCTTTCAGCTCCCACAAAAAGCCACAGGAAGCTGAAAGCAGGGAACAGCTGAGCAGCAGGGAACTCCCAAGGAACTCCCAAACAGCTGAGCAGCAGGGAACTCCCAGGGAACTCCCAAACAGATGAGCAGCAGGGAACTCTCGAACAGCTGAGCAGCAGGGAACTCCCAGCTGCTCAGCTGTTTCTCCTGAAGAGCAGACAGCAGGGCTAAACCCTTCACAAACCATCATGAACCACCATGCACCAAAATTCATGATAGTTTGTCCCAGTTCTTCAGTTCACAAACTCCAGTTCGCAAACCCCAAAGAGGCCTAAATTCGTGATGAACTTTGGTTCATCAGGCAGTTCATACCCATCCCTAAATACAAAATCTAATTTGAACATGGACACCGGGAACAGAGCTTGCAATAAATCCAGATGCCAGCTTTGCTGTCACAGACACCCAGACAATACAATCACTGGACCTAACAACACCAACTACACTATCTCAGGAACATTTACTTACTCATCTTCTAACATTGTATATGCCATTAAATACCAGCGATGCCCTTCAGTTCTCTACATAGGGCAAACAGGTCAAACTGTATGCCAAAGGATAAATGGATACAAATCTGACATCAAGAATCACAAAATTGAGAAACCTGTAGGAGAATGTTTCAGCCTCCCAGGGCATTCAATGGGGGATCTCAAAGTAGCTATTCTATTGCAAAGGAATTTCAGAAATAGACTGGAACAGGAGATCACAGGATTACCAGTTATTACGACACTCAGGACGATGGAACCCACAGGTTCTTATCTCACTGCACTAGTTAAGTCACGCAGTTCTTGCTTATACCTGGAATTCAACTTTGTTGGTCTTAAAGGAGCCACTGGACTCCAACTTAGTTCTCACATCTCTTTTATTATCTGTATGCTAATTTGCTGCTATTCACAGATCTTACCAAATGCTTTAACCCAATCTTAGCTATACTTATTGCTCAGTTACTTAAGCATCTATATATCTAATCTCAACATGGCCCCCTGCGTGCGGATACTTAATTCCACAGATTGGGGACACATGTAGGGGAAAGTGATGAACCTGCACACGTGGGCCACTCCCCAGGTGTGCAGAAAAATCTAAAAACTGTAAAAAGGTTAAAAATGGCCAAAAAGTAAATCAGCGTTCACTGCGCGTGGGCAGGAAACGGACTGACCAAGCAGAGGATGAGGAGCTTACTCTCCCCCTTCCTCCCCCTCCTGTAGTTTTGATTGTGTTGAGTCCTCCCCCATGGCCACGCCCCCTCCACCAAACGTTCAAGCCTGCAGCAGCTGACAACAGGATCTACCTTGCGATTTTTAAAGTGCTTTAGCAAACCGCAGCAGCTTTCAGCTCCCTTCACTCTGCTCAGGTGGAGTCTTCCGCTTTCCATGCAATTGCAAGAAGAAAGCGCACACTTACGCCAAAAAAGGGGGGGAGGAAGCCAGCAGAAAATAAACATGTCTTTGATTCCACCCTTTGGAGCAGGTGAGAGAAGTTCCCAGTGCCTCGGCTCTTCCCTCTTTCCCCGCCTCCTCCCAGCCAATTAGTTTTATAGCTTACTGTTACAGGGAAAATAAAAAAACAGAGTGGGCGGGGAGGAAAACCTTTTCTTCTTCAGAGACTACAGGAGCGTGAGTCTGTGCAGTATTTTGCCTGGAGATGTGTGGGCTTGGCCATTTCTTCCCCTGCACTGAAATGCCAATAAGATTGGATGGCAACATTTTGTTGCGGGTCCCCTCTTGTCTTGAGTCTAATTAACCCTTCCTGGCAACTAACCCCCCCACCCTCTACCTCCCTATATGTAATGGTTGAGAAAGTCTTGTTTCAATGTATCTGATGAAATATGCATGCACATAAAAGTTTACACCCAGAATTATATGTTGTTGGTCTTAACGGTGTCACTGGACTCAAACTTTGTTCTGATCCTTTTGATCATTAATTTAAAAAAGCCTTACCCTTTGTTGTACTACAAAATGTTTTCAAAACTGTCCCAAGTTTAGAAAGCATTTTCTCCTGTGGCAAAGAAAGACAGCGATGGACATACAGAGTTTAATCACACTTTAGGCTTTCAAGGGGCCAAAACTCCCATGGAATTGAGTGACAGAACCAGCAAATGACATGGTAATGTGGGAAATAACAAGGGAGGGTGGATGTCCATAGTACTACTTCCCTAGTATTAGGGAGATAAGGATAGTGGGTACAGTAGTGGAACAGGAAGCATATACCGAAAGTGCCAGTCGGACTACCAGGATCTTCAGAGGCCTGAACCTTCTGACAGACTCTGACCCTATTTCCAAGCTTTTATGTCTGTCATACACGAAAAAAGGCTGAAACCATCAGAACTAGATTTGTGCTTATTTCATTGTGGAAATTGTTATGACACCAAATTCTTTGCCACTTTGTAAGATTTTATACATATGAGGAAAACCTGCAGACTAGGAGAATACATTTATAACGCAATAATACAATTTTAATGCCCTCAGATAGACATTCATTTTTCATAAACAGGTAATCAATATTTTCAAATGTATCATAATCAAAGATTATGATGCCAACCCTTTCTGTCTATCATAATCAAACATTATGATACCAACATACTGACAGGTTCACTGTTACAGTTCTCTCCTGAATTTATTCTGTGTATTCAAAAGAGACAATTTAAAGGACATAAAATGTACCATTTCAGCTCACTAGTTCACTAATTTTTGTCCTAATAAATGGGCAACATATTGAAGTATTTTAAGTATTAGATGTTAATATCTACAGAATACCATTTATCTAGAGATCACTTCTTCTGTACCTTTGAATTTATTTGCTGGAATCGTATATCTCTCTGGTGCAGCTCTTGAAGGCAACGCTGGAGCTCACTCTGAAGCCGATTTCTCTCAGCCACGAGATGGTTCATTTGTTCAGGGATCTCTGTGCTTCCAACAAGAGCAACAGTTTCTAATCCCTTAGACAAAGCACACAGACAAAAAAAAAGCTACTGGATCTGGCAATACTGCATGTGCATTCAATATTTCCAGTGCAGTGTTATTCTAAAGGCAATTTTGCTAATACTTAGTTTCATCCTGGGTAACAACAAGGGACTTTAATACAGAGTGTAAACAGTAAAGTAATGCTCACTGTTATTTGCCCTCCCAAAAGAGCATGCACAGAACAGTGGGGGCTACTTGTGCAGACCCAGTTTAAAAATGCTGAAATCCCACTGACTGGCAGGACACGGAGAGCATGAAGGAACAAAATTCAGTTTCCTCTACTATTCAGTGGATAGGCGAATATTTTTAAAGTTAACTTTGCATGCTCAGACTTGGTAAAGTTAACTTTGCATGCCCAGACTTGGATGCTGGATGGGAGTTGAGGAATTAGATGCCCAGGACCCATTTACATGGGTGGTTTCCTATCCAGCTGGGGTTAGGCATGTGGAAACCTGTTTTTACCCTCTTAGAGTTCCTGATTAGATTGGTGTGGCCCTAAATAAGAAACATCTAATTTTATTTGTTTATTTAAAGGATCTCTAGCCTACCCATCTGCTAAAAAAAGAGAAAAACTCTTGAGATGGCTTGCAACCATTTTAACTACAGTGTGAAAACTGCAGATGATGCTGGGAACAATGAAATAGGTCTCTCCTTTTTCAAAAGAATTCTTTTTTGCATACCTTAAATCAAGTTCTCATCTCCCCCTTTCTTACTGAACCACTTGACTCTGTGTTTGGGAAGAGAACAAGTGCAGCCATATGAGTCATTCTTGTTTTCTCAAAGTGCTTCTTGTTAGTTCCTCACTCCATTCCAGTATTGTAGCTGGAATGGGATTGGAACTAGGCCTTTGATTCAACACTGTTCCTTTCACCAAGGGTTGAGTGAGCATACTCTGAAAAACTGAATGCAAGGGGGATGCTTAAATCCCCAGAATCTCATAGGGCCAGAGAAGATCCCATATTTGTGAAGGATCTTCCAGTGTGCGATTATCTTCTCCCTGTAATGAGAGAGGAGGAAAGAAGGGGGAGAAGAAAAGAAGGAGAACAAGGAGTGTGTGAAAACCTGGTTCACTTCCAGTCTACCTTTTCCTTGTTAAAATCTTTTGGGGGTGGGAAGTGGATAACTTCACCCCACTGAAGAGAAGAAACCTTCATGTAAGTTCCAATATTTCATTCACCTTCAGTGCGGGAAAGTCATCCAAACGGGTTAGCTTTACCCAAGCTGTACTTCTGGGTTGGGTCCATACCATGGTGTACGGCTCTACCACCTGCTGCAAAACCCTTCTGCCGAAGGTTGCTTCTGCTGAGGCCACTTGGTCAATTGAGAAGAATGCCCATGTGGCAGCTCTGCAAATATCCCCAACAGAAGCTCTTGCGGAGAAGGCTGCTGTGACCACTGCTGTTCTTTTTGAGTGCACAATGATCCTGCTGGGTGGTGCCAAACCCTGAACTTCATGCACTTTGAATATGCACTGCTTAATCCGAAGGCAATGGTAGATTTTCCTACCCCTTCCCCCAGATTTTCGCCACTGTGTGAGACAAACAATGAGAGTCTGATTGCTGTTGTATGTCTAGGTTGTGCCAGACCTTTTTTTGGGGGGTCCAAAGGATGGCAGTATTAGCGGCTGATTTAGGTGGAATGCTGAGTTAACCTTGGGCACAAAGTAGGGGTTTGTTCTTAGTGCCACTGAGTCCTTCTGGAAGATGCAGTTCCTTTCTGGAGGATAATGCTGCTAATTTCTGACACCCTCCTGGCGGATGTCGTTGCTACCAGGAAGACCACCTTCCATGACAGGAACTTGAGCTCAACCGATTTTAACAGTTCAAAGGGTGGTTTTCTGATTGCTCACAGGACTGTTGGGAGGCCCCAAGTGAGAAACCTATGTTGTGGGGGGGGTTTTGTAATACAGTTTTATTATTTTCAGAGAGAAAAAGAAAAGTGGTACAAAGAATAAAGAGAACAAAGAAAGACAACAAAAGAACAAAAACAACTACAACAGTGGAACTTATACTTTTGTCCCTGGTTGACTTAAAATAATTGACTTGAATCTTATCTTGTACACTAAAACCTGATTATAAAGTAATTCTTAACACATAACAACTGCTTTTTGTGTTGATTTCATGATTTTCGAATATAATCCTCTATCCGTCTATCCAGTTATTTTCAAAAGTTTCTTCTTTTTTTCCTTGTAATTATAAAGTTAGTTTGTCCATTTCTGCTGCATCAAGCAATTTGTGTATTATTTCTTCTTTTGTGGGTATTTCTTACTTTTCTGAATATTTTGCATAAAGTATCCTGGCAGTTGTCACAACGTGTACAATCATATAAATATGCTGTTTTGTAAAATTTTGTGGTATAATATTTAATAAAAATAATTCAGGAATAAATGGTATGGTTGTATCTAATATTTTTTGCAATATTTCATGTATCCATATCCAATATGTTTTTGCTATCTTACGACCACCACATGTGATAAAAGGAACCAATTTTGTTTTTACATTTCCAACATAAATTTGACATATTTGGGTACCATTTGGCTAAATTCTCAGGGGTTACATACCATCTATAAAACATTTTATATACATTTTCTTTATATGAAACAGCTTTTGTAAATTTCATATTTACTTTTCACACCCTAGACCATTCCTCCATTTGTATATTATGGCCTATATTTTGTGCCCACTTAATCATAGATTCCTTTACAACTTCATCTTGCATTTTCATATCTAATAACAAAGTATAAATCAGCTTTAAATATTTCCCTTCTGTTCCCAAGAGAATTTTATCAAGTTCTAGGGGTGTATCATAGAAACCAATTGCATGGTCTTTGGCATATCTGGAATCTAATTGTGCTCTTTCCCACCAATTCAAGCAGATGCCCTTTTTCTTAAGTGCATCTTGATTGAATGACAAGGCTGTGTGAACCCATGTCTTCACAGATTCCAACGTGGACCTGAATACAGCCAGGGAAAGGTTCCTTCAGTCAGGCACAGCAAAGGTTTTAAACGGCCTTCATGAGGCCACACTTCCAGGCTTCTGGTCAAAACTGACAGAAAGGCAGAGAGGGGGGAATTCTCCTTAAGACAGGCAGCCTCTACCAGGTCAACCCACTACACAATACACAATACAGGCCATGCCTCCAAGCTGCTTCACTGGAAGTGATGGAAGTGGCCAGAGAATCTTTCAGGCAGGTACGCCTCCCAGCCTTTCTTTTCTCTCCCTCTCTTGGCACTGAGAAAAGGGAGGGGGGAGGGGAGGGCTTTTAGGTCGATGTCAGAGGCGTAGAGGCCAGAGATCCCTTAGGGAATGACTAGGCAGAAATGCTTTCACGTTGAGGGGGTTGTGACTTCAAGGCACACATCCCAAGCCCATGAAAAGAGCCAGTTATTTTGAGGTTCTGTCTTCCACACCCCAGCATGGAGGGGAGAATATGCCTCCATTTAGACTGCTTTTTTCTCTTTTTTCTTTTTTTTCTACCACAGCTCAGCAGAAGGGGGAATAGGCCATCATCAGGCTGCTGGGCACACAGGCGACCTCCTAAGAGGGCCATTTCAGCCAGGCTCTTTGTCCACCCCTCCTCACCAGGGAGGGGGAAGCCTTTGAAGAGAGCTCTTCTGAGTCCAGCTCTTTCCACACATGCCTTCAGGGGAAACTGGTGGCAGCAAGAGCAGGCAGCTCTGCTGGGTGAACCCCTAGGCAGCCAAGGCACAGAGAATGGCTGTTTACCGGCTGTTTCCTCGCCTCCCGAAGCTTTGGGTGGGGGGCTTCTCCCTGGCTTCCTCCTTCCTCTTTCCAACCGATGTTTTCTGTTTCTTAGCTGTCACAGGAACTTTCCCAGCTGGACCCTGCTCCACTTCCATGGTCCTAAGCGCTTGCATGCTGAGGCTTGCCAGGTAATTCTCTTCGTTCTCTTCTTCTCTCTCTCTCTGGCTTTTCTTAAGTCTTCTTAAGGGTGTCTGAAGTTTTTAAGAACCTCCTAAAGTTTTCTCAAATTTTTAAAAGTCTGGCTTGGAGCAGAGCTCTAGCCTCCTACCTGAGCAATAGGGCTATCCAAACTGGAGGATTAGCCTATGATCTCTCCAATAGCAGCCCCCACAAAATTTGCATAGCCCTACCTGAGCAAGCGGAGGCATGACCTAACCAGTTTGGATGAAAAGCCACTGAAAAAGCCTAAGTCTATGGAAGAATGTGGGAGACTGATAGAAGACCTTGCTAATAGATCAGAGCTACTATACAGAAACATACAGGCATAGGCAGTGCTTCATGTATGCAGGACCCAGGTAATGAAGGACCTTAAAGGTGAGCACCAGGGGTCATTTCCTGCAGGAGTGCACAGGAGCGGAGCTCCGGCAGTAAAGAGCCCAGGGGGCAGGCACATGCAACAAGCCCCACCCCCTGCACCCAGCAGCCCTCAGTCAGAGCAAGAAGCAGCCAGGTAAGTTGCAGAGCCCACCCCCACCTTTAAGGCCAAATTTTATTCAGGTACAAGTTCTCCCTCCTCTGCGAGGACAGATCTGCATGCCCCCCCCCCCAATAGCTAGCAATCCAAAACAGCCCAGTGGAGCCTGAGCGGTGGGTGTTGCCTTCTGACACACTTCTGGTGATGTCAGGGGGTGTGGCATATGCAAATAAGTTATGCTAATGAGTTATGCTAATGAGCTCCTGCACCTCTTTTTCTACTAAATGACCCCTGATGAGCACAAACACCTTTTTTGGACTTGGAAACTAACTGGCAGCCAGTGACGCAACTTCAAAATAGGATTAACATGGTCATATCAGATGAACTGCTGTATTTTGTACTAGCTCTAATTCCTAGATCATCTTCAAGGGCACACATTCATAGCATGTTCCACTAATCTCACCTCCAGGTTACTGAAGTACGGATCAGCTTGACCAGATCAGACGTCTCAAATCTGTGGTCGGCTTCCTAATGAGATGTAGCTGGAAAAGGCATTTTTGTTTTGTTCTCATGGACACCTGTTTCTGGTTCTAGCAAGACTCTGAATCTCTTAACGGAGCTGTTCAACAAAAGTGGTATACTAATAATGGTAGGAAGAACAATCCTATTTAAAGCACTTGCTCTTCCTGCCTGCATCAACCTTTGTCTTCAGCTTTGGTTTGTTATACAACACACATAAAAGAGACAGATTAAAAACTAGCCAGTTAAGCATTAATAAAAATCACTTGAGTTCTGCTTGACTCTCAAAGCTGTTATTAACTTTAAATTTGAAACATAAAACATTATCTGTACTGGAAATGTTTAAAAGTTATTGCAGCAGGTTTTTCAGTTGGTTGTTTTACCTTGGTTGAGTGAACGCTGCCAGCAGACCCAGATCTCTGAGATACCATTTCATGATGTACCCTCTGCAGTTCTGCGATCTGTCTGTCTTTCTCTGCAATAGTTGCCTGGAGCTGATTTTGAAGTGCATGAGATTCCGCCAGCAGAAGATTTTTTCCCCTCCTGGATATAAAACGCTACATTATTAGTACTCTAACAGATTTTTCCAAATTACTAGGGTTTTACTGATAACAACTTTGAAAGGGGTCATGTACTGCAACGTACAGCTCATTGGGGGGAAAAAATTAATCAATTGCAACGCAACCCTATGCATAAGGAAATGCACATATGATGTTTTTGTTTATACGAGTAAGGGAGAAGCTTTTCATTTTTTATTCCAGATTACATTCCTAAACTGGTGAAGTATTATACCAGGAGCACCAGAAAGTATAGATTGCCAGGAATACTTGCTGTCTCTCGTCAGTACTTTTGCCTTATTTATGGTGACATTACAGCAGTGGTGGTAAACCACTGTCCCCTCTTGCCTCCCACGAGATACCACATACTTTCCAGAATACAAAGGTTTTAATTCTAATCAACACCAAACTTCCGATGAACTCCACAAACCATCCACAATGAGGCTTATATATAAAAAAAACAGCTCTCATCCACAACACAAGAAAATGGATACAGTCACAAGATCTTTTACTGCCCATACTTAAATAGTTTACCGTAATCCAATTAATTCACTCTGGTATGAAAGTCTTTCTTTCTCAGATTCTTCTTGAAAAACTTTTGTCTGGTTCAAGTCTCTCTCGAGGTCATAAACTTTGGATTTTAGATCTGATATCTCAGCTATTGCAGGACTAGCTCCTTCTTTAGCCTACAGGAGGAGAAACAGATTAAGAAAACAAATATGCAAGGGCTTATCTCTACATAGTTTCGTAAACTGACAGTTCAACAGTAAACAGTTTTCAAACTTAATGTTTGAAGTTGCACACTAAGCAGCTTCAGGTGAGATCCAACAGCCTACTTGGACCATCCAAAAGGCTAAGCTGTGGCTCACGGAACCTGCTCAGCCAAAAGCAGTGTGGGGTGGGGATGTAGTGAGGACGAGAATTGGGTGCGATTGAGTGAAAACACTGGCTGGATCCAACATTTAGACGATGTAGAGACAGTTATTTCGTGTGCAGTTTCAAACATTACATTTCCTTAATTAAAAAATTAGCACTTATTACTACTGTAAGACAACACACCTATTAAAACTTACCAGTATTTCCCTATCCATCTGAAGAGTCTCCAAATGATCTTTAAGAGAACTAATCTCATTTATGTAGTTAGAAGGGATGGAACTTGAACTCATGCCCTGTTTTGCTTCATAAACTATTCTCAGTTTATTAAGTTCCTGCAGAAGTCTGTCTCTGTCATCTTGAAGACTGGCCATAGCCTTGGAAAAGGCACCAATCTGCTGGCTATAATTCTCACACTCAGACGAAAGCCTGTTAACTTCAAGACGTTCAGTATTTAATGTCTTGCACAGCTTTTCAACTTCCTCAGTGAACTGCTCAAAAGTGATGTTGTTTTTAGCTTCCTCTGATGCCTGACTCAAAAGGGCATTTTCTTTGAGCAAACTGAAAACATTTGATTTGATACCTTTTAGCTCACTTTCAAGTCTATCTGCTCTGCTTTTTTCAGACTTGATTTCAGAAGTATATCTGCTTTGAAGTCCCTTGAAGTCCTCAATTAACCGATCCCTGTCACTTTGGAGGGCTGTCATAGCTTTCCCAAAAGACTCTATTTGAGACCTCAGTTCTTTATTCTGACCCTGAACTTCCAATATCCTCTTTTCTGCCAAATCATTCCCGAGTGAACAAGCTTCATGTTCTAAAGATGAAATAGTTGTATAACGCCTGTCTTCTGAACTGACTGCATTTTTATCCGTTACTTGCTGGAATACTTGTAACTGTTTCTCATGCGTTTCTTCAAGTTGCTGACTGGTGATGTGTCCTCTCTTCTGATCAAATCTGTCACCTTCCTGAGGTGGGAATTTCTCTCTGGATTCAGAAGCCAACCTCTCTTTATTTATTGAAGCTATGAGAATTTCTAAGTCATGAGCTTTTGCTATTAACTTCTCATTTTCCAGCCTTAGAGATTCTATGATCTCGTCCTGCACTTCCACTGTCAGCTTCATTTCTTTCAGTTTGCTCTGAAGCTCAGTTTTTTCTTGTTCAAGGCTCTTAATGCTTTCCAATTTTTGTGCAAGTAATTCTTTCAACTGGTTATCCTTCAGAGATAAAACCTGATTCAGATCTTCCCTATATTTTGTGAGTTGTGCCATTAGCATTGCGTTTTCAGAATGAAGATCATCTATTTGATTCAGAAGCTTCCTTATTTCTTGTTTCAGGGCCTGGCTTTCATTCTCACGGTCAGCTACAAGGCTCTCTTTCTCACTTAAAACTGTCTGATGCTCTCGCTCTAAGTCTTTCAGCTTAGAAAGCAGGGAATCTCGGTTATACTGGAGAGATGACATGGACTTTTTAAAGGCATCAATTTCATTGACCATCTCAGCCCTGTCTTGAACAGCTTTGTCAGCTTTTAGCTGAACAAATTTCAGGTCACTCTGTAGCCTCTGACAAATGTCATCAGATTGTTTTTTGGCTATTTGCAGAACCTTTAGCTGCTGTTCACACTCAGCAATTTGCTGTCTGTTCTGAGTTTGTATTTGAGCAAGATAGCTAGAAATTTCTGTGCCCTTGGATGAAATGAGAAGAGAAATTTCTCTATCTTTCTTATTCAGCATGACCTTCATTTGTTCACAAATGGAAACTTGTTTTTGCAACTCAGCTTGGAGCTCACTTTTTTCCAAAAGAAACTGTTGTACTTCCTGTTCTTTTTGTGACAATCTTTTTTGCAGTGTTTCCATCTCTTTTTCTATGATATCACTGTTTTTAACGAGATGGTTAAGAGATTTTTTCTCCTTTATCAATGCCTGAAGAGAATCTTCTTTTGACTGAAGAGCAGTTTCTAGTTCACACTGATTGTTCTGAAGAATGGCATTTTCTTCTTTTATTCTGGAAAGTTCATTGAAATGGTGGCTTTCTATTGAGGCCTGCACCCCACTCTTCGGTTCTTCTAGCACAGAACATTTGCTCTCCAGTTCTTGGACCTGAATACCTTTTACCTTTATTGCTTCTTGTAACAATGCTATTGTTTTATTGCTGGCCTCTATCTGTTGTTGTTTACTTTCAATAGCTTCTTTGAACTGCATTTCCCATGATTTCATTTCATCAATTACCCTGTCCCGGTCATTTTGAAGAGAAGACATACACTTAGCAAAAGCAGCTAATCTAGCTAAGGCATCATTCAACTTAGCCTGAAGATTTATGTTCTGAGAGTCCTTCATGCCAAGTTCTTCTTGCAGCTTATGATGTTCACCACAGATCCGCTCTTTCTCTTGTTGAAGGGCATTGTATTTTTCTTCTATGTTTAAAGATTCTTTTTGGCAAGTTGCTTTCAGCTGTTGAAGGCCGATCTCTAATTGTCTGTCATATTCCTTCTTTTGATTTAATATTTGGTTCTCTTTCTTTTTAACTTCTCTTTTATTATGTATGTTTTCAGCGGCTAACAGCTCTATTTCAGCCCTAGACTCCTCAAGCAACATTTTCTGTGAAGAGAGTTCTTCTGTTAGCTTCTGTACCTCTTCATTTGATTTGGAAAGTTGTTCTGCCATGTTGTTTAAATCTTTCTCAAACTTTTCACTTTTAGATTCTTGTAGTTTTACTGATTTTTCCAAGTCTAAAATAATCTCCTGGTATTTAATGGAATCTTTTTGCAACTGGTTGATCTCTTGTTGTTTTTCCTTTAAAAGTTCATGTAACTCTTTGGTTTTGTTCTTTGTCCCATTATTGTCTTTCTGGGCAGATTTCACTTTTTCTTCAAATACTCTGACCAGATACAGATGCTGTTCTTCTTTCTCTCTAATCACACTGCTCTTCTCCACTTTTAAATCTTCCAACTGCTGCACCAGCAAACTGTTTTGTACCTGCATTGCTTTCAGTTGGTCAGTTGTCTCGTCTAGTTTTTTGATGTGATTGAGTAACTCCGTCTCCAAAAATTCTCTCTCATTTTTTACTTTGTAAGATGTTTCTTGAACATTTTCCAATTCTTCCTGTAGCAGACATTTGTCATCTTCTAGTATTTTAATTCTCTCACTCAGGCTTATTATGTCCTGATTAAGCCTTTTATTATCATTCTCTAACTTCGATAAAGAAATTTCTTTCTGGTACAGCAATTCCTCCAGATCCTTTAACCTTTCTGAAATAAGTTTGTTCTCTTGTTTTAACATCAGTACACTTTTCGCCTTCTCTGATATCCCTTCAATTAACAAATGGGTGTGTTTTAATAATGGCTCTCTCTCACTGAGTATATCACTGAACTCAGACTGCATGTCAAGCTTGTCCAATTCCAGCAGTGTTCGGAGATCCTTCAGAGCAGCTTTTGTCAGATTAAAATCCTTACAAAGAGTCTCATTTTCATTCTGAGTTTTCTCTAATGTTTGCTTTAAGGCCTCAGACATTTCTTTTAATTGCTCATTTTCCTCTGTCAGCTGCTTGTTCTCAACAACCCTTTCTTGATATGCTTCCAAACACAACTGATGATCAGATGCCCTTTCTAATTCAGTCTGCAGTTCATCTATTCTCCTCTGATTGGATTCAACAAGCTGATTTAGTTGGTCACTAACATGTGCATTTTCAGCAGTTGCTTTTTGAAGCAGCTGCTGAAGTTGCTGTTTTTCAGATTCGGCTACACTTGCTCGGTGAAGAGCATCTTGCTTTTCTTTTCTTATAATATCAATCACTTGCCTCATTTCTGCTATTTTACTACTGATATTCTCGTAAGCCTGCAGCAAAGACTCATATTCCTGTTTCAATTCACTATGTTTTGCTTTCCAACCTGTCAATTCGACTGTCTGAGAATCTTTTAAAGAATTCATCTGAAAAGAAAAAGCCTCCTTCTCTTGGACTATAGTCTCCATGGTAGATTTAAGGCTTTCACATGCAGCACTCAAATTTTCATTTTCAACTAATAATCTAGCATTTTCTGTCACAACAGTTTCATTCTCTTTATACAGTGAAGAAGTAGCAGTCATGTCTTGGTTTTCTCTGCTCAAATCAGACACCATATTTTCAAGGGCATGGGCCTTATTAACCAATTCTTTGTTTTGTGTCATTAGTAAGTCCACTTCATCTTTCAGTATTTTCTTTTCTTTCAGAGCTTCTTTACGTGATATTAAAGCAGCTTGGAGCTTTCTTTGGAGACGGTCCATGTTTTTTTCTTCAGCAGAACATTTCTGCTCTTGGGGATTTTGGCCATCTTCATTTTTGTGTTTTTCTATCAGTTCCTGGGTGATATCTTGTGATTGACATGAGATGGTTTTTTCTTGAACCCTGTTCTGCATCTGATTACCTGAATATAAACACACAGCTTCCATGGTATTTCCTCTTCTACCTTCCACACATACTTCCACATTTTCCCCTTCATTAAAAACTGGTAAAAGTTTCTCATGAAGCAGATTTAGTTCCATCAATAACTTTTTATTTTCTTCACTGCTGTGTCTTAACTCTTCTTTCATACTTAGTAATTCCATATTTGATTTCTCTAAGTTGCTGATATAGTCTTCTCTTTCATGTGTCATTTTCTCAAATACCATTTTGAAATGTTTTGATTCTTCCTGACTTTCCTGTAAACTTTGCTGCAACTGAGAAACTTCTTCCATTATTTCCTTTCCATGACCAAATTTGCCTTTGAGATCTTTACAAGAATGATGTAAATACTGGATCTCTTCACTCTTCTCTACAATTTGTGTGTTGGCTTGTTGAATATCATGTTTCAAGCTTTCAATTTCATCCTTACTGATCAGGTGACCTTCACTTTTTTTAAGGAGAATATCCTTTTCATTATTCACACTTTCAATCACAGTTTCTTTAACTTCCATCAATTCATCTTCATGTGTTTTCTGTTGCTGCTGAAGTTGACCTCTCTCAGTTGGCACACTGCTTTTGTTTTCTTCATAATTCTGGTTCAGATGTTCACTAGTGTTCTTCAAGTGTACTGTATTCTCTAAATTCTTCTCACATTCCAACAGCTTCTCTTGCAACTCTTCTTTAAGGTCTTTGTTTTCTTCCTTCATGTTTAGCTCCACTGAGCCCAGTGTTTTATGTTCCACATTCTCACTGTGGGGAAGAACTACAACAGTCTCCATCTCTTTCTTCAAGGAGCATAAACGCAACAAATTGGAGTCAAATTCTTTACACTTCATCTGATGAATCTCCTGGAGTGCATTATGTTCTCTTTTTAACAGCTCGAGGTCTTTAGTTTGTTGATCAAAATCTGCTAGCAGCTTAGCATGCTCCTCCTTTTCTTTCTGAATTTTTTTAGTGTTTTCCTTATGGGCAACAAGCAATGCCTGAAGTTTCTTTTGCAGGATTTTCTTCTCCCTCTGCAACTGATTAACTTGATTAATATCAGTAGGAAAATATGTGGTGTTAGTACAAAAGCCTTCAGTATTTAAGTTCTCTTCTGCCTCATTTGTTTCCCGGAATGTTTCTTCTTTCTTTGCTAGTTCTGCTTTGAGATTTTCTATAGTTGAGATAAGTTGAGGATATTCCATCCCATGTATTCTCTCTCTCTCATTGAGTGCAGAATGCAACTGTTCAACCAGAACATCTTTCTCCTGTAGAGATATTACATTCTTATCAGACATGCTTTTCTGTTCAGCAATGGCATCTTTGAGTTCTGTAACATTCTTCCGGAGCTGATCCAAAAGTAGTGCTTTAGTAGCCAACATTTCACTTATGTCTTTTATCTTGGCATCTTTCTCTATCAATTGTTCTTTCAGGACTTCAAGTTGGGCTTCAAGACCTTTGTTTTGGACTTCAGAATGTTTACCCTGTTTCATTAATTCATCAATTTGCTCCAGTAAATCTTTAGTTTTTTTACGTTCCCTTTCTATATCTTCTTGCCCTTTTGCCTCAAGCTTCCCAAGCTTCTGAATTAAATCCTTCCTTATTATCAAAGCTGCCTGAAGTTTCTTTTTCAAATTCTCTTTTTCTTGAAGTAATTTTTCCAGATTAAAATTTAACTGCTCCTTCTCACTCATTAAATCTTTAATTACAGCATCTTTGTTGCCAAGCAAAAACTGAGAGAGTTCAAGTTCTTTCTTATATTCATCAAGCTGCTGTGATAATGTATCTGACTCTTTGATAGTACTGTTTTGAGTGGCTTCCAGTTGTTGCAGTTTGGAAAGAAGTACCTTTTTCTCTTCAGAAAATTTTACCATTTCATTAGACATGGATTCCATGACCTGAGTAACTGAGCAATCCTTTTCTTTTAATTGCTGGCTTAGAGAAGAAATTAAATCCTTCTGCTGGTTAGCTTGGGAAGTTAAATTTTCTATCACTTGGTTTTTATGCTCTACTTCTTCTAAAAGTTTTGCTACTGTTTGACATTCAGTATTTATTACCTTCTGAGCATTTTCAAGTTCTTTTTCTAATTTAACAATCTTTGCTTGAATAAAAATAACCTCCTCCTTCATGTTTGTTAATGCAGTTTCCCTTTCTTCACAGACAGACTGCTGCTTACATAATGCCTCCTTGGTGGTACACAGTTCGGTTAACAGGTGATCAGTCTCAGATTGATGAGCATCTTTAGCCTTCTCAAGGTCAATCTGCATCAGTTCTTTCTCTTGCTTCAGAGACTGCATGCTTTTCAGCTGGTTATTTAGCTCATGTATTTCCTTGATTCTGTCTAAAAGGGTTTTTTGCAGTGCCAGCGCTTCACTTTCTTCACTGAAAATTCTAGCTATCAAAGGAGAGAATTTTTCTAGTAGCGCCTTACTTTCAGTTATTTGCTGATCAGCAATACAATCACTGTCTTTGATGAAATACCTACTACTTGATAATACAGACAGGAGTTCAGACAGCTCTTTTTTAATCAGGTCCTGCTCTTGGTGTACAGACTGAATCTGATCATTTTTTAATTTTATTTCCCTTTCTAAACTGCTCAGTTGTTCAAGATTAATTGCATTTTGCTGAGTTGCCCTATCAAGTTCTGTCACCCATCTGTTTTCTGACTCATGGAGACTTTGTTCTAATTTTTCAACCTTAAACTTTAATTCACCAACTTCTTTACCCTTCACACTAACCTGCATCTGCAATTGTTCTTTCTCATTCTTCAGCTGTGAAGTAATGGCATCTATTTGCATCTTTGATTTATTTTCTTTGTCTTCGAATTCTTCTTGAAATTCTTGTAGCTCTTTACATTTCTCCTGCAACTGTTTTTTCAATATAACCAGGTCTTTGTTTTCTATACTCAGTTTTTCAATGTTCTCCTGTAAAAGAGTTTTGTCCCTAATTAAAGAATCCACCTGTTGTTGTAATTTTTCTATTGAAAGTGTGTGGTTGTGGCACTCTTGAGAGGATTTAGAATGTAAAATGCTGAGCTCAGAATTTAAGCACTCATTCTGCTTCGCCTGCTCAGTGTATTTTTCCTGTATAACCTGAAGAGCTGCATCCCTTTGTTGTACAGTTAACTTCCATAGGTCCACTGCTTCCAATGCTTTCTGGTACTCTGATTTTGCAGAATCTAGTTCAGTTGTCAGAGAGTCCATTTTCTTCTGGCTAAGTGCAATATTTTCATCCTTCTCTTGTGCGAGATTTTTTAAGCAAGTGGCATTTTTCCCCAGTTCTTCTCTAAGCAACTCAATCTCATTAGTAAGAGCATGAACATTGCTTTCTGCTAGGTGTACATTGACATCCTTCTGAGCCAACGAATTACGTAATTCAGCAATAAACTCTTCTTTTTTACTCAGAGTAGCACTAAGATCATTTTTTTGTTCATACTGAGCAGCAAATTTGTCTTGTAAAGATAAGAAAGCATTTTCTTTTTCTTGTGCTAGTTCTTTTAACTTTTGGATTTCCTGAGTAAGTTCATTAATTTGACTGTGAAGCTGAGAAATCAGCTGTATTTTTTCCTCTTTTATACAGAGTTCCTCTTTTAGTTTATTAATTAGACTGGTATTATCTAAAAGAGAAACTTTTCCCATCACTGTCTCGGTAATATCATTTATTATTTTTTTCTGATCACTTATTTCTTTTTTTAGATTCAAGTTCAGTTCTTCTGCATCTATAGCCTGCTTCCTCAAAGTCTCGTACTCAATGTGCGTGTCTTGAAGTTCAGTCTTTAATTTACTGTTAAGCAATGAAGTATTATTTAAAACCAGTTCTTTTTCAAAAACATTTCCTTTCAATTGTTCTATTTCAGAGGTCAATGACTCGACCAGTTTCTGGTGCATGCGGGAAGACTCAGAAATGTGTGCTTGCAAATTACTATATTCTTCTTCCTTCTGTTTTAAGAAACTATCTTTCTGTATAACTGACTTACTTAATTCTTCTGTCTTTTCTATCATAGTTTTATGCTGGCTCTGAAGATCAGAAATTATTTCCATATTCTCAGATAGTTGGACTCTAAGAAAAGCAGACTCCTCAGATTTATCTTTAAACAATTTTAATTCTTGTTCTTGCTTTTTAAATTCATGCTCTTTGCCTTGCATTTCTTGCCGAAGCTGACAAGCTTCACAACTTAGAACCTGGACCTGACTCTGCAAATCTGAAATCATCTGCAAATATTGGTTTTCTCCTGCATCCTTGTTCTCTTTCATTTGCTGAATAAAAGCATCCCCCTGAGAAAGGAGAGCCTCTTTATCCTGAACACTACT
Source organism: Gekko japonicus (assembly GCF_001447785.1). NCBI lineage: Eukaryota > Metazoa > Chordata > Lepidosauria > Squamata > Gekkonidae > Gekko > Gekko japonicus. The sequence goes on along the minus strand of NW_015165832.1, from coordinate 1,050,641 downwards.
TTTTAATGTTTCTGTTTCAGTGACCAGAGTATCAATTTGGCCCTTCAAGGCTAAAATAGTATGGCCTTGCTGTGACAGCTCTGCATTTAAGGCAGCTGTTTCTTCACATTTTTTCACTAAGGAAGCACTGACAGTTTCAACATTGGTTTTAACTTTTTCATTTTCCAATTTCAGCATATGAGCTTCATGCTTCACAGACATAATTTCACTCTGATGCTGTGTCAACTGATGTTGAAGAGCATCACATTCACTTGATTTTGTACTGCAAATAGCCAAAACTCTGTCCTTTTCACATTTCAAAGCATCTGTTTCTTTGCCTAATAATGCTAGTTGATCATTTAATGCTGCACACTCCTCAGTTTTCTTTGCAATCTGCCTGTGAAGATTCTCCATCTCTAGTCCTTGAGACTGTAGAGCAGAATCTTTTTCTTCAACCTGTTGAGACAACTGCATGATATCAACCTGAAGCCTTTCTATTTGCTTCTCTAACTCTGACATACTGACTTGCTTTTCTTCTATTTGCTTAAGTAAGGCATCATTAAGCACAGTCTTTTCTTCTAGAGATTTGCATTTTACTTTTAGGTCCATTTCTATGTCTTGAACAAGTTTCTCCAGTGACAATATTCTTCCTTCTTCCTGACTGAGTTGTTGGACCATTTTATTATACTCTGACTCTTTCTGACTTAGCATCATTTCTCTCTCCAGCTCTCTGTCTTTAGCACTTTTCAGCTGAGTGCTGTATGACTGAATTTCTTCTTCTAATTGCTTTGTCATCTCCTTGCTCTTCAACAGCTGATCAGCCAACACGCTATACTCTTTTTCTTTCTCCAGCAAGTTCTCAGCAACTGAGTTTTCTTTCTGCTTGATAAGGCCCAAGAGTTCTTCAACCTTGTTCCTTAAAGTCTCTTTATCACAGCTGACCTCTGAAAGCCTTTTTTGGAATTCCAGAGCACTGTCAGACATCTTGCTGTCCATCTCTGCCATCGACTGAACACGCTTCAACAGTTCACATTCTTTAACATCTAGTAATTTTGACAAACTTTCATTCTCACTGATGAGCTGCTGCTTTTCCTTCTCCATGGTATGCATCTCATTTCTAAGAACTTCATTAGCTTTGAGTTGATCCACAACATCTTTTTCTTTCTGATCAAGAACTGCTTGCAGATGCTTACTGGCTAGGGAACTGTTTTCTATTTCTGATTTCATCTTATTAATTATTTCCTGCTTTTTCTGTAACTCACGACTGAGTTCTTTCCACTGCTTTTCTTTGGCATCCAGCTCTCCAGCTAACTTAAGTGTTTCCTTTTTCTCTTCCAAACTTTTAATTGTATCTTGCAATGAAATTATAAACTCTGATTTTTCTTGTAAAGACTTCTTGGTGATTTCTAGATGCTCAGTATGTTCAGCAAGCTGTCTGGATAGATTAGCTAATTCTTCATCTTTCTTAGCATTTTCTAAAATTAGTTGATTATATAAATCCTTCACAGATTTCAGTTCATTCACAAAACTTTGCTCTTTGTTCTCTCTCTCTTCCAGCAAAGTACGCAGTTTCTCCTTTGCAGAAATATGTTCATCAAGTTGGAATTTGAGATAATCTGTTTCCTCCTTGTATTTTCTCTCAGCTTCTTGCAACTTTCCAGCTGATTTACTTACTTGTTCTTTAAGCAATTTAATTTGTGACTCACATTCCATGAGCTTGCTGTTATATGTTACATCTCGGGCCTTGATGTCAGAATGAAGATTTTTAACTGTTTTGCTGGTCTCTTGGATTTGCCGAACAAGCTCTTCATTTTCTTTGGTTTTAGCCACGTTCTCAGCTTTCACTTTTGTCAACTCTGATTCTATCGCATTAAACTGTTTGGAAAGTGCTGAAATTTTTGTGCTTGCATCTTTCATGTCTGCTGTTTGTACATCTTTCAACAACTGGGCTTCCCTTTCAGCCTTGGTTCGTGCGTCTTCCATCTCTCGTACTTCATTCTCTTTGCACTGGATCTGGCATTTCAGAATATTAATCTGTTCAGAATATTCAGTCATATTGGAAGAAAGAGCAGAAATTTCTTTGTCTTTCTCGAGTAGAACTTCTTTTAGATTGTCAATTTCTCTTTCACGTCTCTGGAGGTCTTGAATGAGTTGAGATCTTTCATCTAAATGGCTTGTATTCAATCTATCGAGTTCTTCATTTGTCTGATCAAGATCAAGCTGTATTGCTTCCATGGCAGCATCCTGTTTCAAGATCTAAACACAAAGATAAATAATGTTTATGAGTGCCTAAAAAATCAAAACATTCAACTATTGCTAGGATCTCAATAGAATGTTTGCTTATCCCCAATGTTATATCACAATCAATGTTATATCACTTAAAATTTAAAATCAATTTGCAATGAAGCAGAGAGGGTTACTGTTCAAGAAAAATAAGTGCCAAGTCCTATTGGGCACAACTTCTTTATTAATCTCCATTTGTAACAACAAAGAAAAGATAGTTTCTTTTTAATACATTACATATAAAAAAGCAATCAGACTTGAAATAATACATACATTTTTCATCTTAAAATTAATTAGATTTTTGTACCTTTTCTTTCAAGGCAGCCATTTTCTCTGTTAGGTCATTGATAACCACTTTTTGTTCTGTGCATTCTACTTCACAAATACTGCACTTCTTCAAGGTATTTCCCAGCTAGGTTCAGAAAAACAATATTTACCAATTTATGTAATTATGACAAAAAGGCAAAGTTGACACTGCAGCATAATGTTGATCTTTATTAGACTCTAACCCAAACACATTCTCTCCACAATTAATCATGGCAAACTACCTAAAGTGTTTCAAAATAGAAAGGGTATGAACAAATTACATACACTGCCTGTGTGAAAAGACCCTTCCTTTTTCTGCTTAATTAAAACCATATTTTTATACCATGATTTCTTAACTGGGGACACACAGCAGCATATTTACATCATGTATTTATTCAGGTCACCCAACAAAATCTGCACCTACCTCCCTGTTAAGAGAGACTGATTTTTGCTGTGCACTGGAATTTAATTCTAACAATAAGTGGTTGTTTCAACCCAATATTGCAAGGACTTTGACATAAAACAACATAATAAACTACAAGTCTGAAAAATATATGTGGCCAACTCATTAACTATTAACTGTGGTTAACAGCCAGTTGCTTATTATCAGACTGAAGTTCCAGTGCAGAGAAAGAACAAATCCCTCTTGACAGGGAAGGGGGTGCAAGAAAACAGTTTAGGGCTACAATCAGACTCACTTAAAAGGGAGTAAGTTCAGTGGTGCATATTTTTCAATAAACGCGCTTTGAACCACACAATAAAACACGTACTCTGCCCACACTAACGAGGGCATCTTTAAAGGGCTGATATAGTAAGTGGTTAATGGCTGGAAAGCTTCTGCTTCAAATCTAGCCTTGGGCAAGCGGCTATGACTTGCTTTGCATCTGCTTCAGTACTAAACCATGGTTAGGTGATACATAAGCAAACCTGGAACAAACCTGCTGTCCCCCCCACACACACACCAAACATATACATCATCTTTGCTGACAATGAAACTCACCTTCTGTTCCATATGCAAAAGTTTTTCACTTAATTCCTTGTTTAGAGTTTCTTTCTCTTGAAGTGAATTTCTCAGGTCTTCTACACGTTCAACCTTTTCTGCTGTAATCAAAAGCTTTTGTTCCTTCTCCCCAAGCAAAGTTTCAAGCAAACCGTTTCTTTCATTTAACCTGTCAGTAAAACAAATTTCTGGCTTAGCAAATATTGGTCTGTATCCAATCATACACGCATGAAACGAACACAGAGCTCTCCTGAGTCTCTTTCCATGCTGGCACCCCCTTACAACACCTGGAAAGATGATGTCTTTGGCCACAGGATCTGTAGGGAGCAACGGCTCTGTGTGTGTGTGTGTGTGTGTTTGCTGCAATGAAGAAGAGTGAAGAGGTGAAGTCACTTGCTGCTCTCTCTTCCTTCACTGGAGCTGTGCTTGTGGAAGGCATAGGAGCAATTTCACACCTTATCCTATCCTCCCTGCAGCATCATGACCTGCATGGCTGTTCCTCTGTTCAGGTCCTACAACATCGGGAATGATCTTTCCAGGAGTCAGTAAAGGTTGCCAAAACAGACAGAATCAGAGCACAAGGCTGGATACAGAGCTCACTCTTGGAAGAGACAACTCTTTACCTAACAAACAAAACTAGATCAATTTTTCTAGTACCATAAAACATCCTATGGAAAGTAATGGCAACATGGGTGGTGTGTGTGAATGTTTTATACTTTACCCTTTAAGTTGTTCATTCAGATTGGAAATAAGGACTTGATGTTTTTCTGCATCACGTGCTTGCTGGCTGCGCAGCTGTGTAAGCTGGGACTGCAAACGGTCATTTTCATTCTGCAAGGATATGATGCAAATGATGTAAATTGGCAGAAACAACTGGGTTACTTTTAAATTATTTGAGTTAGAATCTATCATTGCAACTCATTCATTATGATCCATAAACACAACATCGAAGATTATTTTCCCTAGCACAAATAGTTCAGATGTAGTTTGAGAGTTTTCTCCCATAGTGATCTTATCATTAGATTACCAAAACAGACAGAACCTATATCATCTTCATACAGAAGCACACCATGCACACATACTGTGTGAGAGCAGCTTGCTTCTAACATGGGCCACCTAAAAACAGCTTAGAAAACAATTTGACACCAAACAGAATATTAATTTGGAAATCCCCAATTTAATTTGAATCCCTGGCACTTTGCCATGCCCTGCCCTCATCAAATATCGCCCAATGCTAGTTAGGTGTGGAATCAGTTGTGAAGTGCAATGCTTGGGGAAGCAAGCAAGCTCCACGGACACAGTCAGTCATGTAATCCAAACATGTTAGTCTACCCAGCTTCACAGCACTACCGCACAAAGTTAAATTGCAAACCAACAGCAACCATAAGCAGAGTAAGCTCATACAGAGTTACCATCAACTGCTGGGTAGATCAAACAACGTAACAAGTCTCACTTCTAAGAAAAATAAGCTATCATTTGGGAATGGGCAGACACACCTGTACAGCCCTCAATAGCTGCCCTTCTTCCTCTACACCAAATGCCACCTGTATTGAAAGGCTTTGTTACAACTCAGATATCACATTGAAATACTGCTAGCTGCTGTCTCTTGAGAAAAATTCTGTAAATGGCATATCATCACACATGTACTTTTAGTATGTTAAGAGAACTATCAGCAACACACACACAGCTCAACGAACAAAATGTTTAAATTATTACACTGTGTTTACAAGAAGCTTAGAAATCCTAACACTGCATCTTTTACTTGTTTGAAATGAAGCTTTGTGAAAAATTATGGGTGTTTTTTTGGTGTTTTGACACATTATCTATACTCTGCACATTCACAAAACATGCTAAAGAAAAGGGTTTTAATTTTCTATCACTTGACTGTACTGATTACTCTTTTAAAGAAGTATAAACTCTAACAACACTACATTCATATCTAAAGCTGATCGTTAAAAGGCAATACTGAGTGGCTACTCAGTAGAAGACCTTCACTATCTTCTTTTGTCTCCTCTTGCAATCTTTAGAAGACTGAATTAATTTACCTTCCGCTGTTCATATGCCTACTGCTATCTAACACCATTTTTACTTTAGCTGTCTGCTTCGAACTCTTCTTTTGCAACATTCAACTATGTGGGGGGGGAAATACTTCTAGGTAGATGTCTTCATCCCACCTAGTAAATCTATGAACTTATAAGCATTTTTTTAAATGTCATGCAATATTATTTAGAAGATTATACTTTAGTAAACAAAGCTGATACAAATTTAAGCACCACATAGATCCAGCAATACCAAACACTGTTAAGATAAAGTTTTTGCTGTTATATAAGTGAAAATGCTGTTATTTTGAAATATCTTTTTTAAAAACAACAACAAACTATAACACTCCATGGTACCTCCAGTTTCCTACCTGCAGAGCTTCCATTCTACCTTGGAGCTGCAATCTATCTTCTAGGCCTTGACAACGTTCCTCCAAGAATAGAATTTGTTCTTGCAACTGATTTCTTTCCAATTCCAGCTCTTCAACTACTGTCCGTAAACCTATTTCATTCAAAGTAGACATTTTTATTTGGGCTGTCACCCTATTAAAAGAAATTTTAGCTGATTGAGAAATACTGCAATAAGTCATTCAGTCAAACTATAGGATGGGACTGAAAAGTGGGTCACAATTCTCTTGCACATGGATCTCAAGCCATGGGGGTAAATTAGTAGAGGAAGCACTGGAAGTCTCAAAAGTAAAATTTGGCTTTGCCTCTATATAATTTGCAAAACAGCTATGAAATACATCCTGTTGCTCAGTAATCTATGTAAGTGTCATATGAATATTGCTAAGTTATATATATATATAATAACAGATGTTGTCATTGGAAGTTAAATTTCCTCCTGTGTAGCACAGAGCAAGTGTTCTTCTGAGGGACTGTGGTTTTAAAAGTTCTTGTATTAAAAATTATGTTAAAAACTCCTGTCTGATTAATCAGAGGAAATTTTGTAATTACTTGAAAACCTTTTAGCCCCTACCAAAAAAAGACTAGCTTTAGAGACCTGGTATGGTGAAGTGGTTAGAGTGTTAGGCTGGGAAAATTCAGGTTCAAACCCCAATCCTACCAAGCATTCAACTAGGTAACTTCAGGCTAGCCACAATTTCTCAATCTAATTACCTCACAGAGTTGTTATAAAGAGAAAAGGCTGTGGAGAAAACTTTGTATGCTGACTTGAGTTTCTTGGGGGAAGGGTAGAATAAAAGTGTCACACAACATATGATTTTTATAATAGTGAAAAACCAAAATAGCTTAAAAATGGGAAAAAAATGACCTGTAACCCATTAATTAAAATTTATTTTCATTCATTAAAATTAGGCCCTACTGACTAATCAACAAAAGCTTGATTAAATGACTTCAGCCCTAGTATTTTCTGCATCTCACTCGGTTCATTTTTAAAATAGAGAAAGGGATTTTTGGTACACAAAACTGCTTTTGTTTTCTGACATTAGTGAAAAATGTGGGTCTATGTATAATTTTTTTACAATCTATTCTTCCCTTTATTACAAGAGCCCCAAATTGTTTGCCCATTTTAGAATCTGGTGTTTTAGCAAGATGCTGGAGGAGAATTAATAATATTAAGAATTCTATAAAATATGGCCACTTTCAATGTCACTTACAATACAACTTTAGCAGACCCAGGCAAAACAATACTAACAAATTCCCGAAAAAGTCTTTCAACTTCATTAAGAGTAGCTGTGCACCAGAAATGTATAGTTTTTTATAAACGACTCTTCTTGAAATAAAGCTTTGTCTGTACATAATACACGTATCTTAACAGACAAACAGAACACCAAACAAACCAGAAAAGAATGGTTGGTTGTGGAGCAAAATACTGGAGGCACTTTTACAACATGATTTGTAACATAAAATAAGAATAACCTTACCATGAATGATGACAACGTTTATTCAGACATGAGAGTCCAAAGTGTTAAACAACTGAATTCTAGTTTTGAACCAAAACTAGACAGTTCATCCAGCACGCACATGCTTCAAAATGAAACAAAAAGGCAAGCCAACAAAAAATTCAACATAGATCACAAACACAAACACAACATGGTTTGTTAGTTGAATTTGAAAAACAAAAATAAGACAAAACGGATGCCGTGCATGCTTTAATAAACTGTCTAGTGGTTGCCACACCTGCACTAGGGGAAGTGTACTCTGGCCACCAACCTCCCATATTCTCTCCTTCAGCTGAATCGGTGCTATCCAAGGTGATATTCAGATCTTCATAGCACTGCTTTCCATCGAAGCCATAATCTTCCTAGATGTGAGAGGGGGGGAGGGAAATAGCCCATAAAACACAAATCAGAACAAAAGACAAAATATCACATTATTCTGAAACTCTCCTTAGTTTAACGAACCAAACACATCATACCAATGGAACTAAATTGTTCATATCTGTATTCAGTGCCCCCCCCCACACACGCACATATTACAATACCACATATACCTATGATGCTGTTAAAATCAGCAATGAAAATGTGTATCCTTAAGGCAACCCAACATACCTGCGGTTTCCTGCTGGGCTGAGTATTCTTTCTTCTCTCCGGATGCATCCTGCCAATCCCTTGACCTCTAGCCAGTTCCTCCTCCAGCTCCTGCTGCCCTGAGACTATGGCTGGATCAGAGCAGCCAGGAAAGAACCAGTCATCCTCAATCAGTTTTGTGCCACAGGAAAGCAATCACAAATCAGACAAACATTTTGAACACATTCGCAAAAGGGATCAGTGATACAGACAGAGGATTGTGGTAGAAATAAAAGTTATAGAAGTACTCCATATCATCATTTACCTCGTGGTTTCCCCCTCTACAGAGCATATGGGGGAAATGTTCATGTAAGGTATAAATCTCTTGGGCAAAAAATGTCAAATTAAAAAAAAATCATGAGACTGACAAAGAGGGCAGCCACTTACATAAACCATATTAAAAGACTACAGCTGATGTGTATGGTAAACACATCACTTAATATTATTCAGCTTAGCTTATATTTGTACAAAAATGAAGCAAGTCTTGCTTGTCTTTTTAATATTAAAGAGCATTATTATTACAAGTACTATGAGGAAGTCACATGCCTGCATTGCATACTGCAATCCGAATCAAACCATATAACTGGTCAGGCTAATTTGTTAATAACAATAAATCAAGAATTTCAGAAAATGATACGTTCATACACCAAGAGATACTCTGTCTTTAATTTTAAGGACATTCCCATCTGTTTTGTGATCCACAAAGCACAAATATGTGACGCATTTCACGTAAAGCAGACAAAAGTCAACATGAAGAAATGAAGGCAAAGTTGGCTCCATACTTTACATGTTGCTAAATCAGTAAATAAGTCAACTATAACTGTTCATTGTCAATAAATAAGTCTTTATTTTTAAAGGATAACACCAAATTAAAGAAATAAAACTTAATTTGTCCATTTCTCAACTATTGATTATTACTAAGTTTGGTTAAAAAAGAGGCCAGGTTCAGTTAATTAATTTGTTTACGATTAAGGATTCAGTTGTCTCTTACACATTGGGTTGGATCCAAATGCACCCTTGCACAAATGGCAGGCACTTCTGCTATGGAAAAGGGGAGGACTTTGCAACTTTTTTGTTAAGGTTCTCTGACCATCAGAAGTAGCTTTCGGAGTGCCCCAGGAGGCTGCCACAGGACAGGGGAGGTGGGAAACATCCATTTTGAGTACAGGGCTTCGCTCTCAGTTCTCTGGATTCCATCTACTGATTTTAAGTAGATACGACACATTTGAAAATGTGCATTTCATAAAAACGTGACCACAAGTCCTGCTGAGTATATAGGAAGGGGCAGTTTGTTGCTGCATAACAGGTGAAAAAGGGCCATAGTAATAGCTTCTTTGGGGACTCTGAAACATCCTTTTGTCTAGATTTGTCAACTGAAAAATGAACTTGTTTTTGTACGTACTTAAAAGAACAATTGGTACTCTGTAAGATTTTAATTGGTATTTTTTAAAATTTATCAGCCTCAATCAGCATCTCCCTGTTCACACACTAAAGGAAGCTTTTCTGTTCCTCCCTAGGCTGTGTGAAAGCATCCCATGCAGGTGCTGAAACAACTGTGCATGTGTAGTCCTTGCTGTCATGCTCCAAGTGCCACCGATATGCTTCCCCCTGACTCAAAGGGAATGGTTTATATGAAAACACATAAAACAGTAATATGAAACCAGCAACACCAATATTAATTTCAGCCAAGGAGTCACCCAGCCACAGGGCAAGTGGCCAGGCCAAGAAAAAGGCTGGAGCAATGGAAAAGCAGATGGTGCTGCAGCAGCAGCAGACCAGGTGGCAATCTCCCTTTGTCCTCAGTGAAGACCAGCAGCGGTGAAGTGCAAAGGTGGTGAGCAGAGAGTACATGATCGCAGCAACCTCAAGTGGCTGCAGCAGCCA
>NW_015165832.1:1028291-1040544 GCF_001447785.1 Gekko japonicus | reverse complement strand
GGGGGGGGGGCCCTGACACACTCACTCCTCCCAGCTTTCGAGCCTCATGGCACCTGGATACAGTGACTGCCGTTTTATCACAGCCTTTTCCCTCTTTCAATTTTGTTCCTGGCATTCAGCCCCTCCTCCTCTGGCTGAAATCTCAAAAAAAAAATTACATAGAGGTTTATAAACAAAGAGGTGAATCCAAACGTTTTTGGGGGGAACAGCATCTCTGGCTGGCTGGCTGTCCAACTATTATTGATTGATTGATTGATTTGATTTGGGCCCTCACCCTATCCCACGAGTGGGCTCAGGGCGGCCTACAACACAAGTCATAAAACAATAAAAGTGATAAAACCAATAAAATAACAGATGGCACAATAACAGAAAGGACCTTTGCCTCCTGGCCAGAAGTGTCCACAGCTGGCTCTGGGAGGAGGGTGCTTGGCCAGACATAGCCCTCTTCAGCTCATCAGGGAACGCCATTCTGTTTTTATCTGGTTAAATTTTGTGGTCTTGTTCTGTTTTTTTTTCCTGCCATGGGTCATGCCACCAAAGGACAGCAGCTCAGTGGCCAAGTGGCCAGCACTGGCACTACTGCAGGAAGATGGCCAGAATACCAAGGTGGCATGAGTGGTTGCCCCTGCCACCAAGAGGCAACTCAGGACCTCGTGAGCTGCCCCTGCTCCCCAAAAGCATCAAGGGCTGGCCCCGCACCCAGGGCTCTCAGCTGGGCAGTCACCCTTGGGCATCTCACAACAACACCATTATGAAGAACATATCCCAGGCACTGCTGCGCTTTATGGAGTGGGGAGTGGGTAGAGTAGCTTGGCTCCCTTCCAGCAGCCCCTGAGCCCCTGACTGGCACGGGACCCCAAGTCAGCCCTCTTGCTCACACTGCAAATGCCACGCAGCCAGCCTGGGGGCAGCAGCAGGCTACATCTCCTAGCAAGTTCCTGAGCTCCAGCCTCTCTGAGGATGACACTCTACGCAGGTGCCGGTCTCACAAGAAGAGTCACCGCAAGTGACATAAGGTGCAACAGACAGCAAAGGGGGATGAGATATTCAGCAGCGAAAGGCCATCAAGTGAGTCCTCCCTCAGATGAGGAATCTACTCAAACTTCCAGGACTACAGGGTTGCAGCCACCCACATCCCAGGCCTGCCTGTCAAACCTCACACTCTGAGTGGGTCACATGCCTTGTCCACAGGTTTGTCCTCATGTGCCCGCCCTCTAACATCTCCCTTTCAGCCAGTTATATTGCAGGCATGGATAATGACAACATGGATGCCTTGTCTTACGTCCAAGAGGAGTGGTTTTGGGCTCTGCACACAGATGTAAACCAACACTCAGACTCCTTTCCAGAGGACCTGTGGGCCCTTGGCAGCAACTGATCATTTATTTATTAGGGTTTTTTATAATTTATCATGCAGGGATTACTTAATTCCATCACTCCCTCCATGCAATGCTCTTACTTGCAGGCGATGGCCGCCTTCCTGGCTTTCTCCACAACCATTGGGGGGGGGCAGTGGCTCTTGGCCGGCTTTCTCCACAAGCATTGGGGGGGCAGTGGCTCTTGGCCAGCTTTCTCCACAACCATTGGGGGCAGTGGTTCTCAGCCAGGTGTTTGAAACCATGGTCCTCCAGTACCTTGCCTCTCTGGCCATTCACCTGGTGGCTGTCTCATGTTATAGCAAGGCCCACGGCTACTCCAAGCTCTACTGCTCCTTTGGTGCTCATGTGTGGCTCCATGAGATTTGTGACACCAATGGCTCCATGGGATTTATTATGCACTGGCTGCAGCTGCAGGAGCTTTGGTGGGAGCTGGGCAGTATCCGTCTGGCTCTTGTGGTTTCAGCCATTGGGGTGAATCTATTTGGGAGGGGGAGGCTGCACCTGCATGCCTGCCTCCCTGGATAGGGACCCCCTTAAGGGGTCTTGGAGGCTGAGCCCTGCAGTGGCAGACCTAGCTCAGGGGCTGTTGCTTGGCTCCACTCCTATATTGTAAGGGAACCACAGAGAGGCTTGCACCCATGGAGGTCCACTGGCTTGCCATTCCAGGTTTACCTCCAGCAGGTTGGGGTAGGATTCCATTGGTCAACAGGTGGGTCACCCAATGCCTGGTTATGTTTCCTATGCTGTGCCAATGCACCATCAGCTGTAGTCAATAAAGCTGTGGCCTGTTTCACTCCATTTGACTCTCAGTATGTTTCTGTGTCCCCCTCTCGGCCACTTTTAATGTTTGATTCTTTGTGAACAATCAAAACTGTTGTATGGATTTTAGTTGTCATATGTTATAGTGTTGTTTCAGCATCTGTAAATCAACTACATACACACAACCTAGACGAACAAAACAGCTATATACCATGAGCAGTGATCCCTCTTGTAAACCATCTTTAATTCTCTGAAAGCAGTGACTGCCTAGCTTTAAATCTCCCACTGAAATAAACGGGCCTTAATTGTGAAAACTTTCACAGGACTGTGTCCTGGGTTTTGGCATTAGATTCTACAACAGAGTTGCATATGTTATCATTTACACCAGTATAAAGTCCTATCAGTGGACCCTGAAGAGGGATTCAAACAAACGAATGCCAAGGAAGCGATGGTCCACCCTCTCTTGAAAAAACCATCCCTGGACCTGACGGAATTGGCAAACTATCGGCCAGTGTCCAATTTGCCCTATTTGGGCAAACTTATCGAGAGGGCGGTAGCAATACAGCTACAGAGTTTTCTGGAGGAGGCTTCAGTCTTAGACCCCTTCCAGTCCAGCTTTCGCCCGGGTCATGGGATGGAGACGGCATTGGTCGCCCTGACTGACGACCTCCAAAGGCATCTGGATCGAGGTGGTGTGGCGGTACTGTTGTTGCTCAATCTGTCAGCCGCATTTGATACAGTCGACCACCAGTTGCTGGCCCACTGCCTCGCCGACGCATGGATTCAGGGGCTGGCCCTCCAATGGTTTGCCTCTTTTCTCCAAGGTTGGGGACAAAGGGTGGCGATAGGGGAGCAGCGGTCCCGGAGGCACCCTCTTGATTGTGGGGTGCCTCAGGGGGCAGTGCTGTTCCCGATGTTGTTTAACTTCTACATGTGCCCTTTTGCCCAAATTGCCCGGAGGTATGATCTGGGTGTTATCAATAGGCGGATGACACCCATCTCTATCTGATGCTGGGCGGCTGGTCGAACTCCGACCCAGATGACCTCCAAAGGGCATTGCAAGCCGTGGCTGGTTGGCTCAGACTGAGTCGGCTGAAACTAAACCCGGCGAAGACGGAGGTCCTGGGCCTAGGCCGGGCTGGTTCAGGGTTGGGAATCCCACTCCCGACCTTCGATGGGGCGCCTTTGGTGCCAGCGTTGGGGGTTAGGAGTTTGGGAGTGCTCCTGGACTCCTCTTTAACGATGGAGGCCCAGGTAGCAGCCACTGCCAAGTCGGTCTTTTATCATCTTCGGCTGGCACGGCAGTTGGTTCCCTTCCTTGACCATGATGACCTGGCTACAGTGATCCATGTGACGGTTACCTCGAGGCTGGACTACTGTAACGCTCTCTACTTGGGGCTACCTTTGTTGCAAATCCGGAAGCTGCAGCTAGTGGCGATACAGCTAGCTGCAGCTGCAGCTAGTGGCTATACAGCTATAGTGGCTATACAGCTATACAGCTATAGTGGCTATACAGTAGCCAGGCTGTTGACGGGTCTCCCTAGGCGGGACCGCATCCGGCCTGTGCTGAAGGCGCTGCGCTGGCGTACCGGATCCGCTTCAAAGTGCTGGTTCTTACCTTTAAATCCATTTATGGTCAGGGTCCGGCATACTTAAGGGACCGCCTTTCCCCATATGTTCCCCCAAGAGCACTATGGTCGGGGGGGGGACCAACATCTTTTGACTACCCCCCAGTAGACTCAGGGTGTTGCAAATCCGGAAGCTGCAGCTAGTGGCGATACAGCTAGCTGCAGCTGCAGCTAGTGGCTATACAGCTATAGTGGCTATACAGCTATACAGCTATAGTGGCTATACAGTAGCCAGGCTGTTGACGGGTCTCCCTAGGCGGGACCGCATCCGGCCTGTGCTGAAGGCGCTGCGCTGGCGTACCGGATCCGCTTCAAAGTGCTGGTTCTTACCTTTAAATCCATTTATGGTCAGGGTCCGGCATACTTAAGGGACCGCCTTTCCCCATATGTTCCCCCAAGAGCACTATGGTCGGGGGGGGGACCAACATCTTTTGACTACCCGCATCAGCACATTGTTGTACTATTGTTATGTTTTTATCTTGTTTTAATTATGGCTTTTGCCCCAATTCTTAGCCGCCCTGAGCCTTAGGGGAGGGCGGGATATAAATCTAATTATAAATAAATAAATTATGGCGCCAAGTCCTAAAATGATAGCTTGACTGTTCTTAAAAATAATTTGACAAAAATATTTAGCCAAATATTTTCTGTAAAAGTTTGCTTTTGTAGAGAACAAATGTGGGAATAACCTACTTTTTAAACACTGAAACTATGATTTATCTTCTACCATATAGTTACTGATAAATATGGAGTCAGCTATTAGTATAAAAGAGAATGAAGAAAGAGGATTATGTTAATACAAATAAAGAACAGGAATTGCAAAAGGGAAGAAAACAGAATTTAAACAGCATTTGTTATGTATGCTTCTAACAAAATAAACTCCACATATCACCACAAGCAGCTGTTATAACATACTGTTGGAGGTTTCCCACACAAATTGATTTACAGAGGAAAATCAGCAACAGTACTTTATAAGCTGTTGTGGCTGCAGAATCCTGCATGCACAAAACTGATGGGAAACTATGTTCTCAGTGGCTGACCAAATCGCAGTGAGGGTTAGGAGTGGAGGGGGAAGGGACATCAAGTGCTCATCAGGTTTAACCGTGAAGGGGGAAAAAACAAAAAGAAAGGTCATGCTTAACCCAAGGAAAAAATGCAAATTAAATACTAAGTGGATACACAGAAAATTCAACATTTGACTATATTAATGCATAAGGGCTGAAAGGCAACAAGGACCATTTCAGTCCCAAATGCTTAGCTTTGCCTTTAATCTGCATTCAGGCAAAGGACCAATCAGTAGTATAGACACATACTCTTCCCATGACTCTAGTGGTCCTCTTACTAAAAGGAACTGCATCATTTTAGGGCTCCCAAGATCCTTTTAAGGGGCATGTAGGAACTGCAAAGCACGAAAGAAGAGGGGGTGTCAAGAAACGTGGCTATAACCTCTCTTCATAAATTATGGTTTTCCAGTGTCCCTATGGATGACATCAGCCTTTGCTTAGATTTTCATTAATGTTTTCAATGTTAAATATTAACCAATATTTTAAAATATAGATCCGAATTAATTAATTTTTAAAATCTATCTGGTTAACGTAAGAACTTTAAGGGAAACTCCAGAATGCACTTGACCATTGCTGGGCAACTTTTTCTGTCCCACTGCCAACACTTGTCCAATGCTGCAGTTTTTCAAACCATTAATTTGGTTTCCATATGTACAAGAAGACCAGCATTCCAAACGCAGTCACGTTTCAATCTAATGTCCCTTTCCTTTTTGACATGCTATCATCATAAAGCTTTTAACAGAATGTAAAATAATAATCCTAATCATGAGCATTTAATAAACAGCAGCTGAGTATTCTTAAAGTACACCCGTGGATTTTCACAGGACATTCCCCTATGTATTTGTAATGCCAGAGCATTAAACCCTGGGAGCAGATGGTAGTGTCCTTGAGGCAGTGCTTTCTGAGCAGTACCTGTAGTGCACAACTATCCTATCCAATGAACTTAAGATGAATTTGAGCTGATAAGGGCTTGCCAAGGACACTCTGCATTAGATCCTAAGGAAAGGTGAAGTTGCCTTGAACCTTCTGTATACACAACTCTAGTAAAATATGAAGAAATGTCACTGCTTTTTGATGACAGTGCAAGCAGAACTAATAGTTCTGTCCCAACTACTAATGCTTCAAATGCCATTTTTATCTGCAGGGTAACCTTTAGGATCAAGAAAGCAGACAATGCCCTGCTGTACCAAACATGACAGAGGAGAGATATACACTTTCTATGAAACTTTGGAGATACACATACAACTTACACATTTCCAAAATTTGCCAAGCTAACAAAAAGAAGTCGTACCACTGCAAATATACTAACTCACCTTCTCTTTCCTCTTCAATTTGTGCCATTCTGAGAGCCATAGCAGATTTCTCTTCTCTGATTTGATTGTGCACATCTTCAGACTCAGGAACAATCTCTTGCCATTCCAACAGCTGATTCTGTAGTTCATCCATGCTGCCTGATTCACTAGCCTGCAGAAAGTTAAGTTGAGACATGGAATTAATACAATCAGTTCAACAGAGCTTTTTACAAGCAAAATAGTCTGACAAAAGCTTTCTTGTACACATCTGATTAGTGAAACTAGCTAAATATCACATTCCGGAACTGGAAAACAGTAATTATACATTTACATTGTGATTATACATTTAGTCAACCACAAATACATGAGAAATAATAGCGCTGAATTACTTCAAGTCTACTACTGATGGTAATGTTGTGGTGGATGACTACAGCTCAGTCAGTTCCATATAACCATTACAGATTGTTTTAAAGCCTCCACTTGCAATCCATTTGCCTCATCCATTTGTGATACGATAGCTGACTACTTGCTTTAAAAGTGGAAAGAGCAGGAAATAGGTAAGGGAATGCACAAAATCCTAGAACATGAGATCCAGAGAACTCTTAAGTCAACAGGAATGGAATTGTTTAAAATGGGTTTTCTTCTGACATACAAGGTGAGCAGCTCTAAATCCAACAGAAATTCAGAATAACTGTAGCAGCCTCTGAAGACAATATAGATACCAAAAGAAATACCACAACTACTAGTAATTCACAAGATTTTCAGCACAGCAAATTTTAAATACTTCCCAGTGCTGCACACCATTAGACATAACAATTTCTACTACTGAAAATTCTGTTAATCGAAACAGCAGCAGACCTGTGAAGCAGCCCTCTTTGTAACTTGTTCAAGGTCAGCTTGCAATTTTCGTTGCTGTTCTTCATAAACCTCCAGCTTAGTCAGCAATTCTTCTGTAAAAGCAATTAGCTGTCTTAATTGCTAGCATCAATAGTTTACCAGAATATAGTCATACAGGAAAATTTAAGTTCAAACTGTGGTCACAGGTACATTTAATGTCCACTAGACTAGCAACTCCAGCAACAGGAAATTAACAAGTATTACATTAAAAAAAATTATCCATATGGATTTATCTGCATCACAACAAATCCTCTCAGTATGATTCTTACATTACTAGTTATTTCCCCTGATACCATGGGTCCCTTGAAACGTGTGTATGTGAAAGCTGGACAGTTTTTGCCGAGTAATCAGCACCTTGCAAGCTATTTCCTAAACTTGAGGGAGTCTAAATTTCAGTCTTATATGTGAACCTCTTGGTCGTGATTCTCTGGACAGTAGTCTTTAAGTATATTTACAGACCATACTGGAACTCTTTAAGCATATTTATTTGCAGTTAAATTGTGGTAAAATGACTACAGTTAAAAATACTGAAGTGTTATGGAAACTGAAAGTGACTTTGGAAGCTGTGATATACGATGTCTGCTTCATGCAGCAGATGCCAGGAATTGTTCTAGCCTCCCAAACTTCCTTTCCATACTATGTACTCGGCGTTTAATGCTACGAGACTCATCTTCTTTGTAATTTTACTTCGAAGGAAAAACAAAAAACACACAGAAGTGACTGTAATCTGGTATGCACATTGAGACTGATACATATTGGACTCAAGCACACAGGCCTGATGTGAGCCCCTTTCCTTAACACAAGGTCAACCAAGAGGATTCATAATGGACGTTGCACTAGGCTTTCCAGCAGCTAGCTCACATGTGGTACAAAGGCTAGTGTGCTGGACTCAGACTGGGTGGCCTTGGGCTACTCACTATCTCTAAGCCTCAATCAAGAGTACTCAATTCAAACAGTTACACGAACCAGAATCAATCTGGACTTGAAATAAGGGGGACACACTGTGAAACAATGCGAGGCCTCACCAGCACCATCCCATGGTATCAGGCTGTGCCCCGTTATTTTCAAAGTTTGGAATGCTGGGGATTTCGCAACACTGAGGGCTCACGCAGATGAGACAAAGATTTCAAAATAATCATCAAACTGAGGGCTGCCACCTCCTGCCTGTCACAGTAGCAGGCAGAGTATGTCCTTTCTAAATAAAGCTGTACAGGCCCTCCACGAGCTCTTGGGTTCTCATGAGAACTGGAGCTTTTGTGAGATCTTGGGAAGCAGAGAGCTGCCTTAGCAATCATTCCCAGGCATCTGTGTTTCTCTCGACTTGCCTAGTAGTTCCCACCCATCTTTTCCGGACCGGACCTTAACTTGGTTACTGCAAATGCTACCTTACTGAAGTATGCAGCTTCCTATTAAACAAAGAAATAAATATTAGGTTTAATCCCACTGAACATATCTGCTGATGGGGAGTGGATGATTTGTGCCAATTCCACCTCCTGTGATAGACCTTCGATGCTGTTCCGAAGGGCCTCTATCCCGCAGAAGCAACATTTTGAGAGGCATTGCAGAAAGAGGGGGAAGGTGAGGAAGCTGCATTACACAGCCAGAATTCTTTCCATCATCTATAATATTCGGTGGGATCCAAGCCACTGAAGCCCAGAACATCCTTAGGATACACCATCTACTCAAAATCCAAAAGGGAAAGAAAATCTTTTTACTATTCACCATTTTGTGTTTTAAGTTCAGAAAATGCTTGTAATGTAGATTGTAGGTCTTCCTTTTCCCTTTCTAATTCTGAAATTTGGTTGCGTAAAGCGGTTACATCATTATTCTTGGAAGTAACCTACAACAAAAAAGGAAAATTTAAAAACTTCATTGGGGTATCTGTCAAACAAAGAAACTGAATCCTGCATTCATCTTATAATGTGTCTGACGCCATTAAGGCATTCTGGAGTAGCAGAGTTTCTACAATACAATGTTTGCATGGTTGGCCCTCATTAGTATTTGGATGGGAGACCGCCAGGGAATTCCAAGGTCACTATGCAGAGGACGGCAATGGCAAACCACCTCTTGCCTTGAAATTCCTGCAGGGTTATCATAAATCATCTGTGGCTTGAGGGCACTTTATACACACACAATCCCTCCATTTGCTACAATGGGAAACTCTTCCCACCTCAGCATAAGCTTTCATGGGGTCAAGTGAGCTGCTGGGGGGAGAGAGAGAGATGGAAAAGACTTGTGGTCATGAACACCTTCTACCTGCAGTTTACAGGATCCAAAACATTTAGTTGTATCTCAAAATTTAAGCGGGTACTTTGGCACCGTTTTAGTTCTTTTAAATCTTTTCCTCAGTCCTCACTGAAACTTATCCATAGTATCACTTTTTAAAAAAAGGTTTACATACATTTTTTAGTTCATCTTCAAGCTGCTTGATTCTGGATTTGGACCAAGCTTTCATCTTGAGGAACTTGGCTTCAGATTTTCTGGCCTCTTCCTTTTTTCTTCCGATTTAAAATTTGCTTCAGCTAAAAAAAACCCAGCAACTTTATTCATTATAGTTACAATAATAAACACTATTATAAAATATAGCCTGGTCTGCTGAGTTTTAAAGATAAAATTACTGAAGACTGTCAGATATTACATATCAAAAATTACTAAGAGGCAGCTCACACATAGTACAGGGGTACAGTTCATCCCTTTACTTGCCCTGCCCCAACTTGGATCAGTCTAGTCCAATCTTGTCAGATCTTGGAAGCTAAGCAGGGCTGGCTCCGGTTAGTATTTGGATGGAAAATCACCAGGGAAATCCAGGGTTGCTATGCAAAGGAAAGCAATGGCAAACCACCTCTGAACATCTCTTGCCTTGAAAACCCCCTATGGGGTCACCATAAATTGGCTGCAACTTGATGGCACTTTCTACCGCCACCACAGGTAATCCACATGGCAGGATGCCAGAGTGAGAGTCAGGACTGCACAACCAAATTCATTTAAGAGCACATGAACATGGCTTACATGGGGCAAACGTCTAAGCTCAACTTACTCCTGCATCCCAACAGATGAATAACCTATAGGCCCCCAGGTTCTCTCCAAATTGGCCATAAAGGTGTGTCTCGGAACTTTAAAAGAAACCATGCTACTAGACTTGCAGAAGCTGTTTCAAAGCAAACTCAAATGTGCAATGATTGTACTAAACAACCAACTGTAAAAGCTGATGTAATTCAACAGGATACCTTCTAGTTGGTCGAGCTTCTGTTTAATTACAGAATCCATATCAACAGTTTGTTCCAAATTACTCTGTCCACTGGTACTTAATTTGGCTGCTTGTTTCTGAAGCTGAAGCAGGGCTTGGTCTTTTTCTTGCAGCTCAGTTTCATGCTTCTCTTGAATTGCCTGCAGGTCGGCATTATGTTTCTCTTTGACTTTTTTCATTTCTATCTCATGTTTCTCCATCATGTCTTTCAGCTGAGCTCTCATTACATGCTTTTCAGCATCCAATTTGGACTGGAGGTTATCTTTCTCTGACTGAAGACGTATCAAGGTTTCATTAATTTCCTGGATGAAAACAATGGTATTTCAAATAAATAGAGGTATAAGCCTGCTTTTAACCTGAAAACTGTTTCCCTTGTGTTCATAGACAGGAAGGAGGGAAGGAAAAGAGAAAGAATACATCTATTAAGTCTCCGAACTCATAGATATGAAGTAGGTTTGCCTTGGAAGCATCAAAGGAATATTCTTCCTTGAGCTGCACTTGCACATGCCACCAGATTCCATCTCAGTGGGTGTCCAGGCCAGAAATCTGTATAACAGATGGTAGGAATCATTTCCAGACAAGGAGGTCTGCTCCCATTACAGCAAGATCACTTTTGCTGATAACCAGAATCCCCCAGCACAGGACAGAGGATGTCCCCACACATGCTAGCCCTCACCTCACATGCCCTGAAGTTTCTAATATGATGAGATGACAACACCTTTTCCTTCCTGTATCAAAGGCAATGGATGTGAGGCCTCTATGTACATGCAGAGAAAACTCTGGAGTTTTTGTAAAGAGAAGACTAGAATCATTCTGTTGGTCACCAAAACATCTGTGGCTCTGCACAATAAGGAAGTTGTTCGGTATAACTGGAGTCATTTTCAGGGGGAAATCTCTTACACCAGCATTGCGACTAGGATACTGTTTCCATATAATATAATATAATATACTGGGGAAGTAGTTTGCTGCAGGAAAAGAGGCTACTGTTAGGACACAATATAGAGAAAGTGAGTGGCTCCCATTTTGGCAAAGACATCAGACAAGGATGTATTTTATCTCCCTGTCTCTTCAATCTATATGCAGAACATATCAGAAGGAAAGCTGGATTAGATTTAGATGAAAGTGGAGTGAAAATTGATGAAAGGAACATTAACAATTTGAGATATGCAAATGATACCACATTACTCGCAGAAAATAGTGAAGACTTGAAATGACTCTTGAGGGTTAAAGCAGACAGTGCCAATGCAGGATTACAACTGAACATCAAGAAGACAAAATAAATTACTCTGAGGAATTACATGGCTTTAAGGATGACAATGCAGAAATTGAAATTGTTCAAGATTTTCTATGCATGTCACAAAGGAAATGAAGAAATAACCTGTTAGTCACTGTTATTTCTAAATTAAACAATTGAACTTGTTTTTTGATCTGCTATCCTAGATTTAATCCTGACTAACAGGGAAGAACTGGTTGATGAAGTGAACGTTGTGGGATCCTTGGGGAATAGTGACCATGTCAGCTTGGAATTTGACATAGAGAAGGATGTGAAACCAGGACATAGTAGGACTCGTATCCTGGACTTCAGGAAAGCTGATTTCAAAAAACTCAGAGAAATAATAGGTAGGATCCCGTGGCTGGGAATGCTGAGGGGGAAATCTGCACAGGAAGGATGGGTAATGCTGAAAAATGAAGTGCTTAAGGCACAATTGCAAACTGTTCTGGTAAGAAAGAAAGGTGGGAGACGGGTAATGAAGCCGAGGTGGCTGAACAAGGAACTCTCTGAAGAGCTGAGACTAAAAAGGGAAATGTACAGGAAATGGAAAGAGGGTAAAATTATTGAGGGTGAGTACAAGAAGCAGGCTCAAATCTGTAGGGATGGTGTCAGAAAGGCTAAAGCGCAGATGGAGCTGAGGCTTGCGAAGGATGCTAAAAATAACAATAAAGGTTTCTATGCCTATGTTTGGAGCAAAAAGAAGAACAGGGATGGGGTAAA
>NW_015165832.1:1015191-1027294 GCF_001447785.1 Gekko japonicus | reverse complement strand
CGACCAGGATGGTGAGAGGTTTGGAGTCCAAGTCTTATGAGGAAAGGCTGAAAGAGTTGGGTATGTCTAGCCTGGGAAAGAGAAGGTTTAGAGGGAACATGATTGCAGTCTTCAAATATTTGAAGGGCTGTCATATAGAAGATGGAGCAGATCTATTCTCTCTTGCTCCGGATTGCAAGACTAGATCTAATGGGTGGAAATTACAAGTGAGTCGATACCAGCTAAATATCAAGAGAAACTTCCTAACTGTAAGAGTGGTTGAGCAGTGGAACAGACTGCCTCAGGAGGTGGTGGATGCTCCACTGGACGTATTTAAGTGGAGGCTGGACAACCATCTTTTGCGTATGTTGTAGGGCTATCTTTCAGCTACGCTCCTGCAGAGTGCAGGGGGTTGGACTAGATGACCTGCAAGGTCCCTTCCAACTCTAACATTCTATGATTCTATGAACCCTGTGCCCTGCTGCACTGGAGAGACAAAGAACACAAGGTTCAATTGTAAAAGTGAAGAAGAAGAAGAAAGATAGTGAATCATTACTATTCCTTGGCTCCGTCATGAACCAAAAAGGAAACTGCAACCAAGAAATCAGAAGGAAATTGAGACTGGGAAGAACAGCCAATAAGAAGCTAGAAAAGATCCATAAGGGTAAGGATGTGTTGCTGGGAACCAAGATCAAGATAATTCATACCATAGTATTCCTCATTACTACACAGATATGGAAGTTGGACAGTGAAGAAAGCAGATAGGAAGAAAGTTGATTCATTTTAAATGTGGTGTTGGAGGAGAGTTTTACAGATACTGTGGACTGCCAAAAAGACAAATAAGTAGGTTCTAGATTGAACCAAATTTGACCTCCCCTTAGAAGCTAAAATGACTATCATACTTCAATCACACTATAAGAAGGCAAGACTCACTGGAAAAAACAATAATGCTGAGAAAAGTTGAAGGCAGCAGGAAAAGAGAAAGACCCAATATCAGAAGGATTGATTCAATTAAGGAAGCTAAAGTCCTAAGTTTATAAAACCTGGGCAAGGCTATTAATAGCAGGATGTTTTGGTGGTCATTAATTCATAGCATCGCCATGAGTCAGAAGTGACTTGACAGCACTTGATACACACACATTTTAAAATGTGCTGCTGATGATTCACCCAATGTTATTCCACTGAATTCATTCTGTGTTTACTAATCCCCACCAAAGATCCACCTCTGACAGATTTAATCAATTCATTGTTTGTCCTTAAAATGAGTTCTCTTTTGCTTCACAAAATGTTAGTTCATTTTATTGTTTAGAAGGTAATGGTCATCTTCAAAAGACCAATCCAATATGCTAAATATACAGTGCACGTGGAATCAGCAGCCATGTGGCAGGACCCAAAATAAAAGGGAGGAAAAAATGACAAAACAGACCCCCCACGAGGCTTTAATATTGTATGTCTTGAACACGTGCCCCACCTATGTTATATATTGGTCCCTGCCACACGGCACGGCTGAAACGCGGCTAATCAGAGCCGCACCAAACTTGAGACGCCGCAGCGGGATCCCACGGATCCCCTCAGCCGCGGCGCATCGCTCCCCGGCACAATCAGATGCCAGGGAGCAAGAGTCCGATGGGAGGGGGAGGCTGCCGAACTGTGCATGCTTGAGCATACGCAGTACGGCTGGGGGCCAAGATGCGGCGGCGCAAGGACGCGCCGGCCAATCTCACGGCCTGGCTTGAGGCACTCCAAGGGATACAACCACCTAGGTAAGTGGTGTTTTTTTGCTGCGCGGTATCGGCATCGGCGTTTGGGACGGAACAGGGACGGGCAGGCAACGATTCACAGATGTTGCCGTGGGATCGCGCCCGTTTGCTCCGCCCCCGTCCCAGCCCAAAACGCCTCGTATGAACAGGGCCATTAATGTGCAACTGACATTTTTATTATAGAAGTTGACATCCTGACCATACACAAAGCTCAGGTTCTATCCTGTCCTGACATAAAGAGAGGGGTGCAAGGTGGACAATTACTTGACTTCTCCCTCCTTGGATACTCCTGGATTCCCAACACATACATATTCTGTAAAATAGGAACAGTAATAAGAGTAATAAGATCACTAATAATCTAGTTGAAAGAAATCGGTCCTTGTACCCCGTTCCTTACTTTTAGTTGCTGGTCCTTCCCATCCAGTTCTTGTTGCAGCATGACTATCACCTGCGTTCTTCCTAGCATGACTTCCTCTTTCTCATGCAGCTTCTGCTTCAAGGCCTTCAGTAACTGTTAAGGATGAAGCATTTTCATTTATAGAATAGAAGCAGACACAAGATTTCCATGATTCTATGCTCAGTCACCATAAGTGGGAAGTGACTTGACGGCACTACACACACAGAGGTACCCAGTCCTATCATCGCTGTCCCATTTCACTTCCATAAAGCAAAATACCAAGGTTCACATTTTTAGGACATGTGGTGCCACTCAGCCAACAGGTCTTCAGTGTCTCAAAAGGTTACAGAGAGTCTTCTCCTCATTCCCATTTAGCCTCCTACAATCACCCCATGGAGTCAGTTTTGCCTACCCTATTTTTCGTGCTCAAGTTCCATCTTTTGAAGCAGGGCAATCTGGAATCCCCCCCCCCCTAAGAAATACAAATAGGGCCTTGTTCTTGGAACCGCAGTCATCACAGCATAGGAGGGTTAGGAGACACTCCCATGCTGTGGTGACTGAGGTTCCAAGAACAAGGCCCTATTCGTATTTCGGGGTGGGGTGGGGGTTCCAGGTTGCCCTGCTTCAAGAAATCACCAGAGGGCATCCTGTGACCAAGCCCACCAGATGTCAATGAGCTCTGTGGGCTGGCAAGATGTGGGCCAGGAAGACAAATGGAGAGATGTCTCACGGAAGCGACAATCTCACGCCTGCCTATAGAAGAACTGGAGTTTGCTCCTTGCTCTACTGTCAGTGCAGATGTGCATAAACCAAATTAGCAAAACATGATTAGGACCTTACATGGTTTTAAAAAGCACATTAGCAGCCCCAAGCAGCTGCTCTAAAGATGAGGGAAGGATTGCAGAGAGGGTCTTTATGTGAAAAATGAAAAAAACAAGGGAGATGACTAAGGCAACAATGGAGGTCTCAGCACAATCTGACAAGGCAGGGGCTAGAATTCATTTCAAAGCCATGGTGGTGGTGATGCCAAAAAAAATATTTCTTTGCAACCATAGCATCTGCACTGTGTAGACCTGCAGAAAACTTCCAAGTAGTCAGAGGCTTATTGGGTTCCAGCTTACAGGAGGAGGACAATTCTGAAGCTTGCTGCAATCATTTAACTAAACACTTTGTGAATAAAATTTCTTGCATTGATTTCGACTCTACATTAGTAGTGACCAGATTACATGGTGCCAGGATACCAATTTATCCAGTTCTATGGGATATCACTGTTTGTCCAGTCTGAAGATTCTTGGAGACCTACCATCTGCTTATATGACCTTTGCCCCTCCTGGCTGCTTAAATCTGCTGGGGGGGGGGGGAATGATTCCAGTAAATGCTTCCCCAAGAGATGGGGTGGTCACTCTTGCCTTGAACCACAGTGGTGCATCCACTCCTTAAGAAACCTGTTCTGGACCCAGAAGAGTTGAGTAACTGCTATCCAGTCTCAAATGTACCATCCTCAAGCAAGGTGACAGAACAAGTGATGGGTGGGCAACTTCAGAGATTCCTGAATAAAGCGGATTGTTCGGATCCATTCCAAACTAGTTTCAGGTCTGGTCATCAGACTAAAACAGACTTGGTTGCTCTGATGGAAGACCTGCACTAGGACACAGACAGGGTGGGCGGAACCCTACTAATTCTCTTCAACCTCTTGGGACTTTGGATTTCTTGGAGGATGTGGAAACCATGACCAGGTGCCTGGAGGCAGTTTTCAGGTAGATGACAGATAGCAACCTGAAATTTCATCCTGACAAAATGGAAGTGCTACTGGTGGGGAAACGTTTGATGCAAGAATTGGGATATCTCTTGTTCTGGATGAGTCTGCACTCCTGCTAAAGGAGTGGGCTAATAGCTTGACGGTGTTGATGGACCCAGGCCTCCTGCTGGATCAACAGGTGACAATGGTGCCCAAGGGTGCCTTTCACCAGCTTTGGCTAGTGAGCAACCTGTGGCCCTTCCTCGGTGGGAAAGATCTTGCCACTGTAGTGCGTGCCCTGGCAACATTTAGATTAGAAGACTGCAATGCAGGCTACTCATGGCCGCCCTTGAAGTCTGTGCTGAATCTTTAGTTGGTACAAAATGCTGCAGCCAGAATGCTGATTGGAGTGGGTTGTAGGGACCATATCATTTCAGTTTTGTTTCGTTTACACTGGATCCCAATTTGCTTCTGGGATCGTCTTCTCTCATATTAGCCTACCCATTCACTCGAGTCATCTTTGGAGTCCTTGTTTCAGGTGCCCCTGCCAAATGAGGATAAACTTCTGGCTATCTGAGTAAGGGCCTTCTTGATTATGATTAGGGTTGCCAAATCCATCTTCGCTCCCCAGCAGGGGACTTTGGGGGAGTGTTCCCGGAGGGGGCAAGGCGTCCCCAACGTGATGACATCACATTGGGGACATCCCAGCTCCAAGCCCCACCCCCCGGGGGCCCTTTTACCCCGACTGCCTGAGCCGAGCGGAGATCGGGCACACAGGACCCTTTCACCCCGGCTGCCTGCACTTAAAGGAATCCTTTAAGTGCAGGCAGCCAGAGGGCCTTGTGTGCCCGATCTCCAAGCGGAGATTGGGCGTGCGGGGCCCTTTCACCCCAGCTGCCTAACCTTAAAGAGAACCATTTTAGTGCAAGCAGCCAGAGGGTCCCGAGCGGAGATGGGGTGTGCGGGGCCCTTCGCCTCGGCTACCTGCACTTAAATGGAACCCTTTAAGTGCAGGCAGCCAGAGGGCCCTGCGCACCCGATCTCCGAGCGACAATGCCACTCGGAGACTTGGCGTGGGCAACTTCCCCTGCTAGACAGCTGGCCGGCGGGAGGTTGAACCCCCCCAAAAAAAGTGGGTAATCCCCACCAATCCAGGGGATCTGGCAACCCTAGCCATGATACCAACATTTTAAAACTGCCTCCTCATTGTCTGTCTCCTGTCATTATTTTTCAACAGTAGGGGAAGACTTTTTTTTTTGTTTGGTTCAGCATTCCCCCACTAATTGTTATTGGCCATCCTTCCTAGTTGTATTGTTATGTGTATTTATATGTTTTACTGAATTGAATTGTTAAAACATTCTATATGCACTTATATTTCAAATGCTGTTTTGTCTTGATGTTTTAATGTTGAAATGTATAATATTTTGATTTTTACTCACTAGGGGATCCTATGTGGGTGGAAAGGCATAAATATTTAATTCACAGTGGGAAAAGGTAAATATCTGTATCAGGCTTCTCCTCCACTTAAGAGCTAACTGCAGGAGCTGTTTCAATCATAAAAGAAGCTAAGCACCTCCCCCAATAACTCCTCCCTGATCTTCAAAGCCAATGCTAATTAGCTTTAAAAAAACAAACAACAAAAGAGAAGACTCTAATCCTGGATTTTTTTTCTATTTCATTTAGTTTTGCCCTACAGCTGTTGGTATAACCGAGAAGACATGCAGGAATGTATACTGGAAATTGCAAGAGAACGTAATTATCTTTGGATAGAGCCTGCTGGACAAATCGAACTGACAGTGTAGTAACAAAGAGTTTACTAGATGCTTTAACTAGGACATCAGGAAGCAATGACTATGAGTATGAAGCTGTCTGAGTCTTAATCATAGTGCATTTTCCCCTACCTGCTCTAAATCAGCACTAGCATCAGATTTGGCAGCCAGTTTAAACAGTTCTTGCTCGTGTTTCTGGGCTAGTTCCAACAATTCTTTTTCTTTTTCTTGGATAATATTTTGAAACATACGAATCTAAAAAAAACCCAAAGAAATCTCTATCAAGCTGATTCAAACAAAGTAACACCATTTAAGTACTGTACCAATGATTAAATGTGCTTGTAAATCAAACATCAAAATCTAAAATTTTGAATTGTACCAATGAATTCACTGAACAATTATCTATTTTAATAATGCCCACCTAAAAACATTCAGAGGCCCCCTTAAAACATGTCTGTTTGTGTTGTTTGTCTGTAAGGCAGTAGGCTGACAGACACAAATGGTTATTTATTTATTTAGAAAAAAATTATGATGCCCCTCTGGGGAACTGCCTGAAAAGGCATACAAAAAAAACACACCATAATAAAGACACGAAATATTAAACATTGTTAAGTAAATTTAGTATTAAAACCTAGCCAGAAGATAAAAAACATAGATTATTCAGCTACTTAAAATGAAAAACAGTCTTCAGACTAACACACACTATGAAGATGGTGTTAAAAAGTTAACCCATTAATTAATAACCTGGTTAAACAGAAGTGTTTTGGCCTGACATCTAGAAGAGAGTAATGTAGGCACCAGGTGAAAAAGAGGATGGCATTCCATAGGCAGGGTGCAACTACTGAAAAGCCCTGATAGCCACCCATACAGACAGCACTGAACATAACAATGTAAGAGAAGCCATGTTGAATCGGGACAGTGGCCAATCCAGACCAACATTCTGTGTCACACAGTGGCCAAAACCCAGGTGCCATCATGAGGGCCAGAAGCTCTCCAACTGTTGCCTCCCAAGAACCAAGAATACATAGTATCACTGCCCCAACATTGTGTTCCATCTATACCTTGTGGCTAATAGTCACTGATGGACCTCTGCTCCATATGTTTATCCAGTCCCCTCTTGAAGCTGTCTGTGCTTGTAGCTACCACCACCACTTTCTGCAGCAGTGAATTAATTCCACATATTAATTACTCTTTGGATGAAGAAGTACTTCCTTTTATCTGTTCTACACCTACTGCTCTTTAATTTCACTGAGTGCCCTCCACGACTTCTTGTATTGTGAGATAGGGAGAAATGTACTTTTTTCTCTACCTTTTCTATTCCATCCTTGTTAGGTAGAGCTTAAATGTTAGTTAGTTTACCTTTATTGGCATTATAAAAGGGAGAACATTAAGACAGATACATAAAAGGATTGAAAATAGAATACATCACGAATTAAAATGTCCCAAAATTACAATATATTACTTCGTATAAGAACAGCAGCATATAAAAACTTTGCCAGAGAATCAGTTGTTGTCATCAGTGTTGTTAAGCAGAAAAAACAATTTACATGTATCAGGACAATCCATAATGCTGGATAAAATTGAAGATAAAATACTTTGTCTAATATTATTATTATAAGAACACTCTAAGAACACATGAGACACTGTTTCAATAGTTCCATTTAAACAAGGGCAATATCTAATAGTAAGGGTTCAGAGGTTAAGATGCTGAGCTGCAGACCAGAAGGTCTGTAGTTCGGCAGTTCGAGACCCTAGTGCCGCATGACGAAATGAGTTCCTGCCTCTGGCCCCAGCTCCTGCCAACCCAGCAGTTCAAAAGCAAGAAATTGCAAGTAGATAAATAGGTACCGCTTCGGTGGGAGTCGTTCCATGCGACTCGGCATTTAGTCATGCTGGCCACATGACCATGGAAACGTCTTTGGACAGCACTGGCTCTTCTGCTTGGAAACAGAGATGAGTACCGCCCCCTAGAGTCAGATTCGACTAGCTTTCAAGCAAGGGAAACCATTAACTTTACTATACCCTTAAATCTTCCGGTTAAAATCGCTGAAGGTAAAACATTAAGCCTAGTTGGTAGAGGTAACTAGGAAGAAGTCCTACAGTTGGAACAGATCTTAAATTGCAGACTAGACAATATGGGGGAAAGAGGCCAGAGTCCTTGAAGTACTCCAGTGCAAAGCCATTTAGAGCACTTTGAACTGTCTGTGGAAACAACTGGGCAGCCTCTTTCCACAATGGAGTGATATGAGTCCTTGTATTCTGCACCTGACTGCTACATTTTGGACCAATAGAAGTTTCTGGACCAAGGCCACTGATGAATTATAAGAACAACTTCAAGAAAAGCAATCTAGCTTCCTTGTACTACCTGTTGTAAAAAAATAATAATCCCACTTTTTGGATTTTGGAAAGGCACTTTTTCCCCCCAAAGCCCCTCCCTTTCAACTAAAAACTCTACCTCTTAAACTGTTCAGGCATGGCCTGGTGCGTGAGGATGGGGGGAGGGCTTACGGAGTTAGGGAAAGGGCTTACAGGTCAGTTTGATTCAGGGTTGACATAAACCATGTCACCAAGTTGGCTCTCTTTGTCAGGCATCTGACCAAGGGAGCTTTTACTCTCAAAAGCTTAGGTAAAGGTAAAGGTTCCCTTGCTCGAAAGCCAGTCAAATCCGACCCTAGGGTTGCGGTGCTCATCTCCGTTTCAAAGCCGAAGAGCCAGTGCTGTCCGAAGACGTTTCCGTGGTCATGTGGCCGGCATGACTAAACACCAAGGCGCACGGAACGCTGTTACCTTCCCACTGAAGTGGTACCTATTTATCTACTTGCAATTTCTTGCTTTCGAACTGCTAGGTTGGCGGGAGCTGGAACTAGAGATGGGAGCTCACTCCATCTTACGGCACCCTGGGTCTCGAACTGCTGAACTACTGACCTTCCACAGCCTGCAGTTCAGCGTCTTAACCACTTGAGCCACCGCAGCTCCTCTCAAAAGCTGACACCCTGGGGGAAAAGGTACAGGGGGACAAGTTCAAACCCCTCCTCTGCTATGAAGCTCACTGGTGACCTTAGGCCAGTCACTCTCTCTTTCACTCTAACCTTCTTCAGAGAACTGTGAGGATAAAATGAAGAAGGGCAGAAGTATACGTGAGCTCTCTAAAGGAACAGCAGGAAAATGCAATAAATATATATCTGCGTCCAGTTTTCAAGCTAGCACTATATCATTTCTCATATTTTCCTCCCCCCCGCCCCTACTTTACTCTCTATAGCAAACCTGGCTACAGAACATAGTTCAAAAAAATTTGAACAACAGGCCAAGGGACAGAAAGGGCTTGCGAGAAACCTTACAAGTATACAAAAAATGGGGGATTTACAAGCACACACATTGCAGCTAAACAAAAAATAATGCCGGACAAGATCTCATGAGATCACAGTGAGCATAAGTAAAGGTAAAGGTTCCCTTGCTCGAAAACCAGTCGAGTCCGACTCTAGGGTTGCGGTGCTCATCTCCGTTTCAAAGCCGAAGAGCCAGCGCTGTCCAAAGACGTTTCCGTGGTCATGTGGCCGGCATGACTAAACACCAGGGCGCACGGAACGCTGTTACCTTCCCACCGAAGTGGTACCTATTTATCTACTTGCAATTTCTTGCTTTCGAACTGCTAGGTTGGCAGGAGCTGGAACCAGAGACGGGAGCTCACTCCGTCTTGCGGCACCCGGGTCTTGAACTGCTGAACTACCGACCTTCCACAGCCTGCAGTTCAGCGTCTTAACCACTTGAGCCACTGCAGTGAGCATAACCAGGCATTAAAAAAAAAGGAAAGAGGAGCTGAGGAGACAGGGAGAAAACGATGGCAAGAGAGCTGGAAGGGTGAGCCAGGCAACAGCAGGAGGAGGAGGCGCAATGGAGAAGATGGGGGGGGGAATGAGGAAGGGCCCTAACAAAATGATGGCTAGAAGCAGAAGAAGCAATGAGAGAGTGGTGGAGGATGATGAAGGGAAGAGAAAAGTGAAGACAATAGAGGAGGCAGCAGTGGTGATGAAGAGAAGGAGGAGGCAGTGGCAGCATGGAGAGGAAGCAGGTACCAGAACAGGAGGCTTGGAGTCGCAAGTGTGCTTTCCACCACCAGCCAGCTGATAAGGACTACAGCTAAAAGGGGCACCCTGTGCTTCTCACTCCAAGCCCCTGCCCCATCAGCTGGGAGGAAGGCACCTTGGAGTTTAAAGTGTAATGGGTTTTTCAGATCCAACCTCCACCCACCCTCAGCCATCACTAGCCAATATCCTGTGCACTTTTAACTTCAAGCTCTCCCTATTAACATGGTTGGCCCCACAGCTTTCCTCCTGGGAACATGGAGAAAGCACATCAATACATGAAGCTGCCTTATACTGAATCGGACCATCAGTCTATCGAGGTCAGTACTGTCTACTCAGACTAGCAGCAGCTCTCCAGAGTCTCAGGTAGAGGGCCTTCACATCATCTACTGGGACCTTCTGCATGCCAAACAGATGCTCTACTGGTGAGCCACAGTTCCTCCTCAAACAAGCAGAGGAGAAGGAGCAGGGATTTCTCCTCCTTCATGAGTCCTCACAGTTTGCCATCTCTTTTTACTGAAAATCCACTTACATTTTGAGTATACATGGCTTCTCTTTCCTGGAAGTGCTCTTTCTCTTTGTTTTGAAGAATTTTCAGTTTTTCAATCTGTTCTTGAAGAAGGCTACATCTTTCCTCACTGTCTTCAACTTTCTTTGTCAGGTTCTGAATTAGAATTTCCATACTCTGCAGTGAGGTCTCTTTTGTGGAAAGCTGATTCTTTAAAGTTCAAGAAAAGACAATTAAAACAGTAGCATGAAAATCATGCAGCTGGGATTAACAGCAGGTACAGCTAAATTTTGATCAAGCTTTCTGCAAAGCTTGTAATATCACTAGCAATTAAAGGCTTGTGGTTTTGTACACGCTACCCAGTATACTCAAAAATATGCCACATTTGCAGCTAAGCACCTCTAGATGATAGGTAAGACAGGACTTATGCATATACGTTCATACCTTTAATTCATTGTTATGGATGAGTACTTCTTTGGCATCATTAGCTGATCCACCGTATAACTGTAAATCAATTATATAGGCTTCTTTTTCAGCCAGTTTTTTTTGTTTCTCAGCAAGCATGGTGTCCATTTCAGCCCCTCGAAGACGTGCAGCATCCAGTTCAGCAATCTAGAAACAAAATCATGTTTTTTTTCAGAAACAGGTTGCTACTATCTATTTAGTTGTTAGTTGGTTCCCTTGTTAGCCATCTGTCACAACAAAAACTCTCTTTGCTTATGTTTGCCTTTGTTCTTCTATTCTTTGTCATCCTATAAAACATCATGTTTCATTTTCAGGTTTCTCCCAACTTCAGTGAACTAAAATGGCTGGATGGTTTCACCAGATTATTGTTTCTATTACTAGATATATTCAGTCTTACTGACAAAGCCATCACCTACAGCCACCACTTCAGAAAGCTAACTCAAAAATGGTCAGTTAATTCAAGTGACACTTGTGACCCTCTATGTCCTTAGTACTAAATCCACTAATATCAAGCTTATGGATGATTAAATTCTGTTACGAGTAAGACTGGCTTCACAAAACTCACTTCTCCCTCCACAATTTCTACTCCCACAATCAACATTATTAATACTCCATAGCCACTAACAATATTCACAGATAAAGCCGTACCTCAAATAGCTAACAATACTAGGATTGTAATCCTATACATATTTCTTGGGATTGGGTGCCATAAACTTAGTGGAACATTGTGAACAAATTGCACCTAGCACTGGCCTTCATCGCTTCAGGTCTATGTACTATTACCTTGGAGTGGATTCCATTAAAACCAGTAGAATTTACTTCTAAATAAACTTGCTTAGGATTGGGCCATAGATCACAAACCTTCGTTACAACATGCTATTGTAGTGAAGATGTTCAGAGAAATTTTTTTAAAGGTGAGGACAAAAATTAGAGGAATACAGAAGCCTTTTCATCTTACTCAACCCTATTTCTAATTAAACAGAAAACTGAATGCTATCTCTGCAGTTTGAAAGGATCTGCACAAGCTTCACAGTTCAACTTTTAGAACTCAACCCCTGGCACATGTCTGAAACAGAAGAACATGAGACCATTTTGCTTATATTGGCTGGCTCTGTGTTAACTGAGGTGAGCCCCTTAAGCACTGGCACCAGGAGGGAATGCAACAGCTAATGGCCTTCATTGCCTCCTGGACGGATGCAGATGTAAAGACATGGCTTGCTCCCAGTATGTTTGACAATCCTGATCTTTCTCCTTCTTGCTTGCTGGCACACCACTATCCTTTACAAGCAGATTTACATTTTTTCCAGCACTCAGGCCAAAAAGGTTGCTTGCCCCTGCTTTGAAGTAATGCCTGCCACTACCAACTTCTTGGTCCCCAGCCCCTTTTTGCAGAGTCCAGCAGGAA
>NW_015165832.1:996532-1015151 GCF_001447785.1 Gekko japonicus | reverse complement strand
GTTTTTAATGCTTTTATTTTTACAGATCCCCCCCCCCTCCTCACTTAGGGAGTCCCTTACCCTTGTAGAAGCTGTCACCATCAAAAGAATCCCCCCTTCCGGCTTCCCCAGCTCTCCTGAACATCAGGAGTTTGTGTGTGAGAGAGAGAGAGAGACAGAGAGACTGAGACCTGTGAACTGTCCCCCCATCCCTTGTCTCCCCTTGTGTTCATCTAAGCTGCCCACATTCAGCACTTGATCAGTATAAAGCACAGCGGCCCTGCTAACAAGGGATTCTTGGTAGTCAGTGCACACAAAAAGACTGTGAATAAAATAAACTTTTAACAACTACACATAAAACCAAGAAAGCACAGATAATTGGGAAGAATCAGTAGACAGACCAGTTAGGCAAATTCTACAAAGATGGCTAGCTGATCCTATATTTATTTATTTATTAGATTTGTTTGTATTAGATATGCAGATGTCTCGCCACTGTTCTCCTAGGAATGGGTTCAGGATGGCGCATTCTGACATAGCCTGACAAAGCTTGCAATAGATATCAGTATTTGACTCCAATCTCCAAACCAGTCTAACATATAGATTCTCTTGCAACCTGGGGAGTTTCCTTTCCACCCAACAAAGTTTGGGATGCAGTCTTAAAGTTCCCCTCCCCCAAGCCTGCTTTAGACCAATCACTTTGAAAGTTTGGATAAGGAGGTTCAAGTGCCAAACGGGGAAATTAAAAATGATCTACCTTGGCACCTCTGACAGCTTGACCAAATGACAGGACGAACACAACTCAATTTCCTTCTGTTAGCTCACAGATCATCATATACCTGCCTTTTTTCCTTCCTGGGATACAAATAAGTACTTTTACTGTCCTTTTCTGCAGATAAGTGTGTGTCTGTGGTGCTCTAAAAGCAAATTTTATCCTCCCACAACAATGCCAACACTAATTAAAAATGACTACTAGCTTATATACCTTTTCCTGTAGTTCTTCATCTTTTTGAGCATTTTGGGCTTCTAATTCTTCAATTTTCTTTTTAAGTACCAATATTTTTCCACGACTTGCAGCAGCATTATGCTGATCACCATCTCTACAGCCCTAAAAAAGTAAATCTGAAAGTTTAGCTTCTGATAAAACAAATGATTTTTTTCAATCAATGCATGTTTTAAAGTTCTCTTCAGTACTCAGTGGGGCTTACACCCAGGAACTGTTCTTAGGATTTCATTTCAACTCACCTAACTGGGCAATAAAATATCTGACCTCTGAAATCTGAATTATATATTAATAAAAACAATTTTAAATAGAGGATTACAAGAGAGAGAGACCTGTGAGTACTTACAACAATAGGGAGTTTCCTTTCTCTCTGTCTTCTTTCCTGCTCCATCTCTACCTTTACTACATCGATTCCAAATCTATTTCCCCCTCATCTGCTCACTTTACCCAATCTTCCTGGCTGTCCTGCCACTCTCCCCACCCCCCATGTGGTCCCGTGGTCACCCTGTACAGCCTCCCACTACCCCTTCAAGCCTCTGAGTCTCCACATCCTCACTCTCTCCAGAACATTTTCCTTTTCTCCATTCCACCTCATTTTCTCTTCTTTACCTCCCTCTTCAGCTGAAAAATGGAAAAACTACAACCAAAAGTTCACAAGGTAGTCTCATGAGATCTTATCAACCATTTAAAACTGCCCAGGCAAACACAAACATGAGGTTTCAGTCATCATGACTTTTCAAAGGCCCCTTGGCCATCTCTGGATTCGGTGCTCGACGACTTTAGCCAACTCTCTCAGGATGATGTCAACAAGATCCTTGGTACTGTTAGGCCGACCACATGCCACTTGGACCCATATCCATCAAGGCTGGTGAAAGCCATTGGTGATGGAATACATGGCCCCCTATGGACATTATCAATCTTCCTGGGATACAGGAATATGTGGCCCCCTGAGTTCAGGGGTCTATCTAGGGGGCTTAAGCCATGGTAACACCGCTCTTGAAGAAGCCATCTTTAGACCCATCGGATCCGGCCAATTACCACCTAGTTTCGAACCTCTCGTTCCTCAGTAAAGTGATTGAGAGAGCAGTGGCCAAGCAGCTCTAGGGCTTCTTGGAGGACACATCAGCCTTAGACCCATTCCAGTCCAGCTTCCATCCCAGCCATGGGACGGAGAGGGTGCTGGTCACCCTCACAAACCATCTCCGCAGACAGCTGGACTCAGGCAGGTCTGCGCTGCTCTTGTTAGATCTGACAGCAGCATTTGACACAGTCGACTATGACCTGCTGGCCCACCGCCTTGCCGATGTAGGAGTCCATGGAGTAGCCTTGAAGTGGCTTACTTCATTCCTCCAGGGTCGGGGACACAGAGTAGTGCTGGAGAGAGGGTGTCACCCCAACACCCCTTGGTGGCAGGGTCCCCCAAGGGGCCATTCTCTCACCTATGCTGTTCAACATCTACATGCACCCTCTTGCCCAGCTGGTGCAGAGTTTTAGCCTGAGCTGTCACCAGTACGCAGATGACACCCAGCTGTATCTGATGATGGGCAGCCAGCCAACCATCGCCCTATCTAATTTGGCTGCGGGACTGGAGACTGGGGCTGGGTGGTTGAAGCAGAGCTGATTGAGACTGAATCTATCTAAGATGGAGGTCCTGGGGCTGGGGGGGTGATCCGAGGTCAGGGTGCCAATTCCCAGCTCTTGACTGTGTGACACTAACACTGGCATCGACCATCAAGAGTCTGGATGTGCTTCTGGAACCCTCCTTAACTATGGAGGCCCGAGTGGTGAATGTTGCCAGGCTGGCATTTTTCCAACTGCGCCAGGTCAGGCAGCTGGCCCCCTACCTCTCTAGCCCTGACCTTGCCACAGTGATCCATGCAACAGACACCTCAAGGCTGGATTACTGCAACTCGCTCTACACAGGGCTACCCCAGAAACTACAGCTTGTCTAGAATGCAGCACCATGGGTACTTACAGGTACCCCCGATGACAATGCACATACAGCCTGTGCTTTACCCGCTTCACTGGCTCCAAGTCAAGTACTGGATCTGCTTCAAGGTTCTGCTGCTGACCTTTAAGCCCTTTACAGTCTGGGATCAGCGTATTTGCAGGACTGTCTTTCCCGATATGTTCTCCGAAGAGCCTTGCGTTCGATCAAAGACCTAGGTCCCTGGCCCAAGAGATGTCTGGCTGGCCTCGATCAGAGCCAGGGCCTTTTTGAACCTGGCCCCAGCCTGATGGAACTCTCTACCTGGTGACATCTGTACCCTGCAGGACCTAGCTCAGTTCTGCATGGCATGCAAAACAGAGATGTTCCACCGGGCCTATGGTTGAGGACAGTAATAGTCCACATTGTGGCTCTCACTTTGGCCTCCTCCATAACCATAACCAGAGCTGCAGTGGCTCAAGTGGTTAAGACGCTGAACTGCAGGCTGTGGAAGGTCGGTAGTTCAGCAGTTCGAGACCCGGGTGCTGCATGACGGAGTGAGCTCCCGTCTCTAGTTCCAGCTCCTGCCAACCTAGCAGTTTGAAAGCAAGAAATTGCAAGTAGATAAACAGGAACCACTTCAGTGGGAAGGTAACAGCGTTCCGTGCGCCTTGGTGTTTAGTCATGCTGGCCACATGACCACGGAAACGTCTTCGGACAGCGCTGACTCTTTGGCTTTGAAACGGAGATGAGCACCGCAACCCTAGAGTCGGATTCGACTGGCTTTCGAGCAAGGGAACCTTTACCTTTACCCTTTATAACCAGTTACTGATCCGCCTGAGGGAGGGAGGGAGGGAACAAAGTGCAATTTTATGCCATCAACTAGTACTGCTGATTTTACTGTAAACTGGAAATGAACTGATTTGTATTTTACCCTGTTGTGCACCGCCCTGAGCCCTTCAGGGAAGTATTCACTTTTTTTTCTCCTTAAACAAGTTATGGAATGCAGCTTATGGAAGTAAAAAGAGATTAACAATTAAATTATTATTTATGACTGGAAATTTAATAATAGCAGAAGGTAATCTAAAAACATTAGAAACATTTACAAAATAGTTAGGCCATTTATTTATTAGAAAATTCCTATGCTGTCCCTCCAGGGAATGTGCCCATGGTGGCCTACAAAAATCAAACATAATAAAAACATAAAATACCATAAAATTAACAATTAAAACCCAACATTCAAAACCCAGGCAGAGCATAAAACAAACATAAAACTTTGAGCAGCTTCAATTATTAAGCTGAAAGCAGTCTATGAAATGTTAAGAGATCAAATCCCTTAATTAAAAGCCTGGGTGAAAAGAAATGTTTGGCCTGAGGCATAGAAGAGAGTAGTGATATAGGCACCAGGCAACCCTGAAGAAGAAGAAGAGATTGGGTGTATACCCTCCCCTTCACTTGGAGTCTCAGAGTGGTTTACAAACTCCTTTCCTTTCCCCTCCCCACAACAGGCACCCTGTGAGGTAGGTGGGGATGAGAGAGCTCTTTCCAGAACTGTCCTTGAGAGAACAGCTCTGACAGAACTATGGCTTGCCCAAGGTCATCCAGCAGCTGCAAGTGGAGGACTGGGGAATCAAACCCGGTTCTCCCAGATTAGAGTCGCACACTTAACCACTACACCAAACTGGCTCTGAAGGGGAAGGCATTCCACAGGCAAGGTGCCACTGCTGAAAAAGCCCAATCTCTGGTTACCACCTGCCTCAGCTCTAATGGTGGCGGCATGTAGAGCAGAGCTTGAAAGGAATATCTGAACTGGTGGGCTGGACAGTGTGTAAGGAAACACTCCCTGCTTCTAAGCTACTTAGGGCCTTAAAGGTAAGAACCAGAACTTTGAACTTTGCCTGGAAACAGATGGGTAAACAGTACAGATCTTTCAATATGGGGTAGCATCATCTTTATAACCAATCCCTGACTGCAAGCTGGCTGCTGCATTTGGG
Source organism: Gekko japonicus (assembly GCF_001447785.1). Lineage (NCBI taxonomy): Eukaryota > Metazoa > Chordata > Lepidosauria > Squamata > Gekkonidae > Gekko > Gekko japonicus. Next base: position 1,010,251 of record NW_015165832.1, on the reverse strand, counting down.
ATCACCTGAAGTTTCTGGACAGTTTTCAAAGGTAGCCCCACATACAGCATATCACAGTAATCTAAGTACAGCATGGATCCCCATGGCCAGATCATGCTTTTAGAGAAAGGGTTATAGCTGGTATATCAGATGAAGCTGCTAAAAGTTGCCACAGAGAAGACCTGAGCCTCCAGCTGCAGGCCAGGATCCAGCAGCCCCCAAGCTATGAACCAGCTCCTTCACAGAGAGTGAAACCTCCTCCATGGGAGCCTGATGCAGCAGTCGTCAAGGAGCTCCTTTATTGTCTAACAGCACCCCAGTCTTGTCTGGACTGAATTTCAATCTATTGGCCCTCATCCATTATATTACCATCTCTGGGCACCCATTCAGGACTTCCACAGACCCCTCTGACTCAACAGTTAAGGCAAAACAGACCTAGGAGTTATCTGCATATTGGTAGCAACTTACTCCAGATCCCGTGGTGATCTCTCCCAGCAGTTTCACATAGATGTTATACAGGGTGCAGGACAAGGTGGTTTCCTGTGGCACCCCATAGCATAAATGCCGCAGGGCCAAGCAGTAGCTCCCAGCGCTACCTTCTAGAATCAGATGGTTAAGTAAGAGCAGAACCACAGAAACACAGTACTGCCTATTCCCAGGTTTTCCAGAAGAATAGCATGTCTGTTGTATCAAAAGCCGCTAACCCAGGTCCAGGAAAATCAACAGGGACAAATTCCCCATCACTCTCCCATCAAAAATCATCAATCAACACAACCAAGGCTGTTTCTGTCGTAAACCCATATCTGAATCCAAACTGAAATGGGTTTAGAAAATGTGTCTCCTTGGAGACCACCTGAATCTGCATAGCTACCATCCGCTTGAGCATTTTGCCCCAAAATTGAATGCTGGCTAACAGATAGTAGTTGTTTAGGTCAGTGTGCTCCAGGGACAGCCTCGTGACTATCTTTTGCAAGACCATCAAAACTACACCTTACCTTTTTTAGCGAGGGCCTCATGACTTTTGCAAGACCATCAAAACTACACCTTACCACAGAGAAGCATTTATTACCTCCTGGATCCACTTGACCAACCCAGCCCAGCTTGACACTAACAGTCACACAGGCTCGAGTCTAGAGCTGACGCGCCATACACTTCTAAGCATCTTATCCAGTTCATCAGGCCTCTCCAACTGAACATCATCCATACAACTGGGACCAGACTCTGCTCCTATGGCATTAAGACTGATTGGAGCCAATGATGAAATCTTAGTCACAGTGGATGTGAGTGAAGGGAGTTCACTTCATTGCCATCATTGCCACAGAACAGGCATGATAGTGTGCTCTCACCCATATTTGATCATATTACTTTTGAGTTTTCTTCCACTTGCGCACCTAACCGCTTTATAACCAAAAGCTCCTTGGTAAACCAAGGAGCATTGCAGGGTTCACAGAAGGGAAGAGATTAATCAGGTTCTGGATTTCACAAACTGACCAGGGCTGTAGCAGGAGCACCAATATGGCTGATCTATCATCCTAATCACATTTACAAAGGAAATAGTCCAATTAACTGCAATGAAATTTGCTTCTGAGTAAATACATACTATTGGACTATTATGTTTATATCTAAATATGGGACACATACACAAAGACAGAATCACATAGCAAGCAAACACACTCTGGTGGTGTGATTTCTCTACAACATTGTCCACTACTGAAAAGACAGCTCACATGTTAATAAGCAACTTCAACAGAAATAACAACTTAACAAAAGCAGCAACTTTTTATGGGGGGGGGTAGCTGTTCCATAAACACACATACAATTAAGGCCAAAACCTTCAAGTCAGACTGAAATTTTGAAATTAAAACTCACTCTTTTTTGTTCTGGTTTTCCTTCTTGTGTACCAGCTCCTGATAACTGCTTCTTAAGGTCCTCTAATTGTGAATTTAATGATGTTACTTTGGCTTTGTTTTGCAGCTTTAATTTGGAAATATTAGCTTCAAAGGCTTCTTTTTCTTCCTAAAGATTATTAAGAGCTTGTTTTTAACTGAAAATGCAATCTGCACATACAATTTAATTGCAGCTATTAAAGACAGATGAAGACATAAATACATTAAAAAACCCAAATACCAGGCTAATTTTTGCACTAAAAGAACTTCAGCTCCAAGACAGGTGGCATTAGGTCCAACAGTGCATTACAGTCACCAATTTGGAAAGGGTAATTTTAACCCTAGGCTTATAACAGCATCTGTTCTCACTTGGGAAACATTTGCATTTTGAGTGACAACCAAATCTGGCAATTTATAGAAAGTTAAAATAAATTAAAAGGGAGATGCACCTGCTAATTATGATCACTGTTTAGGAATCCAGTTTTGAAATAACAGTTGTTAATCCAGCATTTAGGACAGAAGATCACTGCACAGAGATAAAAGAAACTCATTTTTACAATATATACAAACAAATACCTTTAACTGTTGCTTATAACTGTGTAGCTCATTATCCTTTTCCTTGATAAGTTCCTTGAGCTGTACTACCAGCTGTTTAGTTTGGGCCAGCTGTTCGGTCAAATCGGCCACTGACATGCTTGCTGCTTTGGAAGTCCCATGAGCCTAAAAGATATCAGAGTTAATTTATCAACAGCAACAAAGGTGCAAGACAAGCTCATACAGTTTTGGAACGTAACATTTTCTATATTTCAATATCCATGACCACTGTGGAGAAACCTTTACAGATTGTTTAAGAATAAGTGACCCAACTCAGTAATTTCTGAAGTTGGAACTGATATAAACTGTGAGATCTTCTGCCCCACTGTGAGATCTCCAGTGGAAATAGCAGGACCTGCTATGTACTTCTCCTGCCAACCTAGCAGTTTGAAAGCAAGAAATTGCAAGTAGACAAATAGGTACCACTTCGGTGGGAAAGTAACAGCATTCTGTGTGCCTCGGCGTTTAGTCATGCTGGCCACATGACCACGAACATGTCTTCGGACAACGCTGGCTCTTTGGCTTGGAAACGGAGATGAGCACCGCCCCCCCAGAGTCGGACTCAACTGGCTTTTGAGCAAGGGAAACCGTTACCTTTTTACTATGTACTTGGAACTACCCCCTGCACCTACATGAGTACTGATGAAACACTTTTAAGCATATTAAGCCACTGTCCTAGAGAATCTGTGCTTTAAAAACTGAAATCTAAATACTTGTACATTTTTGCCTTACGCAAAGAAGCAGCATTCTAGAAGTTACACATAACATTATTTCTGTGTTGCCTGGTCTGATTTGTATAAGCAAGCATGCAGCAGCCAGGGGTTGGGCATGTTGTTTTAAGGAAGCTGAAACCTGTCAATCTTCTGGCTGTATGTCTCTCACACACTAAAATTTGCCTACTGTTATGCTTCTTTAAAAGGCTATCATGCACAGTCCTAAATACTTCATCACTTTTTTAAAGATTACAGAAGATACACAGTAAAGCAGCTGCGGCGTTAAATGAAAACAAGTTAGACTGGGGACAGTAAGTCATAAGTCAAACATTTGAGATGTAACAGACTTTAAAATTAATAAAATTCTTATTTGTAAAGCTGAAGACATTGACAATTATTGTATTGTGAATCACATTTACAGAATACAGCCAAATGTCAAAGCATTTTTTTACAGTACTTACTCCAGATGTAGGGGCTGAATCATCACCACTGCCCCATTTCCACATAATTTAAGATGGTCTGTAGAAAAGTATAAGAATTTTAGTACAAGCTATATTTATTTCAGGCATTTTAAACTACATTTTAAAACAAATTTATTTACAATGTGGCAACAAAACATAAAAAATAAAACATTTGTGAAACAGTAAAACCTAAAAACCAAAGACAAACAAACAAAAGATAAGGAGAGTCCTGTCGGATCAGACCAGCAATCCATATCCCACAGTGTCCAACCAGATCCCCGATAAGGGTATGGCTCTAAGCCTTGCCCCTGTTGTTGCCCCCAGCAACTGATATTCAGAAGGCATTACCACTGAACATGGAGGTCCCAACTGACAATCATGGCTAACAGAAGAAAGAGCTGACCTGGACCCTATGCCGTCCAAGCAGAACTCCTCCCCACCCTGCTCTTCTGCAGTAGTCCATGGCCCAGGAAGCTGTGCCCCTAAGGGCCAACAGACTTCCAGAAACCCTAAGAGGATCAAGTGGAGGGGCTGAAGTGAGAGTGGAGAACTGTCAGAAAATCACCCTTCCACAAGCAAAAGTGCCGACCGCAAGGGACCTTAGAATCCAAGCAGCAAGTTAAAAACACCGTCAACTGTATAGTCAGTCAGAGCCTTTACAAACTAGAAAAGCTTTGTGATCCACCAAAATGACAGTAGCAGCTTTCCTTAGGAAACGTATTCCCCAGTGAGCGCTATTACTAAAAAGACTCTACCCCATGCCATAGCCATCCTCAGATATGTAAAGAACAGGACTTGGGGCACAGTGTTACAAAGTGAACTAAGAAGGAAACACCATTCCCTAAAGTATGAAGACAGTTCAAGGATCAACAATACCAGTTTCAGATGGGTAGCTGTGATGGTCCGCAGTAGGAGAGTAAAATTTGGGACCAGTAGCACCTTAAAGAGCAACAAGGTTCCCAGGGTATAAGCTTTTGCCCTGAACTGGATGGCCAAGCCTGTCTCAGAAGCTAAGCAGAGTCAGCCCTGGCTAGTAGTTGGATGGGCTAAGGAAGGAACTCTAGGGTTGCTATGATTTGATGGCACTTTCCACCAAACTTTCAAGAGTCAAAGCACCCTTTGTCAGGTACTGGTCAAAAGGTCAAAACCAGTGACCTTCAGTTGTGCTTGGAAGCAAGACTGACCAGAAGTCACAGGTGGTAGAGAATACGGCTGTTAGTGAGGAAAAAGAAATCCTCCTGTCAGGGTAATACCCCTGCACTCACCAAGTACAGGATATTCCACCTACTTAGAGATAAATAGCAGCGTCTGTGAATTAATCCAGAGTGGAGAAATTTCTGCAAAGCACAAGAAAGCAACGTTTAAGCCCTGACCTGAATAGCCCAGGCAAGTCCAATCTCAGAAACTAAACAGGACAGACCGTGGCAAGTACTAGGAAGGAAGATCTCCAAGGTATACCAGGACCAGGACAGAGACAGGCAATCAAGCCACCTCTTCTAGCCCCACTAGGGGTCGCCAGAAGTCACCATAACTTCCAGGCTGGTAAGCACACACACAAAATACGAAGGGAAGGAAGGTTTAATAACTATTTACAAAGTCATTTAAACAACTTCCTGGCTATTGCTTAGGAGGCTTCATTCACTTTATCTCAATGTAACACACAGGAATAAGGAGAAGAGGAAGAAAAGTGACAGTTGAATCCATGAATAGCAGTGAAGAAGAGAGAAGGGAAGGGCTGATTCTGGAGGAAAGAAAAATACAATACATAGCATCAAATCCCCTCCCTCTTGAAACCATAGAGCTTTCTCTAATTCAAATTAGGCTCCAGAGACTTTTCAACAGCTGCAACCACAAAGTTGACTTAATGGCTCAAATAACTATTGCTTGGAAGAAGCCTCAGAATGAAGCATGATATTCTGAAACAAATAGATTCCGCAGAGTAGGCAGAAGTTATGAACCTACAATTTGAAGCGGTACTGCACCTCCCCAAATTATAATTCTTTACTCAAGCATTGAAGATTCTAAGAATTAGGGACAGACTCACAGTTTATATTTGAATGCTTTGCTCTCACACCACAAAGAAATACATAGCCTTCAGGACCCCCGTTATGCAATATGTACAGAATTAACCAAGGAAGTTGAGCTTTGGAGATTATCCATTTAGCTGTTAGCTCAGCAACAGAACACATGTTACCAGTCTAATATCCCGTGTTCAATCCTTGGTATCTTGTTTTTTTAAAAATCACCAAGTAGCACAGTCACTGGAACTAAATGTTGGGTGCAAAACAAGGTATAAAATCACCCTGAATAGCTATAAAAGAGCAGAGTAATGGTAAGCAAGAGTACCTTTCCTCCACTCACCACAAGAGTACCTTTCCTCCACTTACATTTTCTTTCTACCAACTTGGGGGGGGGGTGTTGATGCATTAAGAGAAAAAACAGGTGTAGCAAGTGAAATGAGACAGATATGAAAAGAATTCAGCACTCGCTGTTTCAGCATTTATAGCATTGGGTTATTTATTTTATTTATTTATTTTTGGGATTTCTATCCCGCCCTACTCAGAGGCTCAGGGCGGCTAACAACAATTTTAAAAGTTTGTAACAATAAAACAGTAATATATACAATAAAATTTGGTGCTACAATCTACATACATTATACACAGATCTATATGCGTTATACACAATACACAGCAACCCCCATTTGCAGTTAGCGTTCTTAATAGCGGAAATGTCAGGAACAGTCCTCCCCCACAGTTTTCGGGCGACATCTACCCCCCACCCCAGGGTACGGTAGATGGATGGAACATCACAATGGTGGTATAGCGGCGGCGGCGGCTCCTACCCAAAGGCCTGGTGGAAGAGCTCCATCTTACAGGCCCTGCGGAACTGTACTAGGTCCCGCAGGGCCCGGATCTCCTCTGGGAGCTCATTCCACCAGGCAGGAGCCACCACCGAAAACGCCCTAGCTCTGATCACAACTCGGGGGCCTGGAACTTCAAGGCGATGGAGATTCCCCAATCTCGGTGCTCTTGAGGGAACATACGGGAAGAGACCATCAGTCTGATGTAGCAGAAGTCCTCTCTATTTATCCAAAAACACTTAGCAAAAATTACACTCTTCCTCACAGGGTGTATGGCTATATATATATATAGGGTTATGGTTATATATATATCACAGCTGTCAAGCCATTGTGGAACTGCATTCTCCCTATTTTGGTCACATATAGAATTAGTCTGGCAAAACTGCATCCAGGAAGAACCAGTTCTGCCGCTTCCCAGCAGAACTCAACTGTGCTGGCCCATGCAATATGCCAACTCTTCCACTCAAGAGTTTCAAGTCTAATCCCCCCCCCCCAAAGATACAAGACAGCAAAAAAAAACCATGCAAGACACTTCAAATAATTAAAGATGGATTGCTAGCATGAAGCATGTTGGGGAGGAAAAAGCAAAGTAGCCAGCATTGTATTTGGAAGCAAAGTGTTGTTTGTGAATGAAGGTGAGCGCAAGCCAACCTCAGCAAGGGTGGACCTGCACTCTCTAGTTTGCACATACACTTTATGTAACAAGATTCTAAATGAAATTGCATGGGATTAAGTCTCATTGTTTTCAGTTGGGTTTACCTTCTCACAATGAGCCTAACCCAGCAAGGCCTATTAAAGACTGTGGACAGAGTTACATGAGTACAACAGGGCTTCTAACTTTCATTTGCAAATAGCAGCTCCCACATTTCATGCTAATCTGCTTCAGAATCAGCAATGGAGAGATGCTATTTAAAAAGGAGTGTTAGAAGTCACACAGCACTTGCCACACTCAGTTCTGGACTGGATGAAAACTGTCTCTAGGCAAGCATCTTATACATGTTTCATTGGGTATGTTAAATATAAACTAGCAGACTTGAAAAGCCCTGACTAACCCAGTTATCTCAGAGATAGGAAGCTAAGAAGAGTTGGCCAAGGTTAGTACTTTGATGTGAGACTACCAAGGAAGACTGGTTTTTTTATGCAGAAGGAAGACTGGTTTTTTTATGCAGAAGAAGACACTGGCAAACAACCTCTGCTCATTTATTGCCTTGGAGTTGGTTGCAATTTGATAGCACATAATTATTATTATTGACTTTTCAAGACTGGCATGTTACAAAACAAGCTGAACACCTGGCACGATTCCCTTTCTTGGGGGGGGGGGGATTATGTTAACCAAAAGGGGACAGGTGCTTTAGACTTTTTATGAGATTTTTATCCCACTCTTCTCCAAAAAGCTCAGGGCAGCTTGCAAAGTTTACTCTCTCCCTTCCCCCAATTGATCCTCACAACTAGCTTAGCCTCTAATGTGACACCTTCCAGTGTGTTCCCTGGCACCCACGTCCTTCTCCAAAGCATCTCTTCCCAAGAGCCTCACTGGAGCAGAAAGTGCTTCAGGGGCCTACAAAGATCATCTTTATTTCTTTGGGGTGCACCCATTCAGAACAGCTGCCTTCATCATAGGCAGACTCAGATTCTCCCCAACAATCTGTGACTGCCCTCCCGGCAGCCACTTCACCATGGCATGTTTTCTACACACAATACTGTGACAGATAGCAGAATAGATTTGTATGTGGTCATCACACTCACAGCGAATCCCAGAATTTAAGACAATGTAGACATGGATTTGATGCTTGCAAACAGTCCTATAGTGAAGTGCTAGTTATAGGAAAGTAATCATATTTAAAGCAACAAAAAGCATGTTGATAAGACACGAGGCAGCAGAACACTATACTTTTCAAAACAATTTTTATTTCCATATTCTAGGCTCAGCATATATATATGGGGAATAAATAATTTTTTGGTCAATTATTCACCGCCATTGGAATAATTTGGTCCCATCCCCAATTTTGCTAGGCCTTGTTTGGATATTCATTCTATTTTAAACAAAGAGCTGTATATACAAAAGTACAGGCCGATTAATACACAGTATTACCCACAGCATTAGCTGCTATTTTTCCTTCATGTTGCATATTCACAGCTTTCCAAACACAGGTATTGTACCTCAATTAGAATAACAAGTTCAATCATAAATGAGATTATCCCAGAAGCACCTCTATACAGGCATGAGACTATTTTCATATTAGTGTGCTTATATAATTGAAGAGGGGGAACTTTGAAACTGAGCTGTGAGTTGCTTAAACACATGAGAATATAATCGTGAATTTTATAGAGCATTTTCATTGTCAAAAACAGTGTATGTATTTATTTATTTATAAGTTCAATTTATAGCCCTCCCTCCCCTGTAGTCAAAACCAAAGTACACTTACTTTTTGTTAATGAATTGAACTCTTTAAACTCAATCTGTGTCGTTGCTGTACTGTAGAACTGTTAATATTTTATCTTATTATTGAATGTATGAATGTTGTTACCTGCCCTGACCCCTGCTATACAGGGGAGGGTGGGCTAAAAATAGAATAAAAATAAAAATCCACAGATGGGCACTGCTTCACTATGAATGCTATAATCTACATAATCTACAAACCAATGTGTCCTCCCAGCTATAAATCCCTCTTAAAAACTCATCTGCTTCAAAAGAGAAAGAAACAAAAAGATTAAAAAAACATCTGCTCCTAGTCTGTCTGAACAACTACAATTGTAATTTACATGAATTTGCTTTGATCACTGCATTTTTAAGAAGACAAAATTCATGTTATGTTATTTATGTTTCATGTTTGTAAATATTCCTTTACACAAAGAAACCTATTTGGTGTTCGCCCCAGTTTCTCTTTTGCAAGCTGCACAGTATATGTAACCCTGTTTATGAAATAAATTCTTCAGGGGCTCGAGTCACATACCAAAAAATTATTATTGTGGACCACAAAAACTTATGCCCAGGATTTAAATTTGTTGGGTCTTAAATGTGCCACCAGACTCAAACTTTGTTCTCACACACCCTGTTATTCTTCCTCATTGTTCTTGCCTAGGACATGGGACAAAGCTACAGCATCTCTGTCTAGATGGTGTCCAGCCCTTTCCCAATAACAAGGTTGCCCATCTGTATAATGCAAATGAAAACTCCAAATTAGCCCGCTATCCTGAGCGCTGGACAGAGATGGGTCCCTGCATGCCATGGCAGCAATCCTAAACAGTTACCGGGTAGTAATAAGCTAGTGCTCCTTATTACTGTGTAGGCACGCTGATGATCCCACTGCCATCGTTTCATCTACTCCACAAGCCTTACAATTTGGGACAGAACTGTCTTGCTCGCCACTGATCCTTGAGTGACAGCTGGCTGGCAATCCTCGTTTGGGACAAATACACACAAATGTAATCTGATTGTTCGAGTGCAATCCTTCCCCGGAGAGCTATACTAGACACGGGCTAAAGAAAAGAGGGCATCTCCGCAGCAGGTGCCCATTGCAGTGGGGCTCCCCGTGGAGGCCTCTGCTTCGGGACGGCAAGAGCCTGCGAGGGACAGGTCGAGGCGAAGCCCGGCGCACCCCCCTTTAAAGGGCGGCGCTTAAAGCAGGTAACACTTCCGGTTTGGACACTAGGCGACTTCCCCCGTCTCTCCAAACTAAGCCGGGGGAAGGGGCGAAGGGGCACCCGCCCCACCGACTTACCTGCCAGGACGGCAGAGGGAGCCTGGCCCCACGCAGCCCTCGGGCAGAGGGCAAGGGGAGGGACTGAAGCGTGGAGGACGCCCCCTACAGGCAGCGTCTCCGGCTCGTCTTCGGCCCAGTCCAGGCAGCCCATAGGCCAGCCGGGACCATCATCCCCACATCAGCGACGCGGCCGCTGGAACAGAGGCTCGCCGCGCCGACCGCACGGTGCGCGAGGCTCGCGCACGTCGACGCGCGTGCAACCTCGAGCGGAGCCAATGGCGAACAAGCGGAGCCGCTGCCGTTGTCCCGCCCCTTTCTTCCCCGGCGGTTTCTGCGGCCGAACCTTTCCACCTCCCACCTGCAGAACCAGCAGCCCCTGGTGGCCGTAAGGGCTCATTGCAGCAAAAGGCAGATGGGTTTCCCGGAGGACCTTCTTCAGGGTTGCCCTGTTGGAAAGAAGCCCGTAGCCTTTGTGCTGCTTCCTGCAGAACAGTGTACATCAGGACAGGGACGCAGGGGAGGAATTATTCCTCCCGGTTCCAGCCGAGCCCTGTGGTTCCCCTCCCAGCCCCAAATGCCTGTCCCCCTTCTGTTCGTAGAGGTGTAAAGAGAGGGCACTCCACGTTTTGGCCTCAGAGTGCGTAAGCCTGGTTAAGATGTCTACAAGGAAAAGATGCCTGTACGATAATGAGATTGATGTATAAATTGTAACTCAAGAATTTAGAATGTTTGTATTAAAAAAATCATAGTACGTTATTCTTTTAGGACTTGGGTTTCTCACCGCTCTGGTCAGAACTATACATGCGCAAACTTCCTTCTGGATCATATGCCCTCCCCCCAAAAAACCACCCACCCTATTTGAATGTAACTTCTTAGTAAACTTCCGAAGCAAAACAGTCTGTTAATTAAGACCAGTCAAATTACATTTTACAATATTAAAATATACACTTCTATATTTTATAGGCATTATTCTTTTGTAAAAAGGTAAAGGTAAAGGTTCCCTTGCTCGAAAGCCAGTCGAATCCGACTCTAGGGTTGCGGTGCTCATCTCCGTTTCAAAGCCGAAGAGCCAGCGCTGTCCGAAGACGTTTCCGTGGTCATGTGGCCGGCATGACTAAACACCAAGGCGCCCGGAACGCTGTTACCTTCCCACCGAAGTGGTACCTATTTATCTACTTGCAATTTCTTGCTTTCGAACTGCTAGGTTGGCAGGAGCTGGAACTAGAGACAGGAGCTCACCCATCACTATTTTTCTCTTTTTTTCCCCCATCAGTCTTTTGAGTTGGGAAAGGACAGGAAGATTGCACTACAATGCTATGAATAGGAAAATTAATGCTTGTGTCAAATTTCTGGAAATGCTCAACAATTTGAAGATTCTGCCTCTTTATAATATTATCTGGAATTGGGCTGGTGCATATGAGTTAGATATAAAATTATACATATATAAACATTCACATATGTATCACAAATCTTAAAGGATGCTGTTATCTTTCATGTTACTGGATAATTAATGCCCCAACACCAAGCTCTCTTCTGTAGGTGTTAGGAATTTTTTATAGCATTACCACTAGAGGTCCCCTCAACATACTAAAAGACATCTTTAAGGAATGGTGAGGCAAATCTCATATTTTTCAAAATATTAATTCTCTATTGCAAAGAGCAGTGTTCTAAAGAAGGCTAATGTAAGAGGTCTGTCATATGCAATCCTCCCCTCCATTTTCAGAACAGCCTAAAATACACAGTCTGTTTACTTCATGTTGTGTCTTTACCATTGAAACACAATGTAAAGCTTGAAACCTCAACCGGATTGTAATCTGGAACAACACCATTGGCTGAAGCATGTTATGTGACCAATGAAATGTAAGACTGTGCTGGAGGGAAGACAAATGATTGGTTGTTATCTATGCAATGTGATTGGACGTTAACTATGTAAGGGCGTGGCCCAGGAGAGTTTAAAAGGAGCTATGCTCCACTATTTGTTGTGGTGTGTCGTCTGTTGCTGTGTGATCTTTGGAAGTTCTCGTTCTCAATAAAGCTGATTCACTTTGTTACTTACTTTGTTGTTGAGTTGCATATTTAACACTTCACATAAATGTATCTCTTTTCACCAGTCACACTGCCAGATACGAATAGATTTTCACTGTGTTCAAGCTTTGGTTATGGCCAAAGGAAATCATTCCATGCACACTTAGCCACACTCTTCATTTGCCCCATAGCTTTGTCTGCCCATTATTTGCATGTCTGAGTAACTGAAGACAGATTCCAGAACTGAGCGCTTATGACCCCCATAAAAGGCAAGCCTAAGAAGGATCAGGAGATAGGAGGAGCAGCTTATGTTTACGAATTTCATTTCACTGAAGAGCAGCTCTTGTATTAGTGATTGAGAATGTTTTCTTATAGTTCAACATGGACACTGCTTGGCCTCTACTGTTGGACACATGGCTATGCTTTGCTTTGCACTCTTCCTTATCCAAGTAGTGAGAAATAATTCAGCATAGGCATATACAAGCAGAAGTTCCCTTGGAAGACAGCACTGGAGATTTGGGGTGACTTTGATCTCTTTATTTACAAACTAGAAATAATGCCCGTTGCGGAAATAAATACAACGGGATCTAGAAAGAGGCTCTTGGAGAGTGCTCTGGCTTTGGGCAAACAGTGTCAGTTTCCTGTGGCGACCTCAGCAGGGTTTAATGACAGAGTCCACTGTTTTCTCCAGAGGGACTGATCTCTGCTACCTGAAGAGCATTTGTATGTTTGAGTTATCTGTAGCCCTCACCTGGAGAGTGGTAACCATTGTTACCCATTCTCCTCTCCCCTATGAGGTATGTTATGCAACTGAAAATTCCAACTGCCTTGCGGGGGGGGGGGAGTTTGAGGTGTGGAATGGACTGAAGTCCAATCAGCTTCCATATGCAAAAGACCAGGTTGTCGCAGCAGTTGTGGTGTGGGCGGGACCCGGGCTTTGCCTTCTGATTGGTGGCGATATATGCTGAGGAGCAGTGCCATCAGCCATACACTAAGGGAGTGCATTTTAGAATTAGAACTTTGGCACCCACTATTCAAGTATATATAAGGAGAGATTCATGAGTTTAGCAGGCATGATAGAGGGCTAGAAGCAAACACCAGCATGCAGTGATTCTCCTAAAAGGCAATCAGAACCATGAAATTCTAAAGCAACTCTCTACTTGTGGCTGAACAGCAGGGGTTTTTTTATGACCTTCTCTCCTTTCCATAGAAGATTTAACCTCTAGGTCAAGGGTGTCAAACTCATTTGTTATAATGGCTGGATCTAATATAAATGAGACCTTGTTGGGCCGGGCCATGTGTGCCATAAAATGTTATGCCAGGTAGCGGAGATATAAACTTTATAAAGGACACAAACACAAAGGGTTTTTTTTTACTTAAAATAAAAACATGCTTAAGACATTAGCTCTGCAAGCTGCAACCCTACTTTTGATTTATTGACATTCGCCACAGAAACCTGACGCTCGGAGTTCTGAGACGAGGACCCAGGTGAAAACA
>NW_015165832.1:995903-996422 GCF_001447785.1 Gekko japonicus | reverse complement strand
GTGCCATAAAATGTTGTGCCAGGTAGCGGAGATATAAACTTTATAAAGGACACAAACACAAAGGTTTTTTTTTACTTAAAATAAAAACATGCTTAAAACATTAGCACTCTTGCAATATTTTGTTTGTTTAACAGTGTCTGATATTTTGCATCAAAATGTCTGTGCTGTTGCAATCTTGAGTATGCTGTTCAGGTGTGTATCTTTAAGCCCCAAACCTACGATGATGCAGCAGCAGAACTGGAAGAAAAAGCAGAAGACAGCCAGTTCCATTGTGGGTGTCCTAAGAATGCACCTGTAGCACTTGTCAGTCTAAACTAACCCTGTATAGTGTTACCTGCACCTCTAGATTCGTAATGGTCTGGTGTGTGCCCCTTACCAAGGCGGGTAGAATGTTAAAGGAAAGTTAGCTGGAATGCAACACAAGGTTATTTAAACAATAAAATAGTTTATTAGCTAAAGACATGCAAGCAATACAAAACAGAATACTTACTTCAAAAGAAAAAAAGACAGTCAGTGGTT
>NW_015165832.1:963825-995447 GCF_001447785.1 Gekko japonicus | reverse complement strand
GGAGGAAAGATATCTCTTGAGACAAAGGCCTAGCAAAAATCATGTTGGGAGTCATGTACTGCTAGCTGTTTGGAAAGTTACAGAAATAGAGGAGAGAAAAAAACACCATGATTTCTTTATAAAATTAACTGTATAAATAGGTCTTAAATTTTCTGAACCAACTATTTTATTTTTCTCACAACAGTGGGCCTGATAGAAGCCCTCCAGGGGCCTGATCTGGCCCACAGGCCACATGTTTGACATCCCTGCTTTAGGCAATGCTCCGTGTTGTGTACTGAGCCTAATCTCGTCAGCCCCAGCTTGGGGACACAGAACAATGGACTGCTAGGATCCTGGGATGGACCTATCACCCAGGAGTACCTCTGTAAATAGCCTATTGTTGGGAGTGTGTGTGTGATGGGTGTGCTGTTTTACGGGCTTATAAGCAGGGCCCTGGCCCTACTAAAGTTGTCCTTAGTTCTGAGCTGAAATCACAATAAACTATGAGCTGATCACTAATGCGTGTCAAACCCAGTATATTTCACTCCCTCTAAGCTGTGGAGTCTTGTGAGCAAAAGTTCTACTTTGTGAGCTACTGGCATTAAAATTGTGAGTGAGCGATTTGTCTACTGCAAAAATTAGTTTGCTCTGGAGCCATCCTTCCTGACAAAAATGTGTGAACTGGAGGCCAAAAAAATGTGAGCTAGCTCACACTAGTTTAGCTTAGCTGGAACACCGCTCATGTCCAACCTGGAGGCTGGCATCCCTATGTAGGTGGTCAGGCCCATGCTACTTGCTGTGCACAGAGGGGTGGTTGGGAAGCAGGGTGTGAAGAGAGCTAGTCAGGGGTGTGGATCCTGTTCTCTGTCCTTGTAATTAGATATGGCTGCTGCCCTTTCCAGGACTGTTTCTGCCAGAGACTGGCTGAGCTTGGAGCTCTGGAACAATAGCCCACCAGGACTCTGGAGGTGGCCAATGAGGAATTAGTGGTTCTGACAATGGCCTGTCATTAGTAGCTGTTTGGGGATGTGGGTGGAGTTGCATGCTATTTAAACAGGGCAGTTGCCCTGGCTTTTTGCTTTTTATTCTTCCTGAATCACTAATAAAGGAGAGCCGATCACTAAGCTTGGGGTCAGACCTTCCATGGAACCCAGTATTTAACACCCCACACACACACACCTCACCCCACATCAAAATAAACTTGAAAGCCTCTACTCCAGTCACAAGTTCATGCTCCTGAAAAGTTCAGTGGAACAGGTGCTGCCATGCCCTCATCAGGACCTTCTGGAAATTTTGCTTTGGATGGTGGCACCACATCACACTCCACACAAAGTTCTGACCACTTTCAGGGCTAAGAAGCGAATATCCTTAAAAGTGCAAATGAATTGATATGCCAGTTCTCCCTACTGGTTTGCATGATAATTAAATTATAGTTTTAAAAGATATGTCAGGGTTCACTCCTGGCTAGAAGCTGCCAGGATTAGGATGGCCTTCTGCCTAATTTTATTGAGATTGCTCAGAAAAAGAAAAATGCTCTTGAACACAACACTGTATTGTGCGTGCCAAGTAGTAGGGTTACCAGCCCCCAGGTCCCAGTAGGGTTCCCCACTTTGGGGGGCTTTGATCCATCACCGGCCAACTGGCCGATGGGGGAAACCCCAAACCCAAACAAGGACGTTGCACACAACATCCCACCCACCCCTAGAATACCCCCAACCCCCCCACTGTGATGGCAAGGGGACCTGGCAACCCTACTCAGCTTTGTCATTGGGGGGTCTCATTCCCCAACCAACATGGACAGGGTGCTTGTCTGAAATCTTGGAGAAATGCACAGTGATGCACTTTTCAGGCTGACTACCTGGATAACCTATTACATGAGAAGAGGTGGGGGGGGGAAATCTTCTCCTTCAGTGGGGGAAATCATCCAAACTGGTTAGGTCATGCCTTCTCTTGCTCCAGGAAGGGCTATGCAAATTTGTGTAAACTGTATTGGCTCAGAGCGAAGCTGACCCTCCAGTTTTGATAGCACTGCCACTCCAGCAGGACACTTGAGCCTATCTTCACTTTCTTGGAGACTCTTGCCTTGTTGGTATGGAAGACAGAAAAGCCTTGAAGAAAAGCCCCATCTACCTTCCAGACTCTGGTGATCAGTCCTGTAAAAACTAACCGTTTTTTAGTTTGGTCCGAGAAGAAGGACTCCGGAAAGGTCTGAGCTAGTCACGCAGCTAGCATCAGTTTTTAGAATTACACCTCATAATAAACATTTGCATTAAAGTGAAACTGTTTTCTGTACAGCTTTAATGCTTAAGCTCCTCCCTGTGAGTCTATATACTAAAATCTATTGTCCTGCTTCTAGAAATAGTTTTACAACTGAACAATTCCTGTTAGTCCTGTTTGGACAAGCTCTTCTTGTCTAGATAGCATTGCTAACAGCTGAAGTATTTGCAGCGAGGCGTCATGCTCTCTTTCATACCAACGTTCATCCTTTCCAAATGTCACAATATAAGCTATTTTCCAGTCATGTGTTACAGAAGTAATCACTGACAGAACTAATCTTTGTGTGTCAACAAGAATAGTCGACAGAACTAATCATGGGGGGGAATTGGATGAAGAAAAACACCAACTTGTTAGGAAACGATATACATATTTGTTGTTCAGTCACACAGTCGAGTCCGACTCTTCGCGACCCCATGGACCAGCTCCCACCAGGCCTTCCGGTCTTCCGCCATCCTCTGAAGTGTGCTCAATTTCATGTTCATTGCATCTATGACACTGTCTAACCCCTGCCCCCATCTCATGTGGCCCTAGTTAGGGATTAAGCGTTCTTAGAACCCATTACATGTAAACCGCCCAGAGACCCTTCGGGGTTAGGGCGGTATAGCAAGTCGAAACTATAAATAAAATAAATCTCATCCTTTGCCGTCCCCGTCTTCTTTGACCTTCAATCTTTCCCAGCATCAGGGTCTTCTCCAGTGAGTGCTCCCTTCTCATTTGGTGGCCAAAGTATTTGAGCTTCAGTTTCATTATCTGGCCTTCCAGGGAACAGTCAGGGTTGATTTCTTTTAGGACTGACTGATTTGTTCTTCTTGCAGTCCAAGGGACTCTCAAGAGTCTTCTCCAGCACCATAGTTCAAAAGAATCTATTCTTCGGCGCTCGGCCTTCCTTATAGTCCAACTCTCGCAGCCATACATGACTACTGGGAATACCATTGCTTTGACCATGCGGACTTTTGTTGGCAGGGTGATGTCTCTACTTTTTATCATGCTGTTTAGGTTTGCCATCGCTTTCCTCCCAAGGAGCAGGCGTCTTTTAATTTCATGGCTGCAGTCACAGTCTGTGGTGATCTGGGATCCCAGGAACGTGAAGTCTGTCACTACTTCCACAGCTTCCCCTTCTATTTGCCAAGGAGTGATGGGGCCGGATGCCATGATCTTAGTTTTTTTGATGTTGAGCTTCAAGCCCACTTTTGCGCTCTCCTCTTTTACCCTGAGCAAGAGGCTCTTAAGGTCCTCTTCACTTTCTGCCATTAGAGTGGTATCGTCTGCATATCTGAGGTTGTTGATCTTTTCCCCAGCAATCTTAATTCCCGCTTGTGATTCATCTAGGCCAGCATTTCGCATGATGTACTCTGCATATATATTAAATAAGCAAGGCAACAATATACATCCTTGTCGTACTCCTTTTCCTATGCTAAACCAATCAGTTGTTCCATATACAAATACATATGTATTTACTTCTACCTATTTGGTCATGCAAGACTGGAAAATAATTTTTGTGTTGTGGCATCTTGGAAAAGATGACCATTCATGGCAAGCAGAGGGTTAAACTTCTTTGCTAACACAGCAATCCAGCTGCATATGAGTTTACCCAAACCAGACTTTTTCATAAATCTCTCAGCTGCAGAACTGCTTATGGAGATAGAGTAGAACTGAGTTAATAGACAGAGAAAGACCCTCTGAGTTTAGTGGGATGTACTAGAAAGCATGGAGCTGCGGTGGCTCAAGTGGTTAAGATGCTGAACTGCAGGCTGTAGAAGGTCAGTAGTTCAACAGTTCAAGACCTGGGTGCCGCATGATGGAGTGAGCTCCCATCTCCAGCTCCTGCCAACCTAGCAGTTCGAAAACAAGAAATTGCAAGTAGATAAATAGGTACCACTTCGGTGGGAAGATAACAGCATTCCGTGCGCCTTGGTGTTTAGTCATGCCGACCACATGACCACGGAAACGTCTTCGGACAGCGCTGGCTCTTCGGCTTTGAAACGGAGATGAGCACTGCAACCCTAGAGTTGGATTCGACTGGCTTTCGAGCAAGGGAACCTTTACCTTTTACTAGAAAGCATGCTTAGAAGGATTACAGCCTTAAAAATGGAAGGTAATTGTTCTGAACAACTGCTTATGGTATATTTTCATCTTGACAAACCAAAAGATGTTTCAGTTGCTAAGGAATTAAACCAGCCTTGGGGGGGATTTTGTGTTCTCAATGAATCAGCAGATAAATCTTAATGCTGATTGGGTTCTTTTTAAATGATCAAAGTCGTGACATAAGGTTTGAAGGCAGATATTCAGCAACATACACATTCAAATTTAGGTTCAGAATAGTAACATCAGAGGCTAAACAGTTCAACCAACAACATAGTGGCGGCACAAGACAAGACAGAAAAACATGTTATGGAAAGGGGTGTGCAAAAAAAAATCAGGATTTTTCAGGTCTTGGTATATTGGGAATCCTGAATTTTTTCAGCTCCATAATACCTTATGGGTAATTGATCGGGGGGGGGCTGTTTTCTGAGGTAGAGGCATCAAATTTTCAGCATAGCTGCTGGTGCCTCTCCTCAGAACTCCCAAATTTTAAAAAGTTTTCAATGGAGGGGAAGGTATTTTAAAGAGACTGTGGTCCCCTTAAATGCCTTCTCCAAGCTGCAAGTTAACTCTGAAGGTGTTTAAAGGGACTGAGAGACCTTTAACTGCAGCTATCTGGCATTCCTAGATAATCTAAAATATTTTCAGGAATTTGAGGAATGGCTGTATAGAATAGCCAAAAATAGACTATGATCTGTATTCAGCTGACAAAATACCCAAAAAATACCGATAAAGTATTTTTGGGTGTGTGGGGTTTTTTTTGGCTCAGATAGGACTGAATGCATATCCCTAGCATTTAAAAATGTCAGAATTACAGTTAGGATTGCCAGCTCCAGCTGGAGATTTGGGGTGGTGCCTAGGGAGGGCAGGGTTTGGGGAGAGAGTTCAGTGGAGATGTGATACCACAGAGTACACCCACCAAAGCTGCTTTTATTTCCTAGGGAACTGACCCTTATAGGCTGGAGATCAGCTGTAATTCTAGAACTGTGGGCTGCATCTTGAAGTTCATAACTTTAACTACAATTTAACTTATTCTGTAAAAAGCAACTCTGAAGGTATCACAGCTCTGCAGGACTAGAAGAAGCATTTGTCCTGATCTAGTGGTTGAATTTGCTGGGGAAAACAGGACTCCATGCTTATTTACTTTTCTGGATCAGATCCCTGGGCATAAAAGGGTATTACACAGGGCAAAAACTGGAATGCATGGTGCTTCTGCAGTCTGCCTACTCTTTTGAATAGATCATTAACACTTGCAACATTGGCAGTGGTTATTGCTCTTTTAGTACAAGGAAGTCCATCCAAGCATGCAGTTTTATCCAACAGGTTGTCACTTCATATGTTTGGCCAGGAGGAAAGTAGGGATGTTCATAAATATAAATGTGCAGCTTGCTATTGTGTTACGACAACTCTCTATTAAAAGGATCTATATAATCCAGAGTATATAGAGCTATAAACAAGACATAGCTTAACAGAAAAGGGTGCAGAACAAGGAATAAAGCTTTGTCAGATAGCAAGTCAAAAATTGGGGGAAAGAGGAAGATGGGGAATGAACGGCAAACACTATCAGACCTGAAGAGGCCCAAACAAAGAACTCTTTTTTAAAAAGAAAGATTCTTTAACAAGGTGCATATAAGTATTGAGAGAAGAGAGCTCTCTGTTTTATGGTTCATATGAAACAGATAAATCAAAGCACTCCCTGAGACCCTCTTTATTCTCCATTTATTCATCAGCTCCCTGTGCCTGGGACAACACTTAGGCCTAGCAGCTGATTCAGCTTTGTTTTCTTTTAGCCATATTTTAAAAGGATCAACCAAGCTGTTTCTGTAAGTCTGCTTATGATACCCCTTGTCCAGTCTGAGTGCCTACCACCCTCTACAACCTCTCTTGTTCAGATTATGGGTGATACATAGGTCAGGACATCACACTCGCCACCCTTCTTGTCTCTTAAAATCTACAGAGAGTCATGACCATCTCACACCTCAGGTCCTCTCTCTCACTCCCAGAGACATGACATCCATTGACAGAGTAGCCCAGCTCCCTTGAATAATCAGTCCTCATTCACACCAAGCTATTGGGGATGGGGCTCAAACACTGTTCCAATCACTCACTGCCACCGTTCACTCATATCTCTCTATATCATAATTCTGTTTTGGTCATGGACTTCCTGAACATTCCACATGCTCCCAAATCAGTTGACTCCCTGATCTGTCACTCAGAAGCTGTCCCTATCCACTGGCTGCGTTGCCTGAGTCTCGCCTCCAATATTCTAAAATGTTCCTCTCCCCCCAGTAGCCAGTTAGAACACAGAGGTCATTTGCATATGCAGCCTGATTGGCCTTTGCCTCTAACATTCTAAACAGTTTGTTGTTGCTGCTGTCACTGAATGTGTCCTGAGGTAAAATATATATCCCAATTTTTCCTTGAACGGTCACTGGAATTGCCAAAATACATATCCCAATCTTCCCTTAAACAGTCACTGGAGTTGCCAATCTCCCTGTGGGGCCTGGAGAGCGCCCAGAAATCCACATGTTCCCCAACCACACCACATCATTTCCCATACAGAAAATTTCCCAGCTATTACAATGGCTGCTTTGGGCAGTAGACTCTATGGCATTATACCCTGCTGAAGTCCCTCCGCACCCCAAACCCTGCCCTCCCCAGGCTCTACCCCTCAAATCTACAGGTATTTCCCAACCCAGAGTTGGCAACCCTGTAACTGGCTATGGAACCACTTTCCAGACCCTTGGAACCCAGAAGACATGGCATAGGAGAAGGTGCTTTTCTACCTTAGCTGCCACTGCATAACCCCAAATCAACGTAAGTCAGGGGTGGAGGGAACCATACCTGTTACCATACCTGTTACCTCCCATACTACCCACTTGGGGCAGCAAAATGACTTGAGAGAGCCCTGCCTTATAGCTAAGCAGAAGGAAATAAATATTGCTTGCCTCCTTCTATTTCCCCCTTCCCTCTGCCTCCCCACCAGCCACAGCCGGACACTCACCTTCAGCTTCCTTCTAGAGCTCATTGTATATCTTGCCACAACGAGCCTTACTCCTAGTCCTATAATATATGCATATAGACTGAGATATTAAATGGTGTGTGTCCACACTTCTTTCTCTTAGACACACAACCCATAGGGTTAGTCAAACAAGAAAGCTTTTATTTATGATATGAACAAAACACTGAGGAAAGTAAAGTATAAGAAACAATGTTTCACTTCCATTGAACTTTTGAACTGAGGTCCTATACCTACAACTGGGATCCTTTAGTTACATATTTACTGTTTTCAGCCTGTTCTAAGCAGCTCTTCTATACAGTTCCCTTTAGTCAGAAAACCCTCTTTTCACTTCAGCACTTGACTACTTGTCTGCTGTTAACCCCTAACTGGTTTTTTAAAACTCCTTTATCCCCCAAGTCTCCTGCTCTCATTTTATCCTGAAATGTTTAAAGGGGGGGGGGACGCAGTCTCTCACTCCCTACTTCTTCCACAAACATATGTAACCCCTACAAGGGAGAATTAAATGTCTTTCAAAAACTTAATGATGGAACAATCCCCCCCCCCTTTGTACATGGCATTTTTCGGGAGAAGCTACTGTATTTCTATTATTATTATGTAATAATATATAAGGATTTTCAAAATAAACCTCAACCCATTCCTATCAAAGAATTTCAGTGCACTTTCAGCATATTCAGCCACTTTACTGTAGCTGGTGATACCAAAACTGTTTAGATCCATGTAAGAAGAGGTTATCAATGGAACCTTCTAGAACAAACTTCTAATAGATTTCTTGTAACTCTGGCATCAATTCCTTTCATAGGTATGGTTTTGTCCCCATTATCTAAGATATACTGTTAAAAGTCTTTCAGGGACTTCAAATTATTCTCCCTTGAAAATAAAAGTCACTTCTGGCTAAATTATTCAACAGGGTTTTGTCCCAAATAATTGCATCAGCTCTAACTGAGAACAATGGGTCATTATGAAATCTAAACACAATGGTTTTCTTATTATGTCTAGACAACTAAGAGCATTTTCTCTGATGAGAACAACAGATTGTATAATCGCTGTAATTTTGGAATTGCAAGTACATGCACTCACAATAAACACATTACATATATCTTTGTTCTATGTACACTTAAAAATTAACTGCAAAAAACCCAAAACTCCTAACCACAAAAACAAAAATAGAAGTTTGCACAAATTGACTCCACTGTTGCCATAGTCTTACAAAGCTGGACAAGTCCATTCTGGTACACTCTGGTAAAAAGGTTACTACCCCCTATTAAGGAGAGTTGCCCTGAGATGACTTGTGAGGCTGGTACAGTACCAAAAGTCATAACAATGATCAAAAGAGCCTGAAGGGCTATCCCTGCAGCAACAATATACATGATAACAAAGATGCACACACTTTCAGAAAGTGGTATTCAGATAATAAGTGCTCTAAGTGTTTAAGCATAGCCTCCTCATCAGGAACAATCTATGAAGTCCTCCAGGAACGCCCCCAAAGTCCCCCGCTGGGGATGGAAGATGGACTTGGCAACCCTAACTGAAATCTAAAAATCTATTTCAGTTTAAGCAAGAGGTTTGCGCTATTCCACTTTTAAAAAGAGGATTTCATACCATATTGAAAATGATTTTGAAAAGTTTCTGTGCTTAAAAAATTACCACACAGCTACCGTTAAAGAAAAAATCTTAAAAGCCACTCAAGTTCATTGAAATTAAGCTACTTCCATTTACCATTAAGTCTTTTGGATTCTGGCATTTAACAGGAATTTACTCCTCCTAGAAAGAAACAACATAGGGTCACTGGAGAGGAAATAGTTTAGAATAGCTAAATATAATGATGAGATAATTCTACCGAACACCTGAGAAGGAACTCACAACAGCCATGTATCTAATTCTCAATGTGGCCTCATCTGTGGATACTTAAATCTGGAGACTGGGGCCATGAACAAGGCCAAGTAAAGAACTGAGGGGAATGTTTGACCCAGTGACGTGTCAGCACTGTTATCTGTGTTTTTAGCTGAAGTCTCCTAAAGTCTGCATTCCTCACCTCATAGGACAAACTAACCTTTAACACAGATCCTGTTTTCTTAAACTATAGTAGTCCATAGTTCATGTTGCGCTTGTAGCATACCATTGATAAGGTAATAATATTCTTTAATGTATGTTAAGAAAGAAATATAGATTGCTTTTGTATTGGTTTAGATTTGGTGCAGTACTGAGTTGTCACTGTTTAATTGGTGTAACAGTTCTGCAAGATCCGGATGTCAATTTACCTATACATGCTTATGCTTTTGCCTGTAAAATTGTCAATATATTGAACTTTTATAGGAGTAGATACTTTCCTTGTCCATGGTCAACTGAATAAAGACTTTGCTTCTACTAAGCATAGTTTTACTTATTTGGACCCCTTCGATTGAGCACAAATTTCTCTGTCACCTTCAAGGGACTCCTCCCTCCAAGAGGTTTTTGACTGATTGTCCTTAGACTTGCTACTGCTTTAAATATTATTACATATTTTTTATTGTTGTTTTCTGAGAATAAGATGCCGTTTTC
This sequence comes from Gekko japonicus, assembly GCF_001447785.1. NCBI lineage: Eukaryota > Metazoa > Chordata > Lepidosauria > Squamata > Gekkonidae > Gekko > Gekko japonicus. Next base: position 985,549 of record NW_015165832.1, on the reverse strand, counting down.
ATGACCAAAGTAACAGCATTAGTATATTGCAGCAAAAATCAGAGCAAAGTGAATTAAACTGTAGACAAAATGTGGCAATCAATGAAGAAAAAAATCAGGACCTTGAAAACTAATTTGAGGATCTTGACTGTTTTACTGATCTTCCTCTTTTATCGCCTTTATTTTCTTTACAGAGTAGTACAGGGACTTCCAGGTTAACAGGAGGAGCTTACATCTGCCTCTGGGCTTTTCAGATGCTCTTTCCATAATGTAGAAGAGAATTCAAGGGTTCAAATGATTGTCTACTGATTACTGCTAGCGTTCCAGGAATCTTTGGGAGAGATTCTTTGGGAATCTGCAGAAGAATTAACAAATCGTTAACCACTAAAGCAGAATTGTAAAAACAGATGTTTTAAATCTAATTTAATTGACAACAAAGAATTTTCTAATTAGGCCAGGTGTTCTTACCTCAGCTTTTTTAATTGGGATGGCAGGAAGCACCACTGCCAACGTTAGAAATTTATAGTGACAGCCTTTGCTTTAAAGAGAACTAGAAATAATTGGCCAAGGTATTTTTAGAAAAGCCTAATTAGGGTAAACGAAAGGATAGCTGTACACTGTAACAGAGGAATCGCCCTTCCTCTCTTCTGACTTGTGTGTTTTTAGATTTTATATTTTGTTTAAAACTGAATATTTACTATGGTATAAGATATTTGTAAGAGCAGCAACAAGCTGAATTATTTTAAGTTTTGCTAAAGAATTATCAAGCTTATTTTTAAGACAAAAAAGTGTCTGGTTAAAGAGAAACCATTATACACTTAAAACTAACCCAGCAAAAATCCACAAGCTGCTAACAAGCAGAAAATTGGAAGATGAAATCACAGAAATTAATCATGCACACGTCTTGTTCACTAGAAACCAATTTAAAAAGTACAAAATTTTTATTATTCAAAAGGACCCCTACTGGCCAAAGTAAAGCAACATAGTTTACAAGTCTAGAAGTTTTAAAGACTCTTTTAAAATTAATAAAAATGTTCTAGGGGAAGGAAGTGCCAGGCAGGCTTGCAGGCGGTGGAGCCTGCCCAAGGAGTCCCCAAAGCTGCAGCGTTAGGAGGGAGGGAGGGAGCCCCTAGCGCCAGGGAGCAGAGCACGCCCAGCTTGCCAACAGCATTGCCGGGGCTGGTCAGGCAGCAGGAGGCGGCATGGAAAGTTGCGGGGGGGATGCGAGTGGGCGGTGGAGAGGGTTTTTTTCAAGCTTCGTCTGACCTTCCTTTGCAATAAGGTGGGTTTTTTTTACAGCTTCCTCCTTTAAGCGCATGAGCAATCCTGCACTGAACAAATTCAAACGTTCAAGCGCATATATAGCTGTGGTGGGAGGGAGCGAGCCCCTGGCTGGAAAACTGCAGCAAAGAGTAATTAAAGTCCATCAACCCGGATGGCATGTCCCGCAATTCTTTCCAATAGGATATGTGCTGCAGAGCTTTTAAAATGTGTTCCCAATATCATCCAGTGGCGTGGGATACCATGGAGGAAAATGACCCCTCTCCCAGTGTATTAAGGACGGAAATCTGCATTTGTTGCTTTCCTGGTTTGTAATGTGATAATTCATTGCTCATTAACTGTCTCGTGTGGCCCTTCCTTCCCCACCTGCCCGCCTGCCTCCCCCCCCTAGCAACTTTCCGTGCCACCTCCTGCTGGGACCAGCCCCAGCCCAACACCGCTGGCAAGCTAGGCACACTCCCCGGCACCAGGGGCTCCCTCCCTCCCTCGCCGTTGAACTCTGCTGCTGCTCGGATACACTGGGACTTGTAGTCGTTCGCTGGCTCTCTTTTCTTTTTCAAAGGTACTTAAAATAACCAAAGCAACACAAGAGAATAGCGGGGAAGGAAGGGGCGGGCCGGCGGCAGAGAGAGACGCAGGGGGAGCGAGCGGGCGGCGGAGAGGTGTTTTTTTTCAAGCTTCGTCTGACCTTCCTTTGCAAAGAGGTGGGTTTTTTTTTACAGCTTCCTCCTTTAAGCGCATGAGCAATCCTGCGCTGAACAAATTCAAATGTTCAAGCGCATGTATAGCTGTGGTGGGAGGGAGGGAGCCCCTGGCTGGAAAACTGCAGCAAAGAGTAATTAAAGTCCATCAAGCCGGATGGCATGTCCCACAATTCTTTCCAATCGGATATGTGCTGCAGAGCTTTTAAAACGTATTTCCGATATCATCAAGTGCCGTGGGATACCATGGAGGAAAATGACCCCTCTCCCAGTGTATTGAGGACGGAAATCTGCATTTGTTGCTTTCCTGGTTTATAATGTGATAATTCATTGCTCATTAACTGTCTCGTGTGGCCCTTCCTTTTCCACCTGCCCGCCTGCCTCCCCCCTTAGCAACTTTCCGTGCTGCCTCCTGCTGGGACCAGCCCCACCCCGACGCCGCTGGCAAGCTGGCCACACTCCCCGGCACCAGGGGCTCCCTCCCTCCCTCCTTTGCCATTGAACTGTGCTGCTGCTCGGATACATTGGGACTTGAGGTCACAGGGGCAGGCTGCATGATGCTGGTTTGGCAGAGGGACTGTTGTGCTCTGGACAATCGCCGCTGCCTTCCCCGGTGAAGCCTCCCCGAGAGCGCCTCTTCCAAACTGTTCCCCAAGCAGAACAGAAAAGCATCTAACGTTTATTATTTATTTGTTCACTATTCAGGCTGTAAAAACAAGAAAGTACAGTGAGTCCAGGTGGGGGCGGTGATTCATCCATTTGCATATGCGCATGCGCAAAGCAATTTTTAAAAAAAACCTCACATGGCTATCTAGATAGTCTGTCACGCAATGCTTGCGGTTTGGGGAGGGATGTGTGATCATCCCAACCTTAAAAAAAAAATATTTCTGACCAAATCTATAGTGGGAACATATCGCAATTACCTTGCCGTGTGACCACAGCCAGACAATTAAAATGCTATTTAAAAGAAGACTACAAGGATCACACAGTCTTCTAAAACTAAAAGATTACTAGTGCAACCTTAAGGAGACATAAAACTTCCATTGACTTCAATTTTAGGATTGCACTGTGCAGCTCCCAGCCTGAAAATCCAAATATATCCCTATACCGATTGCACATGTTCACTTCTGCCATGATGTCCATTCTTTGCCTTTTAATCCCACTGACTACACTAGATGCACATCAGCGCTCCAACTGTCTTCTTTCCCATTCTGGAGTATGGACCAGGGTAGTCTCACCACTTTTAAAATACTCAAAAACAGTCAGTTGGGCTTTTAATATGGACTTAAAGCAATAAAGATAGCAGTCCTCTGATCCAAACTCTGAGATTTATGTTTTCTTAACAATGATGAGACAGCCACTTCAACCCCCAAGATTCTGTGATTTTGCATGTTGTGGAACCTATATGCACTAAGGCCAGGCCACACAGAACACTTATCTGAGACATGCTTTTTTCCACCTAGATAAGTATCCCTGAACAGTGCAAAGTTGGGGATCAGTTTCCTACCAGGGAAAGAATACTGGAGACATCATTGTAAGTATTTGTAAAGATTTGTTTATTTATGAGTATCAGGTTGTACACAGCAAAGGTACAGAAATAGGCACATAGTCAACACTGACACCAATGCATCAGAGTCCCAAACTTGTTTCAGCTCCTACCTCTTGTAAACTCTTGGTACAGCCAACTACTGTCAGTTCTCTGCTGCCCCTGAACTAACCAGGCTACCAAGCATTAATACACAAATGGTGTTCTCTCCACTGTGAATAGCAAAAATAGCACCACCATTTCCCCACTGGAATAGGAACAGCAAATGAATTCCAGTGATCATGGACTGCATCCAAATCCTTGTAATAAAAGGCTGTTCAAGTCAGGCTTTGTCCTTCAGGCTATTTATTGTGTTCTTGAACACACATGCAAAGTCGGTTCTTCTCATCCCAGTACAGAACCCCAAAAGGCAATCACACATCTGGGATTAGGGCTTTTGGGATGCTGCATGTGAATTTAGAGAAGGCTTTAGCCCAAATCCCACTCACTCTGAAAACTGTGTTGTCACAGAAATCTGAGATGTTACCAACTTTCAAAGAGACTTGTGCTTTTTCACACTTTGTTTTGTGGGCCGCTTTTCATTGATTATGTTCAGCTGCCACTAGGGCTTTTATGCTCTAATACAGCTGTTTTCCAACTGGGGTCTACAGAGCCCTGGAGTTCTGCATGAGTACTCCAAAGGTCTACGGGGGAGCCCCACACTGCTATGGAGTTGCTACCCAGACGTAGTAGAGAATTTAAGCATAAGGGATATACTGTTTTAATTAAGAACATGAGTTCAGATGATGTAAGATGGAAAGAAAGACAGAGGACAAGGAGGATGGTTAGGACTGAGCGAAAAGCCTGCCTGGGGTGTTTAATTTTTATTAGATGCGAGTGCCTGGATAGGAGGCCAATGGGAGCCCCCTGTAAGCTGCTCCAAACTTCCCCACACAGAATAGGGCTGGCGTATAAACACAAATGTAAAAATCCTAATGGAGAATGAATGGCATATAACATTTACAAGAATGATTTATAATGAAGGCAAAGTGCTTATTCACATCCCAAGTGCATATAACAAAAGCTTGTGGCCCAGTAAAGAGCTAGAAGCACTGTCGGTGTCAAGCCGCCAGAATTAGTCCGTGATGAAGACGCTCTTGAATCAGAAGTTGGCTCCTCGCACTGGAGGAACATGCCACCCTTAGTTGAGCAGGCAGATACAACCCAGTGTTGGAGATACAAGCACAGGAGACATTTTATTTGAAGGCCAGTTTACACATGCAGCAGGAAATAATGCACAATCCAACAAGTACTTGAAATGCTATTTGCCATGTGCCACTTTTTCTGTTCAGATTAAAAGCAGTGTGGTCAGAAAAGATGCTATGCTGAGGGAGATCATACTCCCTGCCATTGTTAATGGACTACTATTACACAAGTCTGACTTGCAGCACCTAAACGTAAAGGTACCGGTGTTAAAGTGTTTCTCGATATTTTTGCCATCACATTGGGAATATTTCCAGCAGTTATAGGACTCTCTTTGTTCACCTTAAAGAGAAAGAGAGAGAGAAAAAATGTTAGGAAAGTCATTTACTTTTTTGTTTAAAACATGGATGTGACAGTTTTTGTCATCCAGTTATACTTAATTTAAAAGAGAACTGATCAACTAGGCTGTCATGACCTCTACTGAGCTGGCTCTAGACTCTCACTCAGAAGCCTCAGAGAAGAACCCTGAGGAGCCAGAAACATGGCCTGGGTGAGAGAGCAGGGAACTGCACCTGACAGACAACCGCCTGTTAGGTGTAGGAGGTGGGTGGAGTGTGTTGTTGGAAACCATGGGAGAGGCTGGGCCAGCAGCTTTGCTTCACCTCACAGGTGGTTCTTGGCCACTCCTGTCATTAGCTCTCTGCAGTCCCCTGTAACTGTTGGGGTTTTTTTTACCTCAGAACTCTGAGCTCTGCAGCTGACCAATCAGAGAGTGGAGGGTGCAGAGAGTCAGCTGCCTGACAGAATGAATCTGTGATGAAGACACACTAGAATCAGAAGGTGGCTCCTTGCACTGGAGGAACATGCCACCCTTAGTTAAGCAGGCAGATACAACCCAGTGTTGGAGACTGGCTCTTCGGCTTTGAAACGGAGATGAGCACCGCAACCCTAGAGTCGGATTCGACTGGGCAATCCTGTCATTCATTTTAGTACATCCCCCAAAATAATTATTTCAAACCACCCTGAGACCCGAGAGAGCCACTGCCACTCTGAGTAGACCTGGATGGCAGCATGACAGCATGTTAAGAAGGGACTACTTTCCTCTATGGAGCTCCAAGAAATGTGTTCCTTATAGGACTCCTACTGGGCAAGTCAAAGTTCTCCCTATAGAGAAGAATGCTGTGTCGCTTTTATTCCTCCCCTCATTGTGTTCTGCATATGGAAAACAATGGCAGGAAGGCATGCTGGTATTGTCATGGACTGATGGCTGCTTTAGTGCCTGACTTGCAAGCACAGTGCCATTACAGACTCCACTACAGTTGCTATAACTGCTAATATATATATAAATATCCTGTAAAAGCGTAGGAGACCAGCTTAGTTTCACCAGCCGTGTCCTGGGTTTATACCTGCACTGCCAGTGTATTATGTATAGGTTAGCCCATACAATTGTGTCTTTTGGCACAAGTATAAATACAAAACTATCCAATCACTCTGTAGTATGCCAATGCTTTCAACCAGCAGATTATCTTAGATCTCTTGAGATCTCGAAATATCAGAGAATCTGTACCCTGGCATGCTTTAGTGCCTTGCCTTCAGCCCTCCTGGAAGGCAGATACCATCCTGCCACTCCCTCAATGGCTCTGTCCATGCTATACAGGGAAAGCAGAGTCTATTGAATATGTTCTGCCGCACTGCTCATTCTATAATGACATCCGATCTCAGTGTATCGCTCCAATTCTGTCAGCTTTACTAGGAACATCTGAACAACTGTATGTCTCTCTCCTTCTTGCACACTCTTCCCAGGAGAGAACTAATAAAGTTGTCAAATTTTGCCTTCCGGCGTGTGGGATATGCAAGCCACTGATTGAGTCCCCAGAATTTTTTACTATTGCTGCTGACTCTCTGGAACTGATTCGGTATCGAAATAATTTTTAAAATAAATATACTCAGTGCTGGGGATGCTGCTGCAAGCATCTGTATCTTAAGAATAGGGATTATTATGAAACTATTTTAAAAACTTCATATTTTAATACATATAATTATTTGGATTTTATGTGGTTTTTTAGAGCACAAAGTTCATGCTACTGAAAAGTTCAGTGTTCTAGCAGCAGCAGCATGTGGCGCAAAGCATGATGGAGTGAATGCCAATGAACAATGCAATGCTGTGAATACACAGCCCACAGCAATGCTGTGAATATGTAGCTCACAGGGTCTGAGATAAACTAGAGGCTCCAGCATTCCATAAACGGTTGGTATTCTGCTGCCCTTTGCAGAAGTGACTGGAATGACACCAGTGCCTTCTACACAGTAAGGATGGCATCCACGTCCCATCAATGATCAGAAACTGGCAATGTGCACTTCTATCCAGAGGGATGAGTCAAACAATTACAAATTCTGATGTTGAACTTCAGCAGGGGTATCCCACTGGTAGTTCAGCAAGTCTCATCATAAATAACAAGGCCACGCACATACCTGACAGTAACTTGGGACTGGTCTGAATGAGGAAAGGACACTTGTGTAGCAGGAACATGTCGGGACTGGAGTAAGGTACAATTAGTCCCAGGATACTGTCTGCTGTGCTTATCCTGGCATCATGCCCTTTAATGTACTGTATGTAGAACTGCACTTCAAGGCCAGTTCGAAATTTTAATTGGTGCAAAATGCAGTAGCAGATTGATAGCAGGCATTAATTGCTGGAACATGCAGTTTCAGTATTAGTGTTCCCTTTGTTTCTGCCACAACTTATATTGGTGTGTGTATTTTTTTTTAAGACCTGCATGGCCTAAAGAATAACTGCCTGGCAGCCAGTCTTCCATTCTTGCGCAGGGTGCTGGAATAGGCAGTAGCTGCATGGCTTCAGGCAAGCTTTAAGGATTATCTAGACCAATTCCAACCTGGATTCAGGACCGGGTTTTGGACAGAAATAGCCTCTGTCTCTCACACTGATAATCTTCACTAGGTGATTGTATCCTTGTTGGTTCTCCTGGACCTTGTTGTAGCTTTTGATGCCACTGACCAAGGTATCCTCCCCTTCTGGAGAGGCTGGCTGGGAGTGGAGGGCACTATGCTTTGGTGGTTCCACTCTGAATTGGCTGACCAATTCCAGAAGGTGGTGTTGGGGGGACTGCTACTCAGCCCCATGGTGTTTACACTACAAGGTCCCATGGGGATCTAGCTTGCTCCCCATGCTGTTTAACATCTACATGAAACTTCTAGGAGAAACTATGGGAGGAGATTTTTGAATAATTTGCCCCCAATATACAGATGATACCCACTGCTGTTTCTCCTTAACAGCTGATAAAGTCTGTGGATGTCCTGAACAGGTGCCTGAAGAAGGTAACAGGATGGATGAGGAGCAATAAACTCATACTGACTGTTTCCAGGCACAATCTGAAATGCTAGTTTCTACCTTTAGGGGGGTAAATAGTTGGGGGCCAGGGTACTAGAAGAAGTGCTTCATCCCTTACTATTCACCCTACCATCTGAGATCCTCCTCACAACCCCTACTCTGTGCCCCCCCCCCCAACTGGGCCACACTTTTCCCTGAGGCAGGTTGCCAAAGGGAGGGAAGGACAAAAAGTCAAAGTCGGGGGAACAGACAAAAGAAGGGAAAAGGGGAGGAGAAAAATAGGGAGAGGTTATGGATGCTTTAAGGTAAGAAAGGGGAAACAGTGGAGGATTGGAGATGCCCCCCACAAGAAACCCTACTTGTTTATATTTTGTAACCTGCCTTGTGTACTACCTGTGCAATGCAGAAAGGCTTGATAGGCTTGATATAAATATTGTATCCAGTAGGGCTGTTGCAACTTACTGCTGCCTTTTGCATTAAATACAGTTTTGGATATATTACTTTGTATTTTAACTGATGAGACTGATAACACCCAGGAGAGAAGAAAAGGCTAAGAGGGAGAATTCATCAAGGAGCACGGCTGCTATCAAAGGAGAGAAAGGCTGGCTTCTTTGGGGTAGCATTCATCTTTATCTGGCGATGTAGGTGAGGTAATGTGTTGTATTAATTTTTCTGACCTTTTTGCTTTGCATTAGCGTGACACAGCAAGCACCAGCACTATTGCACTGGTTTGCCTCTCAACTAGAAACCTAGGAGAATCTAGTTTCAGAGGATAGCTGTGATGGTCGGCAGTAGAACAGCTAGATTTGAGTCCAGTAGCACCTTCAAGACCAACAAGATTTTGGTGGAACAAGTTTCAAAGTCAAAGCTCCCCTTCATCAGGTACCTCCAAAATCTTGGTCTCTAAGGTGCTAGTCTCATGTAAATCTACCTGCTCTAAGTAAAATTAGTATCAGCATACGTAATTTTCATCATGGCCCCATCTGTGGCTACCTAAATCTAGAGACTAGGACCATGAACAGACAAGACAAATCTTTCCACAAACTTGAGAAAATCCCTAAGTTTGCAGGGAAAATGTGTGTGTGTGTGTGGGGGGGAACACTGGGAGGGTTAACCCCACAAAAACTAATAGAAGCAGCACCTATAACTTTAAGAAACAAATGCCCTCAGTGGCCATTATGGGGGGCTGCTAGGCAACTACAATAGCACCACCAGCCTACAAGCCTTGGTTTCTGTTAGTACAAGGCAGGGTGGAGGGGGCAGGATCAAGGAGACCCAAGCTCAAATCTATGCTCTAATGCAGAAGCTTTCTGGATAAAGTCATACACTGTCAGTCTAACCTCCCAGGGGCCACCAGGGCTTTTGCCTACTTTTTAAAAAACTGGCACAAAACACTGTTATATCAATATACCATTGTAATAATAGGTGCAGCGTGTTCTCTGAATTCCTGGCTTTCATTTTTGTTAAAGTTCATCTCTGCCCTCTTTCCTTGCCAAATCTGCCCCATTCCTTGTATCTGTATAAGAGAAGTGGCTAGAGGCTTTTTCTTTAAAAATGCAAGCTGAGAATTCAGAGAACTTAGTACTCTTATTTTCCAGTGGTATGCCAATATAACAATGTTCTGTTGCCAACTAAAAATTAAAAGTCCCTCAAGAGTGTGGGGAAAGAAACGGCTGCTGTGGGGGCAGAGTCAAGGAAATGGCAGCCGTTTCGGTAAGCCATACTTACGCTGACAGCAGCCACACAGGTTCTACTGAGACATTTCCCAAAACTAGAGCAAAGTAGGAATATTGGCGAAAACCTGGGGAAGCCCCCTGTCAAGGAGTCCAAGACTGAACCCTGTTGGTCTCCAAGGCTGTTGCACACAAGTAACCAAACCTTTATTTTTAAAAAAGGTTTATGCAGTTTTATTTAATTTCTGTCAACAAAAAAGGTTTATTCCACAGGCAACACATTACTCTAAAATAATACAGTAGGAAAACAGGAAAACTAGCTTAACTATCTTAACACTTCCCAAAGATTTGCATTAGATAGCACAAACCTTTATCCAAGAGTCAAAGTTCATAGCTCAGGCTTTCTCTATATCGCAAGCAATTGCAATTCAAGCATATCATAGTCCAGGCATTTAGTCCATCAGAATCCAAGCTAGTCTTTCTTCTTCAGGGTCTTAGTTCAATTATAGTTTTTTGGACAAGCAACATCAGGTGATGAGGACACCCAATCAGGACATGTCCTTAGGAGAAGCCTCCAGAAGATCACCTCATCACCCCTGATTCTTCCCCTCCCATCCTATGGGCTGCAAATTTTTGTGAGAAGCTAATTACCACACTTCCAGTTCTGGCCTTGAAGACAAGGGCTGTGTAGGCTGAGATTCCAATTAGTAGCACCTACAGGATAGAACAAGCCCATTACTGTTCACATTAACCCTTGAGGGGAGGTCAGGGGTGGTTTGCCTCACACCCCCAGAGGTACATGAATGCACCACAATGTTAAAGAGAAGCAAAGGGGAAAAACCCTTCCTAAAAGCACTGAATTTGGGGTAAGTAACCCATATGTAAGACCCCACAGAGAAAGGCAGGCTAAAAATGAAATAAATAATATAGTGGGTGGGCAGATAAAAGGTAAGTAGGTTGGTGGGATGGAAGAAGAGAAGGAAGCAAGGAAAGGTGAGAATATGGGGGCTCCCAGGAGGAGGGAAAGAGGAACTATGGGGAGAGGGTCAGAGGAAAGTCAAGTGCTCCTGCAAATCCTTGCAGGTTCTCTACTGCATAACTGGATCTGGCCCAGGGCAGCAGCCAGCACTGTGAAACTCAGCCAGAGTTTTCCTGGTGAGAGGGTGCCAGGGGGAATGGAGGAGGGAAATCTAAAGAAAGAGTGGAAGACAAAGGTAGGTGGACAGGTGGGTGGGAAGGAGAGAGGCTACACAGGCTGTCAGGGACGGAAAAGGATACAGTGAGGGAGAGGGAAATGAGATGCCCCCTGCAAGTCCTTCCCTGGTACGCCTATAATTTCTAAAGCGAGGTTACAATGTAACATAATTGTTACTGCTGTTTTCCACACCATACTCCTTTGGAAAGATGTTTCAGATTTCAGGTTGAAGTACTCCCATTTTTTCCTCTGATGTCCCCTATATTTATGTTTGGGAATAAAAACACTCCATTTTGCACATATTTGAAGTTGCTCTTTGTTAGCCACCTAGAATCTTCCAGAGGAAACAAATTGGTAAACTACACGAATCTAACGAAACTACACAAATCTAACAAAAGCAAAATAAGTGATCTACTCAACCCCAAGTTTACCACAATCCATAATTTCTAGGTAACATAACCCTAAACGTATTCCATCTCACTTCAGTGGCAAGACAAAGCCACATATATGATAGGAACACAGGTGCATAAAGCCAACATATGAATTACTGAAATATTGCAAGACATTCATGTGTTTTACTTGCACATATCAAAAAATAACCATGTGTAATGTAAAGAAGTGGTCATACCCAGGCTGACCCAGATGCAAGAATCATACTCTGATGAACAGTTCTTCTCAGTTTTGCATAGACTGGGACCAGGAATACAGTCATAACACTTTATGACACTTTCTAAATAAGAGAAAAGAGCAGGATAATTATATGTAGGCTTATTGCATGAAACGGAATTCCTGAAATACAGCAACTGTAAAACTGATTTTAGCAGGCATCAGGGCCAAACAGAATGCTGATCCTAGGAGCAACAATTGCCTCCAAGTGTGATTTTATACACTAAAGAGGCAGAGCTCCTGACCGTATCACTTGACCTAGATAGAGGACCTTCTAGTGATATTTCCTCCCCCCTAAATATCTGCCATAGAACAAATTCCTGAGGATCCAATGCAAGGGGAAACCTACTGATTCCAATGCACGAAAAAACCTACTGCACAAAAATGCCCTTTCCTTCAGCAGCCGAATAACCACTCACAGATTTTTTGGTCTTGAATTGGTATCGTAGAATTCAGCTACTATCAATCGCTGTCCAAGCCCTCACATCCTCCAGAACAGGTCTGGATCCACTCTACCATGCCTCTTCTCATTATCTTGATGTAGTTTTGCAATATATTATCTCTTTTATTGAACCACCATAATACCTACCAGAAGGGCAGAACAAAGCTACAAAGGCAACAGTGATCAAGAGACACTTCATCTTCTCGTTTGTTATGCTTTCTTAACCTGTAAAGCAAGGACACAGTTAAAACACAGACAGAAATGTTATGCTCTGAAGCATGCAGCATTATGTACATGTTTACTTGGAAGCGAAACCTACCAAACCGGGCAACCCCAAATTAGGCTTATTCAGGTTCTCTGAAATCAAAGGACTAAAATGTGCTTATTTCTACATAGGATCTGGCTATCTATTATCTGGCATTTTTGCCCAATACTGCACAAGCAAAGAATTGAGCATCAGTTCAAGTACTTCACAATCATGTACTATGAATCTCAGCTTTTTACCCATGAACATACTGGCAAGTTGGGAGGGGAGGTTCACACTTCAGGGGAAAAGAAATTGAAAACTGCAGTCTTTGGCCTTCCTTTTGCATGATCAAGTTCTGCCCACTATGCTGCATAAACAGTACAAAACAAGATGGCAAAAAGAGCAAACCAGCCAGCACACAGACAAGGTAGGGATCTCCACCTGTTCAGAAGATTCTATGGATATGCAGAAAAACATGACTAAATTAACCAAAGGTGAGGGGAGATTTTAAAAACTAAAAGTGACTCCACAGGGGATGGAACGCTGAAAGAGTAGCCAAGCTTCAGTTAAGGCGAAGGAACAAAAGAGTATGAAAAGGGCCTAACTGAAGCCCCTGAGAGCTTAGGCACTCTCAAGGCAGAGATCTCGTTATTCACTGTATTTATAGCCTACCCTTCTCCCCAGTGGGAATTCAAAAAGGCTTACATCGTTCTCCTCTCCTCTGTTTTATCCCTACACCAACCCTGTGAGGTAGGTTAGGCTGACAGTGTGTGACTGGCCCAAGGTCACCCAGCCAGCTTCCATGGCAGAGCAGGGTTTTGAGCCTGCATCGCCTAGTTCCTAGTCCAGCACTTCAACCATTACACCACACTGGCTCTAGGAACTAGATGGGGATCTAGGGATGGGGTGGTATTCTTCACAGGCCTCTAGCTTGTGTTGTTCTAATTAGAGAATTCAGCTATTCTTGGCACAAAAGTTGGATTACTTTGGGGCAGAATTCCTGCCTTAGCACTGCCCTGCATTTTTAGTCCAGCTTTCAATATTTATTACGGTGTTCCCATGTGTGCTTTGCCAGATCAAGTCTTCACAATAACGAAAAAGGGCATTACTATACAGTACATTGAAACGGAGGATTCCAGACAGTAATGTGATAAATGATGTGGTCACATATGTAGATGACGAAGCAGATAAGCCTTTAAAAGTAGCGGTACTTTCATTTTCTCTCAAATACATATACCTTCCAGCCCTAAACCCTTAAGTATACCCTGTTAATAAAACCCCAAGTAAGCCATTCTTCAGTTCTTCAGTCTTCAGCAAATGGCACAAATTTCTTACTGCCATCACTGTTGGTCAATCTCAGGACATGCCTAATCGTGATAAAATATTCATCATCGCTAGTTCATTACACACTTAAATGGATTTTACTACACTTCTCTGTCACTACATGCAAGGACGGAAAGCAACAAGTACCCAAGAGGCCTACAGTGTCATTAAGTATCTTACTGCTTCATTCTGACTGCAGAGTCTAATACTCCGGTTCATGCAGTTCAGACTCCTTTCCCACAGAATGGAAACACATTGGTTGAGGTCAGACTGGCAGTTTGAAGTGCGAGGGAGTCGTGGCAAAAAGATCCGGCACAAACTGTTCCGTTCCGGGTTTTCCCGGTCACACCACACCAACTGATGCGGGAGCATACCAGGAAAGAGGCTCAAGGGAGCGTTCGCACTGTTGGCCTGCCCCTGGCAGAGGCACGGCTTTCTTTTTGGCAATCTGGAGATATGAGCATAAGCACACAAGCAATTGCGGCTTTTGGCGTTCACCCTTCCTTGGTGCTGGATGAACACAGGATGACCATGCTCTCCAGGGTTTGCTACCCCTTTCACCAGGTACTTTTTAAACTCAGGAGGCAAGCGCTATAAGACGGGCTAGGGAACGCCTGACAGATGTGCCTGTGTGAACTTTAATCCGTTTGTGAAACGTTTCTGGCATGTGCCGATCTCGGGGCAAACTGCCAGTCTGAACTCAGCCATTGTTCTGCCAAAAAGCCATCAGGGCTACATCTACCAATAAAAAAACTTTTATAACAGAGGAAGGTTACTTTCCCCATTGTATTCCTAAGATGTGCTGGTTGCAAACACAAAGGGTACAAGTTCCCCTAGGATCTGTAGGATGCAAACTCAAAGGGTTCAAGTTCCCCTTTTGATACTACAATAGTCTGAACACAGGAAATACTTTTAAAAGTATGAACAGAGAGGGGGTCAAGACTGCATTTTAGGCCCCTTTCTGTTCAACTTCTTTGTAATGGCTATGAAGTGTTTGTGGTGAAAAACTGTGCTTGGAGGTGAAAAGCAAATAGATATTATTGCACTCTATGCAATGAGCGGGTGCTTCTCCTATTCTTTTCAGTGGGATTAAAGAGACTAACCACCTTAGGAACAGTTTGTTTTATATATTTTTATTTTTTACTTATGTTATTTATAGTCTGCATTTCTCACCGGAACTCAAGGAGGATTACACAGAGTGAGTCAACAAAATCAAGTAGATGGGACAGTCAGTAAACAATGAAATAGGATTTGGGTCGTAGAACCAACTAGATGTCTTAAAAATATGCAGAGCATAAGTGTTAACATGACGGATTAAATGATGCAAACTTACACAATAGGATCCAACCCATAGCAAAGTGTATACAGTAATGCAGACCACAGTCCCCAATAATTTATTCAAGTAATTTTGTTAAGCCCTTTGTACAGTGCTGCCCTACTGTTTGAGTAAAGAAGCCCTCTTGAATGATTCAGTTTTGCATAGCTTGCAAAAATCAAGGTGAGTTGGAGCCTTCCTGACCTCCTCAGGCAGGCCATTCCACAAGGTGGGGGGGCACAACAGAGAAGGCACACATACGGGCTGTTGTCGATTTTGCCCATTTCCAGGTTGGCACTTGCAGACGGCCCTGCTGGGATGAGCACATCTGTCATAGTAGGGCCTGGGGGGAGAGACGTCTCACAGATACGAGGGCCCAAGGCCATGAAAAGCTTCATATGCAATAGCCAATACTTTAAATTTAGCCTGGTAACTGATGGGCAGCCAGTGGAGTGACCGTAGAACGGGAATAATAAGCATGCTCCATCTAGTTCCCAATAAGAGCAGAGCCACAATGTGCTGCACCAACTGGAGTTTTTGAATGGATTTCGAGGGAAGACCAATGTACAGTGCATTATACTAGTCTAGTCTGGATGTCACTGTAGCATGGATCCAGGTGGCCGGATCAGCCATATCCAGGTAAGGAGCCAACTTATGAGCTAGGCTAGTTGGGAGAAAATGTTTTTTTGCAGTTGCATTACCTTGCTTCTCCAGCAATAACACTGCATTCAGTAAAACCCCAAGGCTCTTAACTGAGTCTGCAAAATCAGCTGAACTCCATCAAAAGCCTTCAAGATCTCCACCTTCCTAATCAACATTACCCCTGTCTTTTCAGGGTTCAGTTTCAATTTGTTCACTCTAAGCCAATTTACCACAGCAGCCGGGCAGCAAATTAGGACCTCTACCGCATCACCAGGTTACTTGGATAAGGATACATATTGCTGGGTATCATCTGCAAATTGATGCCAACCAACTGCAAAGCGACAAATGATTTATCCTAAGGGCTTTACATAGAGATTGAAAAAACACAGGGGATGGAACTGGGCCCTGTGTAACACCACAGGTTAGCGCCCCCCCCCCAACTGATGACATTCCAGAAGCAACCCTCTGAGTTTGATCTGTGAGGAATGATTTGAACGAGTTCAACGCACATCCCCTTCTGCCTCCAAGCACCTCAACAAGATAGTATGGTCTACTCTGTACTGAAGGCTACTACAGCACTGAAGTATCTTTTCAACAACACTAATAGCATCATTTAATGTTAATAAAAAGCAAATTTGCATATTTCCCAGAAAAAACGTGTAATATTTGTTCATGTCTTGCGGCTCTCAGACATCTGGCGTTTATTCTATGTGGCTCTTACGTTAAGCAAGTTTGGCCACCCCTGCTCTAGACTCTAACCCTCGTAGGGAATCAAGGTGGGCAGCCGCACTGGTCTGAAGCAGCTCTAACTGGACTCTAACTTTGTCCTCTTGGGGAATGTTTGTGTAGGCCTCTTTCAGCCTGAACCAAAGATGTTGTTACACAGAGCAAAAGCAAGGAACCCTTTTTCTTCAGATCCACCGCCCTGCCCTTTCTCCTCAGCCTGGGCAGGGTCCTCTCATTTTGCCACTGGCAACCCAGATGGGGGGGGGGGAACAGGCACTTCAGAGCCCCAGGCAACACTCACCTGAATCTTGCCTTGCTCACCCCCCTCCAGCATGAGGGTTTGTGGCAGAGAAGCCTTCTTCTCACCCTTCCATGGCCGACCCCCGTAGTCCACCATTACTGAGGGAATCAGAGACGCTGGAAGGAGAAACCAGCCACAGATGCTGGTGCTGCTGCACCTGCCAGTCTGCCCTGTTGACAGAGGGCACTGCAGAATGATAGGGGGTGCCGCCCTCAGCACCCCACCACTGGCTACGGCCCTGTAGGGCTAGCTACCCTTTGTACTGTATGGGAACAGTATTAAACCAGATGAAATTTTATTATCAAACAAGCTGATACTAGAATGGCTGTTGTATAGTATCTGTTTAACAATGATATACTTGTTTATACTTACCCATATTTGTGTTTGTATAATCTTTATATATCTCTAATAAAAATACAAACAAAAACCAAAACAATAGCAGCCACAGTGTCTACCCTCTCATTCTGGCTTGGGGCCATGGTTGGAATTGAACCCTTGCTGTTTCCAGACATATACCTTTCCAACAACTCTGGGAGGCAAAGGGGGGGAAGTTATTTATTTATTTATGTATTTATTATTACATTTCTACCCCACTCTCCCCGCAAGCAGGCTCAGAGCAGCTTACAATAGGGCCTGCTCCATCTATATTATTCCCCCCTCCATTTAACAATAAAACTGGTAAGGACAGCCCAGTCTCTAAGGTGATAGTCCCTCCGTGATATGGAATGAGAACTTTAGCCACTAGAGACGTCTCACGTAGCCTTTTAAAAAGCTGCTACATTGTGAAGATTAGTTTAGTATTTGTTCATGTGTAAAGAGAGAACCAACACAAGTCCCTTGTCTAAGTCAATTTTGTACTGCAAACGTTTCCCAAAGTTATACCAAAAAAGCATTTCATTACAAATTAATTGTTCAGGTACCCCCACAGTGATACTGCCTGAGACAATGGGGCATCCTGGGTTGCTGGGTTTGTGTATTTTGGGTAGAAAATAAAAGGTACCTACCCAGTCAAAGTTCCTGTGGTGTGTCTAAAAGGGTATGTCTGAATGTGCAGGGGTAATTCTTTTATAGGTTGGGATGTATTTCTCTGGTCTAGGGACAGGGAAGATAACTCTACACAGCCAATCACCCCGCTTCAAAACAAAAGATGCTGTAAGGTCGCCTCCATGCTTGAGAGGAGACGGATGGAGTGTAATGGCAGGGTCTCAGTTAATTACTCTCAGAATTCCACAATTAAGGATACATCAGCCCATCAGTCCCCAATTTTGACATATTTATCTCCTTCACTATGTTTCTCCCGGAATTAAACCCAAACAAATGGTAACCGTATAAACGAAGCTTATTATTCCTATTTGGTCTTGAATTTGTTAAATACCTTCATTATGTTGCATGCTAATTTACTGCTCACCCTCTACCTATATATATGGACTGGTAATTTCCATTTCATTGTATCTGAAGAAGTGTGCATGCACGTGAAAGCTTATACCTTGAACAACACTCTGTTGGTTTTAAAGCTGCCACTGGAGTCACTTTAAGTGTGCAGCTGTTCATTAAATCTAGGACTCAATTTTATTATTTCTCCTGTTCTTAAGAAGCTCTGAAAAGACAGTGGTGGTTTTGATGCTGCAATTCATGTTCCCCACTTTGCAGTTCCCAATCAATAAATTACCAACACTCTTGAGTATCCTTACGAGCTGTTATCTAGCTCTCCAGTTGGGATTGGTGTACATCGGGGTCCCCAAATTTTCTGAGTCTGTGGGCGCTTTTGGAATTCTGACACAGGCAGGCATAGCCAATAACAGAATGTCAGGGAATGAGGCAGGCCCGTAACTACGGTGGGGCATCTCAGGGCTAGGCCCCCCAACTTACTGGCAAGGCCCCATAACTCCCCATCCAGCCCAGGGCCCCCGAGTGGCGGTGGGTGCAGGGAAGGAGCTGGGTATTCCTGCTCAACTGTCTGACGTGAAGGGCCAGCTACGGTGGCGGAGCAGAGCCAGACAGCACCTCTCTATTTGCCCCAGAAAGTCTATTTTCCCTGGAAAGTACCTGTGACTGGCGGGCTCTCGAGCACCTGGGATCCCACACAGGGTTCCTATGCCCCACTTTCTTGCATGTCTGTCTCTCCCCCACAGCCTCCCAGGCTGGCAAGGGCAGAAAGGTACGTTAATTCACTTCAACATAAGGTAATTAACTTTAATTGAGTTACCTTAAATTCTATTAGCCAATGCCCCCCCCCCACATCGGAATTCCTGGCTACAGCTATGCATACCTCTAATCGTAATGCTTCATTATTTAAGGAAGCTCTGTTTAACAGGATGCCTTTCAAAATACACACATTGTTTTTAAATATTTTCTTGCATACACATAGCCTACCTTCAGTTATGCACTGAAGATCCTTGTGCTATAAAGGCAACAAGTTTGTTAATTCAAGGTAACTTTGAAGTGGGCCAGATCACAGTATTAACAAAATGACTTCCAGGTGCTCTCTTCCAAAAAGGGATTTTGAGTCTTGCTAGTTCAGAGATATATTGGCAACATTTGGCGGATATAGTTTTTCTATGGAGTATAACTGATTTATCGTCTCTTGCCCAAAGGAACTGGGTGTAACTTTAATCATCTCTACATCTAACACTCAAGTTTGATCAGGACCTAACATGTCTGGAGGCATTTTCCATCGGGTTGCGAAGTGACCCTTGGAGGAGAAGGGATGACAGGTCATTGGAACGTTGCCAATTGGATTAAGATCTACCCCACCTTGCAATAAATGGAGCATTGACACTTTGTTGTTGTATTATATTGTTTTATTTTGTTTTATGCTGTTTTTACCTATTTTAACGGTGGCACTTGTGCCTCGTTGTTAGCCGCCCTGAGCCTTCGGGGAGGGCGGGATATAAATCCAAAAAAATAAATAAAATCAAAATAAATTTTCCTTTTCCAAAATTCTTTTAAAACTTAAAAAAAAAATGGTAACCAGACTGATAAAAAAAGGTTCTGGAGAACTGACACACTCTTCTGTGTCATTTGGTTGCATTGTATTCTAGGTTTTTGGACTTTACATCAAAACAGCCTAGCCTTATAGCAAGTTATATAAACATCAGTTTACATTAAAAGTTTTACTACTCACACATCAGTAAGGACAGAACAAATTGTACACATGCACAGTAATAAGGTGTTTGCTGTTGAGATCTTGTCATCAATTATTAGGTAACCTTTCACAAACAATGGTAGCGCATAACTGCCGGGACTTGGGTACTCCATATCCCAAAACCAGATTTTATCTGTGCTTTGGGGGCATAAATCATTCATCTACCACAGGTACGTTTGTATACCATTCACTCTGTTTATGTTTTACTACTACTTAGAAGGGCTGGGCCATGAAAGCAGAAGAAACTGCCATAAAACCATATAAAGGTTTTGAAAAGCTAAAAATCTACCTAGTTATAATATACATATCCTGGATGCCAAGGGAGGAGCACACTATAAAAGCGACTTCTTCCAATTTGACACTTCTCTTTTGCCTGCTTCTATTTGCAAAGATGTCTGCACCTCCTTGTTAAAAATAATTTCTATGGCAAGTTTTTCAACACAAAACGCTTCATTTTGTTCTAGACAAACAATACATTAATCCTGCGTAATTTATACAGCAGAGATAGCAGGGCAGCAACGCTCCTCAGCTTTAAGGAGTCCGGGTAGTCCTTTCCATGTCCAGGATGTCTATTGTAAGCCACCTTGAGTTCCGCAAGACAGAAAGCTGGCTAATAAATGTTTTAAATCAATAAATAAACAGTTGGGCGGGGGGGGGGGAGCCCGGTGATGCCACACCCGTCTCCGTTAACAAAGCTTCGGGAGGAAAAAATACTCCAGAGGATTTGCGAAGGAAGGGAAAGCGTAAAAGAGGCCGCTTTCCTCAAAGGGAGGAAAGGATTATTATTGGTCGCCCCCGTTTTAGGATTTTGCTCTGGTCAGATAAGCGCTCAGAAGACATACCTTGGATGCAACTGCACTACCAAAGCTCACTAATGATCCAAGTACAGTGATTACTTTCTGCTCGGAGACCCGCCGTTTAGCCACAGCGCGCCTTCCGACACATCCCAATCCGGTCCTCGCCACGCAGTACGACGGGCAAGTTTCCAAAGCCGTCAAGTAAGCGGGACACTGGGGAGTGTGCCTGCTTTCTCGTTCCAGAACGCCCGAAAACACTCGCCCAGTACTAAAATTAGCTGCTGCTGCTGCGCCCCCGACCTCCTCTTAGGTTACCGCACTTCCAAACGACTCCGAAATCTTTCCGTACTCCTCTTTGACCGAGGCTTCTACGTAGGGTTGCTATCCTCCAGGCAGGGCCTGGTGAGTTCACTCCCGGTATTACCATTGATCTCCGGACGACCGAGGCAGGCTCCCCTGGAGAAACGGGCAGCTTTGGGAGGGTCAACTCTACGGCATTGTACCCTGCTGAGCCCCCCACCGCCCCCAGGCGCCTCCCGCAAAATCTCCAGGGATTTCCCAACCCAGAGCCGGGAACCCCGTCTCCCGGGCTACAATCGCTACTACAGCCAGTGCCATTTTTTCAAGGAGAGGTGTATTATAATTTAGAGCTATCTATCTAAGGCAGGGGGAGCAAGAGGTTACTTACCCGCCACGGGACCGCGCTCCCCCAGAACCTCGAAATCCGCCCTGCACGCTGCCGCTGCCCGGGGGGAGTTTATACAGCGCAGACCGCGACTGGCCAAAGAGCGTCTCTTGATTGGTTCAGAATCCAACGTCGGCGCTGGAGGTTGCCAAATTAATAGGCGCCCCGGAGCCCAGACCGTCGCTTTCCACTTGGCTCTCGTTAGGGGCCCTTTAAAAAGTTACGGCCAGCGCCAGCGCCGCCGCCCCGCGGGGAAGGCGCGAAATGTCCCCCCTGCTCCCTGGGCCGGGGGCGGCGGCCTTGAACTCCGAGGAGTTGCCGCTCGAACATCATACGCGAGAGGTCGTTTTGGCTCCAGCCGCTCTCGTTAGGGGCTCTTTAAAAAGTTATGGCCGCCCCGCTGTTGGAGCCGCCCTCCCAATTTTTTCCAATGGGCAATCCTGGCGCCTGCGGCAATGGCCGCGCGGGGAGGGCGAAATGTTCCCCCGGCTCCCTGGGCTTCGGGAAGGCGGCCTTGAACTCCGAGGCG